>NW_027187378.1:12218188-12273737 GCF_028583685.1 Petaurus breviceps papuanus
ACAGAGAGAGAGAGAGAGAGAGAGAGAGACAGAGAGAGAGAGAGACAGAGAGAGAGAGACAGAGAGAGAGAGAGACAGAGAGAGAGAGAATCCATAGGCACGTGTGCACATGTTTAATGGTTAACCTTTTGTAGATGTTCTGGAAAACTGTTTTATGGACAAGAAAATTAAAGCTGTGGATTCAGTGGAGCTTGAGATGTGAATGGAGGCAAAGGATGCAATCTTTGGGTTTCATTCATCCATGTCACCATTAATTTGGGAGCTTTCCCCATCTTCCTCGGCCATAATTAGTTTCGGATAGTATGACCAGGTCTTTGCTCATTTATAGTCAGTACCATCCACTGTAACCTTTAGTTTTTATTCTGTCTTATATTATTTTTCTCATTGAGTCCTAAGTAATTCTTCCTCAAAGCAGGAGATATTCTTGTATTTATGTCTTTGTATACCCCAAAAGAGCTCAGTGGTGGCGAACCCTTTGACTGAATCTAAACTTCGTAGAATTTGTTCTGTTAAGTTTGGATTTAGTCAGAGGGCCACACCTGAGGACCTAGAGGGCCACAGGGGTGGTCAGGCCCACCATTGACCTAACCCATTGCTCTAACCCAGTGTTCAGCATATGGCAGGTATTCAATAAATGCAAATTGATCTGATTTCCCTCATATTCCTCTATCTGGGACTAGCCTGCCAATTTTTGTCTTGATTAAGATCACAGAGAGACAGGGAAGGGCAGCAGGTCATTTAAGGGGGAGTAGATTCCAGAACCAAAGGAGACAAGAACCTCCTATCACCTGACAATTCTTACAACTGGAACTGAGAAGGGACACATGATGATTAGATTTCCATCGTAGTGGAGTTAAAATTTGAGTCATACTTATTTCATTCAGTGCTCTGATTGTATTTGTAAATATAACCTTTGTATCAAATCTGCCTGTGGTATCAAGGACCATATTGTACTTTATGGTACAGTTACATTTCCCTTTGGTGAATCTCCACTCAGAAATTTGGGGAAAATGTCTTCCCTGGACAGTCTGCAAGGCAAGTGCCAATTTTACTCATAAGCATTCGACCCCTAACCTATCAAAGGAAAGTTTTCTTGAAAGAAAAGGGAATCAATAAGGAGTAGGTATTCTGAATCAGGCAAAACATAGCATTTTAAGACCCCCTACATTTTCCAACAATCTTCAACATCCTACAAGAATTTTTTTAAAATCAACCTTGTTTTTTTCATCATCAATAAAAATAAACCCAGTTGTGGTTTTTATTCTGATTACCTTTCATTCAATTGGTTGTTGTGAACAAAAATTTCACAATGTCTTCCACAGTCCCCAGTTGAAAAGACTTTTCAATGCCATTGGTGTGATCCCCTACAAAAAAGTCTGCTCAATGTCCTCCACTGGTGTGACTTCAACTCTGCCATCTCAGCCCATGCTTGGGTGGTTTCAGTCAGCACACGTGCAGATCTCCCTCAACATACAATTTTATTATTATGATTTGTTAGCAGAAGTAGCATCAGAATTGTTCTTCTGAACCAGCCATGGGTTATAACTCTTCCAGTGGAGAACACTGTTTTAGAAATAGAAAAGTTCCCTCCTTATTAAATCTTTTCCTGTTTACTCCAATTGTATTTGTATTATAGTGGTCTGCTAGAAGATGACTCATTATGTTTGAGTAAGTGAGGAGAAGACTGTATTGTGTCACAGTATGCTATTTATTCCAACCCCTCAATCTTGTCCTGCCCTTCCCTGCATTCATATGGGTCATGCCCTATGCTTGAAATATCATCTTCATCCCACATATCTCCCATTTTCCATCTTCTTCGATCCTGCAGGATGTAGCTCAGGTAAAGGTCACCTTTACCTTGTGTCCTCCTCTTTCCTGATCTTAACTCAAAGTCATTTCTTCCTCCTTGAGTCTTCTTACAGCCCTTTTGTCTGAATTTTAACTCCAGCACTTTCAAGCTGTATGACCTATTTAACTTTTAGTGCCATTTAACTTTGCTGAGTGTCGCTTTCTCTGTCTATACAATGGGGGTAATGAGATCATCTCTGCCTACTTCACAGCCATGTTGAAGAAGGCTCATACTTGATTAATAGTAACAAATGAGAAGGGGGAGATGGGTTGAGGCATGCAGACATACAGTTGATAACAAATAGCCTGACAGTAGGAAGGTGCCAGAAAAACTATAAAAAGATCAAGAACTAAAAAAGTACAGCAGTCTGGACCAGTTAGCTCTACACCCCTCAGTGGTCCTGATATCACTGTGTTTTGGCATAGCACTAGAACATTTGATGTTCATAATGTTCATCCAGAGTCATTGAGAGCATATTAAACTGTGTTCATTAGAATTTGTTTAAATGTGTTGAACATTTTTGTAAAAAACTTTAAGATTTATTAGCTTAAAACGGCACTAAGGCTTTTGGAACACCATTTGAGTATGAGTGTATGTGTGTGTGTTGTTGCTGAGAAGGGTGACCCTTTGACTACCTGGAATATTGACTTTCTGTAGGAACAGGAGCTGAGAGATAGCACAATGAAGTGGAAATAATGCTGCGTTAGCTGTCCGAGTATCTGGGTTTGAATGGCGGCACTACTTGTGTGACCTGGAGCAAGTCACTGCCCTTTGGGCTTTCGTTTTCTCATCTGTAAAGAGGGGCAAATTCATGCTAAAGTCCCTTCCCACTCCAAATCTGATCCTGAGAATCTGGTAAAAATAGAAGCTTTTCTAGGGATTCTAAGGTATGCATGGTCTAAAGGACCTGCGTCTCTCCTGGGAAGATGAGAAAAGTGTGGAGAAATCATTAGATCTTAGAATCCTTCCTTCCTTCTCTCTCTCTCTCTCTCTCTCTCTCTCTCTCTCTCTCTCTCTCTCTCTCTCTCTCTCTCTGTCTCCCTCCCTCCCTCCCTTCCTTGTTTCCCTATCTCTTTTCTTTCTTCCTTCTTTCCCTCTAGCCTTTTTTCATTCTTTTCTATCTATTCCTTCTTTCTCTCCTCCCTGTTTTCCTTCCTTCCTCCCTGTACCTTCCTTCTTCCACCATTTTCTTCCAAACAGGATTTTATATTTGATCATGGAGGTGATCATGGGGGGCTATTGAAATTTACTGGAGAGAGGGGTCTTGGTCATACTTGTGCTTTAGGAAAATTTATTTGACAGCTCAGTGGAGAATAAATTGGAATGGGGAGACACTTGAAGTAGGGAGAGTCTTTTGAGTAGCGCTAGACTTAGCTACCTCAACTAAGCGACTCAGTTGCCTCTTCACTCCACTTCTGTATATCTCTTCTCCCATTGGGAGTTGTTTCTTGGACTTTCTTTTTGGTGAAGGGCCCAGACAAGGCATTCTTCATTATCTAGACTTACCTACCATATTCCTGCCTGGATACCTCCTCTTCTCCCATATCTCCTTTCCTGTTTTTATGCTCCTCTTTTATATATTGTCTTTTCCCATTGGAATATAAGTACCTTGAAGACAAGGAACAACTGTTTTTGCATGTATGTGTATCATTAGTGCTTAGCACAGTGCTGGACACATGGTAAGCATTTAATAAGTATTTGTCAACTGACATTAGAAAACAGCACCTGGCCATGGTGGCACACACTTGTAATCCCTCCAACTATGGAAACTGAGACTAGTGTATCCCTTTAGCTCTGGCATTCTGAGCCCTAGTAGGGCTAAAGTCCATTGGGTGTCTAGACTAACTTCAGCACTAATGGCCAATGGGGTGTCTAAGCAGAGGCAAGCTGGTCTCATTCAAAACCAGAGCAGGTCAGAGTTTCTGTTCTGATTTGCAATGACCATGAGTGGCTACTAGACTTCCAACCAGTGAGATGGGGACATCTAGTCCCAAGAAAAATAAATAATGAGAAACCAGGAAAAGTAATTTTGCTTAGGTGGAAATAGAGCTTTGGCCCCATTAGCACTATGCTTGTACTAACTATCTACAAACAATAATAAAAATACTAAAAACAAAGAAAAGCAGAAAAATACATAGATAAGCATCTTAGAAATTTGTTAGGAGGTCATACTTACATTAGTCTGCACCTTGGGTGTCATAGAGAGTAGGCTGACCTTTGTCTTGGGGATCCATGGGCAGTTGAAGAGATTTTCATCCAAAGAAATAAGAGTCACTTGGGAATGAAAGGATGGCTGAAACATAAGTCCTTAACTAAGCCCACTGAACTCCCACTGATCAGGGGACACTGTCTACTAATGACAGAATTCCTTATTTCTCTGTTTGTGGTAAGGGATTTAATCAGGATGCATCAGTAAGCAAATATTTGGATTTCGCTATGGAAAGTTCCACCAATTTACCACTTCATGTGGTAGCTCAGGCTTGGGGGTGGAGACCAGGAAGAAGAATGAACAATTTGCTTATGGAAGACTCATGTCTTACTACATTTACAAATCCTTTAACATGGTTATTCTTGTTTCCTTTAAAATTTATTTTTATTAAGGGATACAGAGGCAATTAGCTGTAGCCACAGTCCAACATGTCTACTTCCTCTCCTCAGAAATTGTCTTTTAAACTGGAGGTTTGGGTTGCTTTTTTCCCCCTTTTTCTGTATTTCTTTTTTTTGGGGGGGGGAAATAATTTCTCACTTTAAGAATCTCATTTCTCCCCCAAAAAGTTAGAATTAAATAAATGCCTGTTAGGACTAAAAGGGAAATATAAGGGATGAATTCTTCTCTTTTAAGGTTATTTTCCTAGGTAGGAACTTCCCGGGCTCTGGGCTATGGGAAAACAGCTTTCAGATCAATTTAATCAGAGCAGACAATGTGCAAGCTAGAGCTGAACAGCTCTTTTGGGACAGCTCCATCTGGTCAGGCAATAACAATGTGAATCTGGAATCACCATCACCTCTATCTGATTTAAACACCCTGCCAGTCATTCTGATCAAGGTCAGCTACTGAAATAGGTTATCTAGAACCACGACACTTGTCCCATTTCCATCCAGCAACATATCTAGATTTGGTTTCTTTCAGGTTTTTCATCAAAACAATGTGGAAATAAAATCTATATAGAATTTTATTACATATCCATGTAAGAATTTTTGTTATTGTTTTTTGTCTTAACTATATTAATATATATACATATATATTAAAGTCAATAGATATTTTTAAAGAACTTACTCTGTACCCAGGCAATGTGCTTAGCCCTGGGAATACAAGTGCAAACAGAAAGATATGCCTTGCCCTTGAGGAGCTTACATTCCTTTAGGAGAAGTTGGCAGGATCAAAGAGGAAGAGAAATGATGCTTGCTGTGGATTGAACAGTGATAATAGATTATGGGAAGAAGACTGAATTGTCTAACTCTTATTTTACTTTTATTTTCTTTGTCAAGGAAAAGGTTCTTTTGATTGGACAGGACAGAATAAAGATGGTTAATAATGAGTTGAAATGCAAAATAAATGAGGAAGTTAGTATGACAGCATCTAGCTATCCTTGAATTTGAGTCACCAAGCTCAAAATAGCAATTCTCCTTGTTGTTCACTCAACTTTTGGGAATTTTTTCCTGTTCTGCTTTTGTGAAAGACATAGCTGGAACTGATGTCTGGATTGCTGTAGTTCCCCTTCACTGCTATGTCATACTTCCATGATAGGTTTCCTAAGCTCCTTAGTCAGTGGTATGCTGGATGTGAGAACCAGCTGTCAAATTTACAATATATTTACATCTAAGAAAGCTGCAAATGCTTGATTTATTGGGTTTTTTTTTGACTGCCTAGACTTAAGTGATAGAGAAATGCCAATAATACATAATAAGCTTAAAATTATGTCTTGGATACATTCTTTTTTGGAGAAACTGCACATCCCTGTTTATCTGTTTGCTGTCTTTTCCCCACTTGGTCTATAGTATATTTCTTTGGCACCATCAAATCTATTTCTGCCTCCATTAATTTTCATCCAAATTGTCTTTACCATATTTCCATTACCTGGTTCCTCTATTTCCTCACATATCTTCTTACTATACAGTGTAATATGTACTCACTTTCCCTTCACCCTTTGCTTTTTACCTACACTGTTTCCTTTTGAATAAAGAACTAAGCAACTAGGTCTATGAATTCAAATTTGTCACCTTGGATTAGTATCATTAGTTGAGTCTTTCTTATGTATCATTAGTTTTATTAATTATTAATACTTTCTGCATTTGTTATAGATATTTAAACTCGTGGGTTAAATATCTCTTGAATTTTGCCCCTTATGAATCATTGGGTCCTGCTCTTTTGTTTTCTCTATGTTGCAACTATCCCTTATAGATCTTTTTTGGTGGCTATGTGTAAACAGATTTTTCTAATTCCCTCAGCCTTTTTGATTTAAAACCCTTCTTATTATCTACATTATCCTAGACAGATACAATTTTTCCACCCTTGGTTAGGTATACTCTGTCTCTGGTCAGGTGCCTATCATTCTTGTTTAGATCCATATTCCAAAAATTCACATACCATTCTTATATAGATTCTTCTTAACCTATCACTCTTCATTTCCCAAATCTCTGCTGCTCTCATGAAGCCTTTGCTTCCAATTAGCAGCAGTGAAATAAACACTACCCGTGCAACAGAGCTCTTCTATTTCTTGCGTAAGATGTCATGGTCCTTAAAGTGCTTTATAGAATGTTACTGGTAGTATTAGTTATGCCCACAGAAAGGCTGAGAAATGAGTTGTAATTATCATATCCTCTTTAACAGGAGTGTCTTCACATAACAAAGCCAGACCTACCACAAGCCTTCAACCTTGGCAGAAGGTCACGGTCACTGTGAAGCCCTGTCTTGTCATCCTGTCTGGCAGATTACATGTACTAGAATAGGTCCCAAACCTCTAGGAGAGGTAGTGGTTGATGGGAGAAAGCTGAAGAACCTAGGTAATATCTGCTTTCTAGAATCTCAAAATTGGACCTTTGCCCTACAGGGGCCAACTTGATATAAATGTTTCATTTTTCTTTCTAGGCGTAGAGTTATCAATGCTGAGATAAAAATGCAGTGAGCTGTACAGATGGAAAGGCTAAAGCATTATGATGGCCAGATCATCAAGTTCTTCAGAAACTAAAGGCATTTTATTTTAAAACCTTTCTAGAGTTAATTTTTTGTGATGCCTGAGAGCTTGTTGTGTGGTCGTTTATATTTTCTGTCTAAAGAAATCAAGATAGAGAAAACATACCAGATTTTCCCAATTGAAAAGAATATATAAAATCTCAACATTGTGTTCAGCCCAGAAACAATCTAAAGAATCAATGTATAGCCAACCTTATTTATCTTCCCTAACAGTAAACATGATATTGCTTTGGCATCCAAGTATTTATGAGCACTTTTGCAGAAGATAAAGTAAAAAAATGGAGCTCAAAGTCTATGGTAATAATGCATAGAGAAATATGTACCTATACAGACACATAGTCTTTGGCACTAACACCAAATATTTAATTCTTTTCTAAAACTCGACTTTATTTATTCTCAGTTATTATCTCCCTTCTTCTTCCCCCTCCCCTACCAAAGGCAAGAAAAGTTAAATCCATTATAAACATTTATAGTCTTGAAAAACAAATTTCATCATTAGCCATGTTCAGAAGAAAGAAAGAAAGAGAGGGGGGAGGAGGAAAGAAAATGTGTTTCCATCTATATTTTGCATCCATCAGTTCTCTATCTGGAGGTAGATAACATGTTTCATCATAGTACTTTGTAATTATGGTTGGTCACTGTGTTGATCAGAGTTACTAAGTGCTTCAAAGTTGATTATCTTTACAATATTTGTTTTTATTGTATAAATTGTTCTGATTCTGCTAACTTCACTTTTCATCAGTTCATCTAAGTCTTCCCAGGTTTTCCTGAAATAATTCTCTTCACTTCTTAGAACACAATAGCATTTCATTTAATTCATATATGACAACTTGTTCAGCCATCCCCCAGTTTACAATCATTTGCTACCAAAAAATGAGCCATTATAAATATTTTTGTAGATATGGGTTATTTCCCTCTTTCTTGGATTTCTTTGGGATATAGAGGGATATGATATTGCTGGGTCAAAGGGTATACACAGTTTGATAGCTTTTTAGGCATAGTTCCAAATTACTTTCCAGAATGGTTGGACTAGTTCCAACCACAGCTACACCAACAGTGCCTTAATGAAACTGTTTTCCCCACAGTCCCTTCAGTATGTGTCATTTTTGTCAACTTTGCCAATGTGATGGGTGCAATATGGTACCTCGGAGTTGTTTTAATTTGCATTTCTACTTAACTCCTTTTAAAGAAGGAAAGAGTAACATGTTGTAATTACAAATTTAACTCCTGTGAAGCCTGGGAAATCCAGACAGAAAGAGAATCCCAACTCACCAAGACCTTTAGACTAGCATAGGTTAATATAATCCACCTCCCCCCACAGGTATCCTTAGGAGCAGAAATATTCTAGCAGTTGAAGTTTTCCTCACATCTGACTGGACCAAATTCATCCCCTGGAGGAGGTCCAGAGTCCTATGGCACAGGTGGCTATAATATTCCAGCACTAGGAGATTTTGTGCCATGTTATTAAAGGCTGTAGGAGACAATTCCAACATTAATATGCCCAAAGTTATAGGAAAAAGTGGGAGTGAATTGGTATCCTCCGAAGGATATTTAATGCTCTCTTCATCATATTAATAATACCCCTAAGGGGCTAGGTCTTAGAAGTTCTGAGAAGTGAATTACCTGGTTTAAAGTCAGATCCTATCCCAGCACTCTTTCTACTGGAAACTTGACAACTTGGATCTACTGCTTGTCTACCTCATTACCACATTTCTCTCCTTTGTGTACATTTTTTCCTCATGACACAACTGGAAAAATACTTAGGGATATGATATCTCATCCCTTAATTTTGCAGATGAAGAAATTGAATCCCAGAGAAGATAGGTGATATGTTCTTAACTTTTCTTATTAGCCTCTGCACATTCTGAACTTGGTGGCTTCTGTCACACTTTATAGGACAGTGCAAAGTTTTTGTATTTATTCTCTGTTATTTGCCTTTACTTCCATTTTTTGTACTTTTATAATAGGAGTGTTTAATTGTTTTGTGTCATGAGCCTTTTAGCGTCTGATAAAGCTTATAGACTTCTCAATATAATATTTTAAATTCAGAAAATAAAATTCATAGGATTATAAAAAACTCATTATATTGAAATATAGTCATCAAAACATTGAAAGTTCTAATTTCATAAACTCCCTGAAATCTATCCACAGATGCCTTGAGGGACCAATGGACCCTAAGCTAAAACTATTGTAAAAAAATCTGAGTTGGTCAGTGAGTTGCCTTTGCATTCATATTTTCTCTTTAGATGATTTCCCTGTTTCCTCCTCATTGGAATTATTTCTCTTTATGTTTCAGAATTTCATTCTGAAGGTTTTCTTCTCCTGCATTATTTGAATTTTCATCTATAGGATGCAACCTATCCTTTTCCTGGACCCTTTGAAATCTGCTCTCTCCAAATCAAGGATCCCTGTCAAGTTATGCCTGACTTTCTCTTTCTAATATACATTATAAAGTCACTTTTCTCTAAACCTTTCATCATCTTTGCTCCAGGAGCCACTTAAGTCTTGGTGGTAAGCCATTATCAATGATCTTTGAAAGTTCATGGACAATGAGAGAGGTACTGCAAAACTAGAAAAGATCAAATGCTCCAGTTTAGGAGGAGGAGAGGACGAGGGGGAGGAGGAAGGTAAATTCTGCAAACTGTAGGTTCTGGGATTCCTGGAAAAAATTCTAGAACTTAATGAAGAGATGATTTGTAAACATCCAGGAAAAGGAAATGATAGTAATAAAGAGCCAACATGACTTCAAGAATAGGTTCTACTACAAAACCTCATTTTTAAAAAAAGATATTTGCAAGACATCAGAAAATGTCATAGACAATTTAAATAGATTTTAGTGAAATGCTTCACAAGTTTCTTGCTATTCTTCTAGACAAGATGGAGAGATATAATCTAGAGAGGAACACAATTGGGTGAGTGATATATTTGACAAATGGCCAGACTCAAAGACTTTCTGCTTTACATTAATATTTTAACTTCACCTTGGAAGGAGGGGTTTCTAGTGGAATGCCACAGGGATTTGTGCCTGGCACTGTACTGTTTAGCATTTTTACCAATGACTTAATAAAGGGAGTCTTACACTTTCATAAAATTTTCAGAAGTCACAAAACTAGGAGGGATCCAAAATTATCTGGCAAGAGTTCATTAAACATCTATTATGTACAAAGCAATTAACTGGAATTGCTATAACATGTTAAATAGAAGATTCATTATTCAAAAAGTTCTCAATAGGCACAAATATTGAATTGATTCTAATAAGATGAAATTTAATACAAATAGATGTAAAGCCTTATAGCTGAGGTAAATAAGAAATTAACTTCTTAAGTATAAAATGAAGGAGACACAATTAGATTGAAATTCAACTGAAAATTATCTGGGGGTTTTGCTGTATTACACTCTCAAAATGTCAACTGTGGGATATGACAGTAAAAAAAAAACTGTCATGGCTTAAATTTGCATTAACAGAGGCATAGAGTGTAAGATCAGGGAGCTGATAATCTAACCATACTCTATCCTGCTCAGATTACACCTGCACTATTGTGTTAAATTCTATATACCACATTTTAGAATGAACATTGATTAGCTGGAAAACATCTAGAGATGGGTTACTGGGATGCTAAAGGATCTTGATATTACAAGTCATTCAACAAACATTTATTAAGAATCTAGACAAGATGGAGAGATATAATCTAGAGAGGATTCAACAATTAAGCATCTCCAATGATCTAATCACTGAGGATACAAAGACTAAAATCCATTCTCTTGGCAGAACAATATGTGTATGTAGCATGACTATGTCATTGACCATGATTCTCCCCAGGCTCTTTACCTGGGCTGGGACTGCTTTGCTCACCCTACTTTTAGAACAGTGAATGAAGCCCTTTCCAAGTTAATTCTACAAATAGCAGTCAGCTCTCAGTGAAGCAATACCTCTTCTCCAATCAGCACAGCTCATAGCAAAGCAGATACAAAACCTAGTCCCCACACACACTCAATTTCCCTTAAGGCAGAGATGAATTTAAAAGGCCAATAGCAAGCTCTGATAGGTTCTCTCAATCTATAGATGGCAGTAACGGGCAATAAGCCTAGTCAGCTTCTTACACAGGTAAAGGATTCTGCTTTCCTCCAATGAACTCTCAGAAGATGAGAAATCTGTTTGACTCCAGTTGGCTTTTGCAGGTGATTCCATCCAAAGCAGTTTTTCTCCTCTTCTCTGCTTCTTTCAAGAGCAGGGAACATTCTGTGTCATCATCATCCCTCTTCAGGTGACTGCTGTGTCTTCATTTACTCTTCTTTTCTTTCATCTTTCATACCTTAAATACCTTAAATCAAGTCTCCCTCATAAGTAGTGACCTATTATCTCAATTCAGATTAAACAAAAAACAACAACAAAATCTGAAGTTCAATTACTTAGAACAAAAACAATATACAATTCCTCCATGGCCTCCAAAAAGTTCTTTTACTTAAAAATTCTCAGCTATAGCCTTTAAAACCCTTAGAACAGTAAGATGTAAATTAGCTGATGAACAGCAATGCTTTACAGCCATCCCAACCTTCAGTCAATACATATGCCTTTGAGCTGCTTTCAAATAAATCTTCTTGGTTCATTTATCTCAAGGTAAGTTACCTTTCAGGTCTTCAAAACTCTCTTAAGCTACTTTTTTGTCAGATAAATATCCTTTTTCTATCTCTTTTGGTAAATAAAATGTCCATATATGAAGAGAGCAGGAGACTACATATACAAATGAGCAAATATATAATGTAAACACAACAAAGGCAAAGTAATTTTTAGGGGAGACCAGTAGCTAGGGAGAGAAAGTGGTCAGAAAAAACCTTAGCTATATGAAAATCTATTGAAGGAGTGAGGATATTTAACCTACAGAAGAGAAGACACAATGTGGGACATGATAGTTATATTCAAGTATTTGAAGAATTTTCATAGTGGAAGATGGATTAGGTAATGTTCTGCTTATTTCTATAATGCACAAAAGCAATGGGTGGGCATTAAAAAGAATTAGTTTTAGATTTAACATCAGGAAATTAAAAAAAAAAAAGCTTCCTAATAGGAAGAGCAATTCAAAAATGGAAAGGGCTAGTTCAGATAGTACTGGGTTCTACCTCCCTAGAGTCCCTAAATCAAAGGCAGAATGACCACTTGTCAGCATTGTTTTAGAGGGATTTTGTACAGGTACAGGTTGGACGTGTGAGGTTCCTAAAAAATCTAAAATTTTATGACCTGTGATTCTCTGTATTCCACATAAGAACCTGAGGCCTACTTAATTTTAACTACTTTTAAAATAATCTCCCTTGGAAATGGAGTTGAGATAAGGCACAGATTGGATCAATCAATTAATCAGTAAACATTTTGCAAGTTCCTACTATCAACTGATATAATATATGTAAAGGGTTTGCAAACCTTAAGGGCTATATAATTCATAAGTATCATCATCATTATCTTTATTAAGCTCCTACTGTGTTCTGGGAATTGTGTTAAGAAAGGACCGGTGAGGGGCGGCTAGGTAGCACAGTGAATAGAGCACTGGCCCTGGAGTCAGGAGGACCTGAATTCAAATCCAGTCTCAGATACTACAGACACACACACACACACACACACACAAACACACAAAACTAGCCATGTAACCTTGGGCAAGTCACTTAACCCCAATTGTCCTACCTTCCCCCCTCCAAAAAGAAAAGAAGAGAAAGAAAGAAAGAAAAGAAAAGAAAAGGATTCATGGGAATGACATCCCTTTGGATAATAATCAGACTTGGGGATTTACAAGTAGAATAAACAGTGGTATCATATTGGAGTTCATCTACATGCAGATCTCGGGCAGAGTGGAGGGAGACACAAGGAGTATGAGAAAGTTCCAGTACTGATTCACCTCCAAGCTAAAGCACTGACCTCAACTATCATTTAACTATCATGAACTTTAAATGGATTGTTCATTGTTCATTTTTCTTTAGGTATGTATCTCTTGCAGGATCTCAGTGTACTCTCCAATTAATTTTTCCGATCATTCCCTCAACATTGATGTGCTCATGTTGACCTAAATACTACTGAGCATACAACATAAGCATATGACGTGGTCATTGTTTTGAGGGGATTACAAAAGGTGGAGGCAAAAACTCTGGACCCAAATAATTACTGGGAATGGTGTCCAAGGATAGCTTATTCTTGTCCCTCTAACTCATGATAGAGGAGGGATATAGCCACCCAAAGGGGACAGCCAACATTAACCACATAGGTCTCCCACCTCATAAATTTTTCTTGCCTTGGCTACACCACTGGTGTACTTAACCAAGTTAAGAAAATAATGTAATTGGAATGGATTTTTAAAAAATGTAATTGAAATGAGAAAAAAAAGTATGAGGTCAATTTTTAGAACCATGAGTTCAAATAGAAAATAGGGAAAAAATTGGAATTGGGAAAGAGCAATTATTGACCCACTAAGAACATTTTATAATCTCTTTATTTTTTTTTTACTTTATAATCTCTTTTTTTCTGGTGCCTTATTTTGACCTGTGATTTGTTGTAGCATACAGCATTTAAAGCATTTAGCTGTGGTCTTCCTTGTATTTTTCTTTTCTTTATAAATACCATGTAAAGGGTTGTATTTTATGTCTATGCCACAGTTGTTTGTAGAACTTACCACTTAAGTGAATGATGAAGATATTCTGCGTGCTAAGCTTTGGTTCAGGCCTAAAGATATATTTTATAGCCAAGAACTTTTCCTGAGAATCTCTGTGTAGCCACCTTGCTTCCATACCCTTTAGGTGTGGAGATCTTCTCTAAAACTAATGGGAGAGTTTCACTGCCTCCAAGCAAATGGATTCATCCCCTGTCAAGTCTCTATCCTCTATCCTCTGACTCTGTTTCAAAGCAAACATATAACATAAACCAAAAGTTTACAATTCCATTTTTTCCTGGCAGTATTTGGTTTGATTTTTCTGGTGTTCTGACATTTTCCTTTGTAGTAGTCAGCCCCTGAAGTGAGGGGATAGTTCTTTATACCAAGTTGAGAGCCTTGGGTCCTGGTCATGTTTCTACTGCAAATTGGTTATAAAATGTAAGTCTATTTACTCCTCTGAGCTTCAGATTTTTCACCTGTAAAATGCAAATATGGAACTAGTTGCTTTTTAAGGTTCCTTTCAGCTCAAAATTTCTGTCGATTCAAAATTTAGAAGTGATAGCATAGTGCCACTTAGTTTCCAAAGTATTTTACAGCACACTAAACTTATCATTTAATCCTTACAACAACCATATTTCATTAGTGGCACATGGCATTATTATCTCTATTATTCAAGTAAGTAAACTGACATCTGAGATTTGAAGTTGCTTGCTCAAAGTCATACAGGAGTTATTGTCCAGTTAGGACTCAAAGTCATATATTCTCTCTATCCATTAAATTACACTGTCCTTCCCACCTTCCCTTTTCCCCTTCCTTTGTCTGCCTATTGTTTGCATCTGAAAAACATCTCTTTTGTATCACTCCCAGTTAAATTAGACTCTTTGAATGGAAGTAGCTTCCTGTGTCTGACACTCACTTTTCTGGGCTCCACATAGGAGCAAGTTCACTTAAACAGTCTTCTGACAGAGAGTTACCTTCCCTAATCTACTGGCCAGGTTCTATGTTTTTGAGTTCAGCCTCCTTGTCTAACCCCTAAGTAGAATTCCTTCCTAAAAGAGGCATATTGCAAGAGATGAGGAAGGGATGGGATACAGGCTGATAGGCTTTCCAGATTTCAGCAGTGGGAAGACAAAAGGGCCTCAGAGTGACCATGGACTGCATGACTTTAGTTCATTATTATGGAAAGTTCAGTAAATTATGTGAGAGGGAAGCAGTGCCATATAAAACACCATGAAATGTGTAGTAAATCATGGGAAATTTTGTTGCTGTTTCATGGTTCTTAGGGATAAAAAAAAATTCTTGCTGTGCAAGCTAGCAAGGCTACTATTTCTTCTTTTGCATTCATTATCAACCGGACCTTTATTCAACCAAGTGCTCCTGCTCTCTTCATTTTCATCTTTTCTTAAAGTGGGAGAGACTACCAGGACTCTGATGGGAGCTGAAAGCTTGTGCAGTGGCCTCTGTTGAGAATAATTGTTGGTAGAGCTTCAAACCCGAAGTCATTCTGGGATCTGATGGCCCTCAGCAGCTGGGAGCTTGGCTCTCTGTCACCTGACCTTCCTTGATGGCTGCACACTCTTGGTCCAACATCCAGGAGTTTGGCATTTAATAGCTCTGACCATGTTCCCCAGCTTGTTTGGAAGACTGTGAAAATAAAAGGGGCATCAGAGATGCCCATGGAATTTATTTTTGGAAGCAGACAAAGAAGATCTGAAGCTTGCTAGAGTAGGAGAAATAGCAAATGAATGTGTATTCTGATTTAAGAGAGATCTTAAAATTGGGAAGAGGGCTCCCTCTGTATCAAGATTTCATAACATGAGGTTTCTGAACCTGTTTTTTTATATTTTGGTACCTATATTTTATTATAGTTGTGTTCCTTTTTAATTCTGTTTATTTTGTTTTATACATTTTAAAGCATTCTGAGAAGGAGCCCATAGGCTTCACTAGACAGGTGAAAGGGGTCCATGATACAAAAGTGATTAAAAACTCCTAATCTATATAAATGTTGAGAAGACTTTTTTCCTCTTATATTAAAAAAGCTATTATAGTTGGTGTAATCTAACTATCATTTCAATGCCTGATTAAGCACAAAGAAAACCACATAATCTACAGGAAAGTACAGTCATAGACAGCCAACCCAAGGTTTTTCAGACACTGATTTCCTTTACTTGCTCCTTGTCACTCAACCTTGGAGAACATCATTTCTGGTTAGAGCAATCCACCAGAAGATCAGAAAGGGGAAGAAGAGAGGAAACTTAAATCAGCCACCTGGTCTATTTATTTAAGTTCTGACCAATCATAACAGTAATCTAAGGTAAAGTTTTGATGGGAAAAGGAGTTGAAAGTACCAAAGAATATGGGACTTTTAAATGACATCAGTATTTCCTTTTATTCTTGCTATGTTTATATTCCATTAGCATGGAAAACTGAGAGCTGACTATTATTATGGCCATGCTGGGAGACGAATATGTACCCATTATATCACCAGCTGTAGAAAGTAAGCCAAAGGAAGAGAAAAACTTCAAAACAAGGGTGGTTCCTGGTTTTCTGAAAGATCATTGAGACTCTTTTTTGCAGTTACCAAGACTTCATGATTGCTTGGATGTAATCCCTGACTGCTTTAACACTACTCAAAGCTGCCTCCATTTATTTAAGATAAAAACTTCAGCTCAGTAGTATTCATGGCTGAGTTGGCTTTGAGACAGAGGAGCCTGTGTTCGTAATTATCACTGAATGAAAAGTTCTGGAGGTGAGTAGAGAGTTGGGGAAAGGCTAGCCAGGAGGAGCTGTCATTGATGTTCAGTGGATTGTCAAAAAAGGGAAGATAATTAAATTAAGATCACCAGGTGCAGTATTGAAAATAACCCTGGGTGCTAATTATTCAGTTGGACTCCATTGCCCAGTGTTAACTGAAGGAATACCAGGGAGGTATATGGCTGTTGAAAGATTTGAAAGATTTGAAAGATTTGAAAGGCCTACATTGATGATTTTGAGTGAGCCTGTTAGGGCCACCTGTTTGGGATGTAGATAGATTAGGTATAGATTTTTCATAAAGTACCCAGAATTCTCATAGAATGCTGTTGTCATGGAGGATAAATTCGGGTTTTTGTTTGCTTGTATGAAGAATTATGGAGAATCTTTTCCAGATCTCGTGTGAGAAATTCTGTCTTACATTCACATACATTAATATATATATATATATATATGTATATATATACATACATACAAGGAAAAACACACATGCATGTAAAAATATCCAACAATAGTCTTTGCATTTATAAGTACCATAGATCTCATGGCCATCAACATATTAGGAAAGACTTTTTTTTTCCTTTCTGGTAAAAGAATGAACTGGAATTTTTAGGACCCTAAGAAGCATCTGGGAAAACCAGTTATTTGTCATGGAAAATTTTGTGCAGAGAATTATGAAAACAACTACTACCACAATGAAATCCAGGGATATTAATGCAGTCTTTGAAAGTCTCTCACCAGTGAAACAGGAACTATGTTGTATTTATAATTTGTGGACTGCCCAGCATTTCTATACTATACAAAGAGAGACCCATGTGTCTTGCCTGTGTGAGGAGTGATTTCTAGGTTTGAAAGTGGTTGGGTGAGTTCCTTAGATCTATCCAGACACTGAATGAACAATAGTAAAAGCACCAAAGGGAATGGTGGCTGGTCAGAGGTTGGTAGCGAAGCAAAATGAAGCATGACTAAGGCTGACAATGTAAGGAACTTAGCAGAAAGGTCCTATAATTAATTTATTTTTCATTTGATCATCTGTTAACAAAATGAAAACCAACATTTTTCAGACTTCTGACCTTAGACTATCATTATTATATTGCTGTTGTTGTAAGTAGCTAGGTAGTACACTGAGCCTGGAGACAGGAAGACCTGAGTCCAAATTCAACTTCAAACATTAGCTGTGTGACTTTGGACAGGTCACTTATCCTCTGTTTTTCTCAGTTTCCTCAACTGTAAAATGAAGGCAATAATAGGCACCTGCCTCCCAGGGTTATTTTGAGGATAAAATGAGATAATATTTGTAAAGTGCTTACTCAGCACAGTGCCTGGCCCGTAGTAAGTGCTATACAGATGCTAGCTATTATAATAGTAGCAACAACAGTAATGATAATAAACTGCAGCTATTATTATTATTGTTCATTTTCATGAACAAAGAAGGTGATTGTTACAGGACTTGTCATACTAGTTTGGTTTTAGTTTTCTTCTTCTGTAGCTCAACAATAGAAGCATCATGGGCTTTAGAGAAGATTATAACCTTGACATTTCTATGCAGTCAAAGAACATGAGATTTTAAGGCATTATTGTTGAGAATCAGAAAGGAAAAGTGCTAACAGATCTCACTGGAATGATATTGGTAGGTGAGCATCACTTCTCCTGTTGACTATTAACTTTTCCTCCACAAGTTTCAGAACTAAGGAGGATTTGCTACAAGTTTAACTGTTTCCATAACGGGAAACAAAATTAGATAATTTTGATTAAAATTAAACATACCGTGGTTCAAGTTGATAATGATTTAGCAACATGGAAATCAGAATTTTGGTTTGGAGCCAAGGACATCAAGGCCTGAATTCTGAATTTGTATAGGGTTAAAATTATATTCCATCTTTATATTATAATTATAACAAGATAGTTTGCTCTCCAAAGAATTAGTTTTCCTTATTTTTCTATTCATTTTACTCACACATCTATTCTTTCTTTCCATTACTTCTAGTATGACAGTTTATTGGGGATGGGGATTCAGTATCTTTCATAATTAAAAAGATCTAAGTGTGACCAATATCCATTTCTATCCATTTCCCTGAAGCCAGTGAAGCAGATTTTCTCTGCTTTAACTATTATATATGAACTAATTATAGATCTTCCAAAGTTGGCTAATTAGAGGCAGGAGAATTTTATAGGATTTCCTCATTTATGATATATTTTTGCTCTATAGCCTTATATCCAAATGACCCCTCTACAAGTGAGACTTAATAGTTAAAATAAATTAAATTATAGTATTTTATAGAAAACTTCAGAAATATGTAAATTTAAACTAGGAAGGAACCTTAGAGGAAAATCTAGTCTAGGTTTTTCAGTTTAAAGATAAGGAAACAGGCCCCCAGAAGTAAATTGACTTGCCCAGTGTCACACAAGCTGTAAATGATAGTTATTTTTAAAGCTAGGTCTTCTGACCTTAAGTCCAGTGATATATTTCTCTGTCTAGTGGTAGCATTTTGCTTTTCTACTAATGTTTCCCAAGCAAAGAGTAAAATTTAACATGGTACAAAAAGAGGATTCCTGGATTTGGAGTCGGAAGGTTGGGGTCTAGTTCCCACTTCTCCCCTCCAAATTGAAGGTTGGGGTCTAGTTCCCACTTCTCCCCTCCAAATTATATGTGTATGATTTGGGGGAAATCACTTGACCTCTGTGGTCTTGAGTTTCTAGTTCTACAAAATGAAGGGGTTGGACTAATTGACCTCTAAGCACTTTTCCAGTTCTAAATCTCTGATCCCTTGATTTATAGACTGAAGTTTCAGATGGATGGGAGTATATGAAGGATTGCAACATTTCTGTGAGTTAGTAAAGATGGAGTTGCCCTAGGCACAGAGAGGTTCATTGACTTGTTCAGGGTCATATAGCCAGTAAAGTTTTCAGGGAGGACTTGAACCCAGGTCTTGCTCCTTCCCAGTCCAGTGATCTATCTCATATACCATGTTACCTCTGTCAAATTATAGCCCTGACCTATGTGGTGATGTATAGTGCATCTCTAATGATAGCATGAATATTCACTTTTTTTTATAACATTGGATGCTGGCCTATGGATATTGGATCATCAACCCTCTGATATTTTTATGTGTCTTTGTGGGAAGTTGAGTTTAATGAAAATGCTATATTCATAGAATGAGACTAAAGCATTCTTATAATCTCCATTCCAACTATTAGCATACTCTCTTGAAATTTCTTTGTGTTATTTTTGTGTACAACTTATGTTTTCATCTTGTGTATTTGTTGTCTTCTACCCTGTCCCCTAGTAGAAAGTAAGCTGTTTAGTGGCAGGGCCTATTTCACTTTTTTTCCTTCTTTCTATCCCCATTGATTAACAGAGTGCTTTATAAATGTTTATTGAAGTGGATTGAGTTGTATCTGACTATGGTGTTTGTTTGGCTATCTTTCACATCTAACTAAAAATAAGATGGGCAGGGTGTCTGGCATTATTCCCAGTCTTGTCTGTATATTGAGACAATTTCCCTTTTTCTGTGCCAATGTAGCCATCTATGCCTATATTTTTATTTAGTGTTAATACCTTTAGTTCCTCATAAGGTCCACTGAAGGGAGGAGAGAAGTAACCACAGAATATTGCAGGTAATATAGCATCGCACTGGAGAAAAGCAATTGGTATCTATTTCAATTTTCTGGATTTTTTTCTTCTCATAGCTAATTCTTCCTTCCAGAAACTTCAATCTAGGGCAGAGTCTGTAGCCATCCATTTGGAGGGTGAGGCTTCCCAGAAGAAATGAGTCTTGAGTTTTTACCCATTTATAGAAGTATCCTCTATCCTTTCACACAATTTTTTAAAGTTGGCAAATCCATGTTCCTTTAACAATATGGTGACTAGGGGAGGAAAGCCATTTTGTTTGGTATGGGATATAGAAATAAGAAATGGGATTTGACATACCAAAATCTCAAATGGAAGAAAAGTGTATTTTTGTGAAATGGAGCCAGTCAACTGACATTTGAAATTCCTTCTGTTTATTTGATTGATGATGCTCTCTAGCATAAGCATCATGTCCACTTCCTCTAAAGAAATTTTCCCTGTATTGGTTTGCTCCTCCTTGTTGGTCATGAATCTTTTGGGTTCTGAACTTTCAGTGAAACTGTCAACCAATTGTGTAATATATTACATGCAATAAGTTCTCTGAATTTAGTTGGATTGATATATTTGTGCACCAGTGCCTATAAATGTAAGTGAAAATTCTATTCTATATCAGACCAAAAAATGCAGAAGGAATTAGTTGCTACACTTAAATAAATATTTGTGTATGTATTTGTGAAGATGTAGCATTTGAATATTACAGAAATAATCTCCTAAACAAAAACTGTAGCTAATTGTGGCAATAGGCTTAATAGAGGGACTGATAGGTGACACGGTAGGTAGAGCACCTTCCCTGGAGTCAGGAAGACTCATCTAACCTGAGTTCAAATCTTCCCTTAGATATTACTAGTTTTGTGACCCTAAGCAAGTTATTTAATTCCATTTGCCTCAGTTTCCTCATCTATAAAATGAGCTGGAGAAGGAAATGGGCAAGCCACTCCAGTATCTCTGCCAAGAAAACCCCAAATGGGGTCATGAAAAGTCAGCTGTGACAGAAATGACTGAACATGATTAATAGAAGTAATTTGTCCATCCTATCCATACTGTAGGAAGAAAATGCAATTGTTCAGCAAATATTTATTAAGTGCCTCCTACATGCAATATATTATATTAAGCCCTGGGAGGGACGGGGGGGAAGGGGGGTTGGCGGTGAAGCTGGTGGCATTATCACTATTCTTAAGGATCTTACAATGTAGTAGGAATAATGTTTCAGACCTTACCGTATTTATGGATCAAAGAACAATTGAATTCCTGATCTGGACCCTACAAGGGAGAAGAAATGTGATTCCAAAATAATTTAAACTGAAAGAATGAGAGTGAACTCCTACTACAATAATTATAGTGATTAGAATGAAATAACTCTCCTATTTTTGAAGAAGCCAACTAAGAAAGTCTTTTATTAGTGAATATTTGGGGAACTTTGGATTATAGAATGGCTGACATTCAATTCAGGTTTTTTTCTTGAAATGTATAAGGCAGCTGAAGTCTTAGGAGTAATAAACAGCTCTTCCTTGGCTGCAGTGGCCTAAGTCATCATGGCAATCCCAAGAGAGCATTAAGATAGGATTGCCAATGTGAATAAATTTTTTTTTTAAATGTCTTTAGGTAGTACAGTAGATAGATCTCTGGGATTGGAGTCAAGAAGACTGGAATTCAAATCCTGCTTCAGACACTTACTCTAAACTGTTTGACCCTGAGCAAGTCATTTAATTTTTCTCAAGTTCAGTTTCCTCATTTATAAAATGAGAGGGTTTGAATGTAATTGTTCCTGTGTTTCCTTTTGCTTCTTCTTTTTTCCCCAAATATCTTTACCACTCATCCCACCCTGAGTTCCTGCCCCTACCTCATCCCTAGAAATTATACTGTGAGTCAACATGGCTCATGGTAGTATACAGAAAAGTTAAATAGAAGAGAGAGGAACCCTTTCCTTTGCCCCCCCCCCCTCTGTTCTAAGTTAGCAATGATGATGAGTTATTTTAATATAGTGCACTGATCCATTAGCTAGAGCCTAGCAGGCATGCATCTCTATGGCAAGGCTGCCAATATTCAGGCATGAAACTATGGTACAATTATGGTGGGCAGCACTGCCAAAATGTATTTCCCATACCTTGCTGTCAGACTCTTTTCTTGAAAAACAGGGAGAGAAGGGGAACGGACTCTTCAGAAGGCTCCAAGCCTGCCTCTCACAGTGCCAGTAATAAAGTCACCCAACCTAATTTGAATGAATTGATTTATCCTCTTTGGCAGCCCTGATCATCCCAATCCCATGAGGTTGGCCTATAAATGGGAGGTAATCATGATGATATTCATATTTCACTGGATGTTGCTTGGCTAATTCAGTCCATTTTCCATGAGATTATCACTTCAGACAGCTGGTATTCAATTCCTGGTCTTGAATTTTTCATTTAACCCCAGACTTCAGTAGGGAAATCTGGTTCCTTTCTAAATGCAGGGAAGTGGTCCAGAAAGGGAAGGAGCGGGGGGAAACAATCTATTCTTTGACATGTTGCTGGTCCTGCTCTGTCCAATAACTTGTCTGTCCTGGGAGAAGAAAAACATATACCCAAGTAAAGATATCTCACAGTATACACAAGAAGCAGTATTCATAAATGAATTCCCATATAACTCCAATTTGCAACCTCACTTAATAAAAAGCAAACCATGATAATAATCAGGATTACTGCCATCTATGACACTAGCTAAGTCACAGTTTCTCTTTATCTAATTAACTGAGAACTATGTACTAAAGTCACAGACAAGTTGTGATCCTTCCTAGATTTTCATATCGCTAGCTATATGATACTTTAAGGTTTGAAAAGTTCCTGTTACCCAATTTGTTCCTCATAACAAATCTGTTAAATACCTATTACAGGTATTGTTATTTCCATTTTACAGGTGAAGAAACTGAGGATTAGGGAATTAAAGTCATTTGCCCAGAGTCACATAGCTATTAATCATCAGTGCTAGGATTAGAATCCATATATCTCCTGAAAAACTCATTACACTAGTACTCTGGAGAAACATGAGTTCAAATCTCACCACTGACACTTAGTAGCTGTCTTGCCCTGGGAAAATTACTTAGATTATTTGAGGTTATCAAATTTAAATTTCTTCACAGGAATATTGTGGGGATTATATGATTAATGCATATAAAATGCTTTGGAAACTTTAAGGTGGTCTATAAATGTTCACGTTATTATTATTACTCTACTACACTATGGTGAGCAAGTTACCAGTCCAGTTAGATTTGTTGAATTGAATTCAAATCAATTCCATGAGCTCTTAATGACCATTTCCATTCTCCAAGGAAAATATGCTAAGATAAATATGACTTCTATTTTAAAACAATATATATCAAACTTTCTTGTGTTTCTCAAGACTCTCTTGTGCCCTCTCTTGCTACAAAACACATACTTTTCTTATAGTGTTTTCAACTTGATAAAGAGTTTTCACAACCAATCTCTCATTTAATTTGCCCAGGATTTTTTTTCTAAAGGTTATTATCAGAGTTACCCAGAGATCTATGTTTGTTCTCATGCCTCCCAGCATTTTTGTCAGTGACTTGGATGAAGGTTTCCACTTTGCAGATGACACAAGGCTGAGATGGCCAGCTAACATGCTGGGTGACAGAGTCAGGCCCCAAAGATACCTTGATGGGCCAGAGCATTGGACTGAATCAGATCAGATGACATATTCAAAGTACTATATAAATACAAACTACTATTAAGTTGAAATTTAATAGTGTTAATAATAATGATAACTAATATTTATATAACATTTTAAATTTTGCACAGTGCTTTAAAAATATTATCTTATTTGACCCTTATAACAACCTGGGAGGTAGGTGCTATTATTATCCTCATTTTACAGATGATGAAAATGAAATAGTGTTTAAGCTACTTGACCAGAGTCACATAACTGGCAAATATCTGGGCTAAGATTTGAACTCAGCTCTTCTAGACTCTAGACCCAGTATTCTATCCACTATTTCATCCATTCTATCCACCCAGTATTATAGTGCCTATAAAGTCTCACTCCCAGATTCAATTAATGAATTTCAAAATTACAAGATAGAGAAGATTGGTTTGTGTAGCAGTTAACTTGAGTAAGATCTGGGGCTTAGAGCAAACTGTAAGTGATGCTGCTTAAAAAAGCCAATTCATTTTAATCAGTTGATTGATTAATTCATTATAAATGGCATAGAATCCAATATTAGGAATATGACAATCATTCTGTAGTCTAGTAGTCAAATCACACTTGACATACTGTATTCATTTCTGGATACCACATTATAGAAAGACATTGATAAGTCAAAGTGTGTTGAAAGGACAATTAGCAGGTTAAGATTTTGCCCTAAGATGATCAATTAAGGAGATGGAGGCTTTTCAAACTGGGGAAGAGAAGACTTAAAGGGGACATTAGTTATTTCAGGGTTTTGAAGGAGAGTCATGTAATGGCAGAAATAAATTCATTCAGCTTGTCCACAAAGGAAACAATCAGTACCAATGAGTGGACATTTCTAATAGGTGGATTTAGTCTTGATATAAGGAAAAAACTTTCTTCTAACAGTTATAGCTACACAAGAGTCAAGCAATAACTTTAGGTAATATTAGGTTTCCCTTCACAGGAGATCTTCCTGGGAAGGTTTGGTGACCACTTGTCACATATGTTCTAGAAAGGATACTTGTCCAGGTGTGTGATGGCCCAGGTGGCCAAAGAGATTATGTCTAGCTGTCATATTATATGATACTTTATGTATGAGATGAGGAGGGAGAGAATTCCAGGCATAGAGGACAGTCAATGAAAATGCAAAGTTGGGAAATAGGATGTATGGGGAATAGCAAAGAGGCCAGTGTCATTGTGTTATAGACTATGTGGAAGAAATAAGGTATGAGAAGACTGGAAAGGTAGGAAGGGATCAATGTGTGTAAGACTTTGAATGCCAAACATAGGAATTTATATATGATCTTGGAAGTAATAAGAAGTCACTGGAGATTTTTTAAGTAAAGTATGATATGATCAAACCTGTGCTTTAGGAAGATCAACTTGATAGGTGATAGAATATAGACTGGAGTGGAAAGAGACTTGAGGCTGGGAGACTAATCAAAAAACTATTGTGGTCTCAATATCAGGTGATGAGGGCTTAGACTGGGGCTGCAGCAATGTCAGAGGTGAGAACGGAAAGTATAGGAGAGATGTAATAAAGCAAGAAGGGACAGTTGGGTGGGCGGTGGATAGAGCATCTGGCCAGGAGTCAGGAAGATGGATCTTCCTGAGTTTAAATCTGGCCCCAGATACTTACTAGTTGTGTGACCCTGGACAAGTTACTTAACTCAGTTTCCTCATCTATAAAATGAGCCGGAGAAGGAATGGCAAACCACTCCAGTATCTCGGCCAAGAAAACCCCAAAGAGGGTCACAAAGAGCTAAAAATGACTGAACAACAAAAAGTGCAGGAAGACTTGAGAGCTGATGGAATATAGAGCGTAAGAGATTGTGAGTAATTCAGTATGGCGCTAGGCTGGGAGCCTGGGTGACTAAGAGATACAGAGGTTCCCAAAACTAGTAAGAAAGTTTGGAAATTAGGAGAGTTTAGAAGAGTAAGAGGAGTTCACTTTTGGATCTGTTGGGTTTGAGGAAATGTAAGACTGGAAATCAGGAGAGGTTAGGACGGGATAAATAGATCTGAGAATCATAAGCATGGAGATGATAATTGGATCCATGCGAGTTGATGCTCTCAATGGAGGCTTCATGACAATTTACTTGATGATATGAAGTGAAATAGTACAGAAGGAAAAGAGAAGAGGGCCCAGGAGAGAGTCTATGGGCTGGACCATTTCTCCTTCCACAGTCATTATCCTCATGGTCGGAATTCTTCCTTTTTTTCTATAACCCTTCCTTTATATAAAACCCTATAAAGTCCTTCTTTATAATTGAACATTGTATACAAGAACAACAATGTAACAATCACAACAAAAATGTAAAAATTGTATAACAATAATAATAACTAGCATGTATATAATGCTTTAAAGTTTGCAAGGCAGTTTACAGACAAGGAAACTGAGGTTGATAGGTTAAGTGATTTGCCCTGGGCCATACTGAATGGCTTTACTTTGCCTCAAGAGTTTTCTTTGTATTTTATATTAGCATGTCCAACCTGTGTCTTCAGTCTTAAAAAACCAAGCATACTTCCCTCCCTCTGATCATTTAGATTGCCGTATTTTTCAATACTTCCTGTTTTAACAGAAATTTGGTCATTCTCTGTATGCCACCATTAAATCTGAATGAAGATTTAGAGAGATTCATTCATCCAAACTGTTTCTTCTGAAGTAAATGCCTTCTTTCAATAGTCACTAAGCATTAAGCACCTATTATGTGACAGACACTGTATCTCATAGCATGATCAGAAAAGTCAATTTCCTTACATTTTAAAACCTCCCTTTTATGCATGATCTCGTCAGTTCTCCTAGTTCACTTCCTTTTTTTTTAGGGTCGGGGGGAGCAGAGGAAGGCATATCCCCCTGATCTCTTAAATTGTATTCTAAATACACATTTACTGGGCTGCATTATTACAGACTCATTCTAGGTATGTGACTTCATATGCCACTTTTTGATTACTCACAGCTCAATTATCTTTATCCCAAGGTATAGTGAAAATCTCCTGTCATCATCCAGCTTGTCATATACAGGAACAGGGCAATATCTTTAAATAAAGTTTTTCCCTTGGTGTATCTTTTGTGTTCCCATGTCTGATGTTTTCTCCTATGTTTACACCTACAGTCACATATCTCCTAACACAGATCTCCTATTTCTTGCAAATGTTCACAGTGTATTTATTGAGTTCCATTCCTATATGACTCCTTCCCTGTTTTGCTCAGAATGAAGAACTCCAAACCCAGTTACTTTGTGTATGGCAAATTCCACTCCTTGTAGACTTAGTCTTGTTTGTTTTCCTAAAATCACACTTACTTTCTCATCTCTTAGAGCCTCACAGGCTCCATCTCTGTGTTTTATGCTATTTATGTTACATGTTCCCACTTGAGAATGCACTATTCTTATATCTGTGTGATTTTATTTAGTCTTTTAAGGCTTTCCAACTCTTCTTTTTTCCTCCTTTGACTACTAGGGCTCTACTTTGTCTGCTTATCTCAGTCTTTATCTTACTTTTCCCTTATCATATTCTTCCTCCTTTGGGGACCTGTGTTCCCTAAACAGTGGGTCTGTTATTCTCAATTTCTTTAGCTTGGACCTAATTCATTTATCTGGATGCCCACTATATTCTTCTTTTCTTTTGCTATAAACAGGAGGTAAAACTGTTTCTTCTGAAGTAAATGCCTTCTTTCAATAGTCACTAAGCATTAAGCACCTATTATGTGACAGACACTGTATTAAGCACTGATACAGATACAAATAAAAAGAAAAATAGCTCCTGCCCTCAAGTAGCTTACAATCTAATATTGTGAGAGGGAGGAGAAAACACACAAAAGGAAGTGGAAAAGCTGATCTGTAGTCAAAGATAAAGAAGGCACCGAGTATGGGACTATTGATGAAGAAGTCCAACAAAATCCAAAAGCAATGCACTTGGTGGGGAATGAGAAAATTGTTCTGGTCCTCCTCCCCAAATGGGGTTTTGGAGCTTACGGCTCTCCCCTCCAGTCAGAGGGGCTGAGAGTACTGATGAGATGTGAGGACCAAAGGTGCTCACTTTCCCCTAGAAGACATCTTTCTTCAATGTCTTTTTTTCTTGTTATTGTTATTGTACCTCTTGCCATCCCTAGCGGTTTTATTTGTTTTCCTTCTCATTTTCCCCATCACAATCTAAAATCCATCCATCCAGTTTTCCTCCCTGGTATGTTTCCAAAGTCCACTTTTTGTGCTTTCTTCTTCTCTTGTAGCCACAACAGACACCCTCACATTCTCTGAGCCAGATGTTCTGTTGTTTCTCTTCCCCTTTCATTCTGAGCTCTTCAATCAGGCACAGCTGTAATTCCTTTTCTCTTTCCCTTCCCCATCCCCCAGGAGGTACTTCTGTGCCCTCTTTTTCTATACCTAAAATGCTTTTCATGACTATATATTGTATACAGATGGGCTTCAGCCGCATCTACAGTGTGACTCCATCTAGTGCCAGCAGTCCCTGGTAGCTAGAGTTCAGTTTCATTGAAGTGCAAAAGAAACGACCTTAGATTTGGATTTAGACAACTTAGTTCAGATGCCAGTTCTGCTGTTTGCTACCTCTGTGACTCTGAGCAAAGCCCTTCATCTCTATGATCTTGTATCACAAGATTATAGATTTAGAGCTGGGAAGGACTATTGAGTTCAACTTCTTCATTTTACAGATGAGGAAGCTGAGGGACAGAGCAATTAAGTGGCTTGCCCAGGGTCACACACGTAGCAAGTATCTTGGGCAGAATGTCGACTCAGGTATTCCTGACTTCAAGTCTAATGCCCCATCCCTCTGCCATGCTTTCCTCGTCTATAAAATGAAAGGTTTGAATACAATGATCTGTTATATTTCATCTAGCTTTCAATCTTGTGCTAAAAACCTATATTTAATAATAAAAATAATAGTTAACACACATATAATACTTTTATATAATATTTATTTAGTATAATATGTGCCATACTCTATGTATGTAGTGATATTTATGTAGTAACATACTCAATGTGTATAGTAACATTTTTACAGTATAGTATATGCCAGCACTGTCCTAAGCATTTTACAATTATAATATCATTTGATCCTCACAACTACCTTAGAAGTAGGTGCTGTTGTTAACCTCATTTTGCAGATAAGGAAATCAAGGCAAACAGGTTAACAGTTTATGTTAAATGTATATGCCATGGTCATATACCTAGTAAGCATCTGGGGCAGAATTTGGACCCAGGTATTTCTGACTCTGGGCAGCTAGGTGATACAGTAGATAGAGTGTCAGGCTTAGAGTCAGGAAGATTCATCTTTCTGAGTTCAAATCTGGCCTCAGACACTTCCTAGTTGTGTGACCCTGGGCAAGTCACTTAACCCTGTTTACCTCAGTTTCCTCATCTGTAAAATGAACTGGAGAAGGAAATGGCGAACCATCCCATATCTTTGCTAAGAAAATCCCAAATGGGGTCACGAAGAGTTGGACTTGACTGAAATAACTGAACAACAAAATCCTTACTCTCTATCCAATGCCCTATCTATCCCCTTTGCCATGTTTTATTCATCCATAAAATGAGAGATTTCACCCAGATGAGTTTTTAGGTCCTTTCTAGCTCTAAAACTAGAGATAGATATCGACATTTCTACTTCACCCTATTTTTCTTATGTAAAACTTGAAGCATGCCAACTACTTTTACTGGAAATGTTAGTACATCAAAACACATTCGTATTCATCAGGTCCCATATCTTCCAATAATCATTGCTTCATTCTTAATCACAGCTAACTGAGTTCATAGCCTTGGCTTGCTCAGTGGGATCACCACAGTGTTCTAGCAGTATAGCTCATTTTCTTCTGAGACAGTCTCCAAAGGAAATCCACTTTCTCTAAAGGCTTGCAACTTACATCAAACATCATACTTCTTGAGATCTGAATTACTTGTAAATATGTCCCTTGGGCTCATTCCAACAGGATTAATAATCAGTATCTCCACCTCGTGTTTCTTACTGGGCAACTACTTTCCTCCTTTGTGGCGTGATTCTAAAAACAAATATGTCTGTAATAGGTCTTCTTGCTGTTCCCAGTCACAGAAATCCCATCAGTTTTCTGACATTCCTTCTTTCTTCTCCCTCCCTCTTCTGTAGACCATATGGAAAACAAAATAGATAAAGCAGAAATATTGGGTTTTGTTCCCTTTTTTTCCTTTCTACTTGACAACTTTTTCTTTATAAACTTTGCTCATGCTATCCCAGATCTACAACTTTGTGTGGATTATTGTTGTTATTCATTTGTGTCTGACTCTTCCTAAGCCCATTTGGGGTTTTCTTGGTAAAGGTGCTAGAGTAATTTACTATTTCCTTCTCTTGATCATTTTACAGAAGAAGGAACTGAGGCAAACAAGGTTAAGTGACTTGCTCAGGGTCACAGAGCTACTGTCTGGTTCCAGATTTGAACTCAGATCTTCCTGACTCCATGCCCAGTGCTTTATCCATATCTGGAGTCGACCATTTCTGGGTTCAGATCTGAAAGTGGAATGGGTTGTCTCAGAAAGAAGCAGATTCCCCTTTCTTAAAGGATTTCAAGCAAAATCTAAATCAGAGGTGTTCACCATAGCCTGCCTGCAATACTCCAGAAAGCTGCCACAATCAGATTAAAATGTAACTGGGAAACATTTAAGAAAATAAAAATACAATAAAACATAGATAACATTAAATTTTAAAATTAAATCAATATGTGGCCTGCAGGAACTCTTTTGTATGTTTTGGTGCCCACTCCTTTTGGTATGTGACTTTAACACCACTGGTTTAGACGATGACTTATCAGATATATTGGAGAGAGGATCCTTCTTAGGTACAGGTTGGAAAATGTGGCTACTGAGGCAGCTAGGAGGTACAGTGGCTAAAGCACTACCCCTGGAGTCAAGAGGACCTGAGTTCAAATCTGTCCTCATACATTTAGTAGCTGTATGACCCTGATCAAGTCACTTAACTCTAGTTTGCCTCTTTAAAAAAATGTGACTGACTACTGAAATCCTGTAATTTTGTGAATTAATATCCAGATGTCAAAGTTGAGGCAGCAGCAGCGTGATATAGAGTGATAGATTTGAAATCAGTACCTGAGTTTGAATCCTACCTCTTTTACACCACCTGTGTGACCTTGGGTAAGTCAGTTAAATGTTTTAGTTCTCAGTTTTCTTATCTGTAAAATGAGAGTATTGGACTAGTAGACCTCTATGGTCCTTTCCATCTCTAAACCCTGTGATCTGTGACGATTTTAGGAGACAGAAGATAAGTAATCTGTCTATAATAATACAGGGATTTGAGATAAAAAGCAGGCATACAACACAAGTACTCTGATTCCCAGTACTCCTTTCTTTCTCTTATATCACTCTTCTTCTATTAAATCTTAGTGCCTATTTTGGTCCTGTGTTGGCAGCAGTGAGAGGATCTCATATGGTGTTTAAAGGCTTGACATACTTCTTTGGGACTTAAAGTGGTGCAAATACCAATAGTCCATTGGGTCCACTCCTTCTGCCACCTATTTCATCCCCTCTCTCAACGGTATAATGATGTTTATGCCCATGCTCCCTGCCAGTTTCTTTATAGTTCCTTTCATATCTCAACTCTGTTTTAAGAACATATAATTGAGATGAATATGGAATCAAAGACAGAGTGGGTATCAATGTTTTAGGAATCATCCAGAGTTGAGATGATAAAAAGAACGTAGAGTAGCTAAGGCTGGGAATTAAGAATCATAGCCATTAGGCTTAGAGGGAATCTGGACACCATGTAGTCCAATCTCTTCCTTTCACAGATAAGAAAATCGAAGACTTCTGACTTCATGTGACTTGCCCAAGGTAACTAGTAAGGAGCAGAGCAGAGGCTTGAACCCAGGTTCTCTGATTTAAACCTAGAAAATACCTTAAAGGTCCTATGGTCTTAGCCCTTTATTTGACATGCCATTTTGTCTATTGATCCTAAAAGGTATTAGAGGTTTGTGAGCTTTGGACAAGATATGTATGGTTCAATCAATCAAGCAATCAATCAGTAAACAAGCATTTATTAAACACCTACTTTGTGCTGATCTTGTGCTAAGTACTAGACCATTTGAGGATTCTTCTAGTTCTGCAGTTCTGAAAAAAATAACAAAAATGAAATACGCTCTGCCTTCCAGGACTTTACATTCTGTTGGGTAACAATAGATCATTCAGTCCATAAATACTTATCAAGCAACTGCTATGTGCCAAATGCGGGGAACACAAAAAGAGGCAATAGTCCTTGCCCTCAAGTAGTGCACAGTCTAATGAAGACAGCAAGCAAATATAAGACAACATGCAAATATCCATGCACAAATAAGCCATTTGCAAAATAAATAGGAAATAATTAACAGACAGAAGGCATGAGAATTAAGAGGAGTTAGGAAAAACTTCTTCTAGGAGGGGGATTTGAATTTTCTCTGGTTGGGAATTGAAGGAAGCCAGAGAAACCAGGAGACAGAGATGAGGAGGGAAAATGATCCTGGCATGGGGGCAGTCAGAGAAAATACCCAGAGCTGAGTGATGGACCATCTTGTTTGCAGAACAGCCAGGAAGCTATGATCCCTGGATTGCAGAGTACATGGCAGGGAGTAAGGTGTAAGAAGACAGGAAAGGGACAGGTGGCGAGATTATGAAGGGCTTTGAATGCCAAGCACATGATTTTGTATTTTATCTAGAGACATACAAATGTGTACAAAAATAAAGGGATTAGAACTTGTGATTTCACATTGATCTAGGAAACTCCCATATTAGACATCTCACTCTACCAATGCAAGTTGGCACCTTCTCCACAACATATGTTATTGGATGTCTAGAGTACTATGTGTTTAAATGGTTAGTCTCGTATTTCACAGTGGGTGTATTTCAGAGGCAGTACTTGAACTCAGGACTTCTTAACTCTTAGACCAGCTCTCTGTCCACTATGCCATGTTAACTTCTATACAAAATATGTGCAAATATATATGAGAGATATGCAAGGCACATACAAGGTAATTTAACTGAGAGGTACTAACAGCTGGTGGGATCAGGAAAGGCTTTTTCTGAGAGATTGATTTTGATCTGAACTTTGAAGAAAGCTTGGGATCCTCACAGGTAGAGATGAGGAATAAGTATGTTCCATCTTAGAAAAATATTGAAAGGAGTTTCTTAATAGATAGCAGGAAGTTTCCCCAGAAGATTGAGAAATTAGCTTTCTTTCTTACTTATAGTTATCTTGATATCTCTCTCATTCACAGTGACATACACTAATATTTTGGGGGAGAGAAGTTGCTATCTAGGGAAAGAGTTTGCTTCCTGGAACATATGATGTAGCTATCCTCATTTTTAAGTTATTACAATTAATTTTCTTTCCTTCATTCTCCCTCCCCTTCCTGACTAAGAAAGTAACATATAACTATTTATCATGGAACACTTAAAAGTATTTTTTGCAAAGGAATCACATGTAGTGATTAAGGGTAAGTAGGCAGAAGAGCCTGGCCTCAGGAATGGCAGAAATTCAAGTCCCATTTTCATCCATTGCTTGGTCTCGTGTGAGTTTGTATGCATGTGTGCATGGGTGGGTGCACTTTCCAAATTGCAAATTGCCCTGAAAATGAAGATGAGAATTAAGAATGAAGGCAAGAAGCTTAAATGATTGTTGGCGGATGTTTGTTTCAATGAGTTTTTCTAAGTCAATCCACCCTCCTCTTTAGTGCAGGGCCAGAGACCACAGATTAAGTTGATTAGGGGAGGAGGAATCAGTGATTATCCAAGGCCTACCAAGAGAATACCCCTCCTTCTCGGTTTGACCTCATGCAAAAGAATAATGGCTATTACCAACAATAAAGCGGTAATTAGAATAGATGACATGTTATCCTAGCCTGAATGAACACCCTGTATGTTCTACTAAATTTATAGAGCCAGAACCAAATCCAACTAAGAAGACCAAGTAGTGACTTCATAACATGTGTGTCAGGCCCTAGAGGGTGGGACAAATGGTGGATGACAAGGGTCTTGAGTCTTAATTCCTTTAGCCTCTGTGATCTCTGCCACTCATCCTGACACTTGTCTCTCCATTGTGACTCTAAGCTTTTTAAAGGGCAAGATTATGTCATTTCACTTCTTTTCTATTCCATATATCATAGTTCTAGGCACAAAGTACACTCAATAAATACTTGATTTTTAAGTTTCCTTCCAGTTATAACTTTCGTAAGTACACGAATGCATGAGTGATTCACAGTAGATGAGGTTATTAGGTATATTATTCCAGAATATGAAGATGCGAACCCAACTTTTGTCAGAACACCAGACTGAAAGGGGCCTCAGAAACAATATAGTCCATCTCATACCTGAGCAAGAATCCTGTCTATCTTCTACTGTGGTTGTCCAGCTTTTGCTCCCAAGGCAACTCATGACATACACAAAGATATCACAAGCTCCCTGAAATGGAGTTAACTTTAGCTGGGGACAAGTACAACAACAACAACAAAAAAAGATAAACCGCAACAATGTTATTCTATGACACACAAATGGAGGCAAGGTTTAAACTATCATAAGAGAGAGATGGAGTTGACATTTGGGAGAGCAGCTTGAACCAAAGTGATCTATCTCTGGGATTAAAACTGTCTTTATAAAAAAAAATCTCTCTCCCTAGATGCATTAAAAGCTAAAATGTGCCCTATGGCTTCATGATTTAATAGCCCACTCAAAGGAACTTTATAACCTGTAAACATCATAGAACTCTATAGGAATGAGCTATTGTTATTACTGTTATCATCATCATCAATCTCATTATTCTGAACTTTTTCAGTGGGGTATAAATGGAAATGATTCCGGCACAAGTTACTTTCTTGCTATGATTCTTTTGTATTTAGTTTTCTCTTATTCTATGGTAAATAAAGTATTAATAATAATATGCAAGTGTACACTCATGTTGTTGTTACTACCTATCCGTTTTTCAGAAGAGGTTGCAATTAAAAGCAGTTTGGGCAAATTTGGTGCTTGGTTGTCATGAAAAGATTTTTAAATGGAAGGCTATTAATCTCACATTTCCTTGAGCATTTTCTTTAAATTCTCTTCATTGCCATGATTTTGGAGGCTGCATGCTACAACTGCTCTTTGTCAGAGCAGCATCTACTTTCTATCATTCTCCTCACCCAGCACATGGCAGCCAATGGAAAGGCAACATCACAGGAGGCATGTGATATCATTTCTCTTGTCAGACTTAAATTCTTCCAAAATCTAGTGATTGTCTAGACTCCCATGTGAGTGAGGCAAAAGGTTCTAATCACTTTTTGTGGTTTCTTAGGAGATTGAGGGGCAAGGTTTGATGTATGCTATAGTCTCTCAATTTAATGTTTTTGAGCCATACTGAGAATGAGCATGTCCATCGTTCAAAGTGTTAGTGACGTCTTCTGACAAAGTGAGTGTGCTTTATGAACATAGGAGCTGAGGTCTATAAATGGAGATGTGCCTGGAAACCAAAGGGTAATGATTTTTTAGAAAAATATACTTGTACCGTCAAGTTTGATTACCAACTCTATCTGTCAAGACAAGGGTCTCACACTCCTTGGACAATGTCTCTCAGTTAGCATGAAATGTTCTCAGACATCAGCCTTTTACTTACAGTTTTCGTCATGAATCTTCATTCTGAATGACAAGTGTGAGTGCCAAATGTGTGCAAACCTTTCCCTGAGGAAAAAAAAATAATACAAATATTTGGGTCTATGTCTCAATCAGATGTTCAGGTCCCTATTTGTCATTTGGTGAGCTCTCCAAGGCATTTTCTTGTTCCCTCTGTGCCATTAGAAACCAAGTCCCCGTGAATGCAAAGGGGGAGAGCAACTCTACCCATTCTATCATCTATTTTTTTTTAAACAAACCTAACCCAAGACTGTTGCTCTGGGAGAAGAACTACTGTTAGACTATTAACTAGAAATGGCAGATAGCAACTAAACATTTGTCCCCACATATTTCTAAATGAGATGATTAGGATCTAGTCAAGGAATGGGGAAAGTTTAGTGTGAAGAAGAGAAGGATGGGAGTGGGGGAGGAAGGAAGGGACAGGGCAAAATGACTGTCTTCAAGGGAAGGGTTTTTGGATGGAAAAAGAGATAAATTTGATCTGAGAAGGAAAATCTCTAGTTAATAGGGTAGAAGTTTCATATAAGGAAATTTAGGTGACTAGTGTAAGGAAAAAAACTTCCTAACAGTAAGCTACCCAATAATGGAATTAACTGCCTTGAGAGATTGTATACCATTCCCCTGGAGCTCCTTAAGCAGAGACCCATTTATCAAATATGTTGTAGAAAGGATTATTTTTTCAGGTTTCAGGTTAGACCTAATTGCCTTAAATGTCCTTTCCAATTTTGAGATTCTCTTATTTTTTAACAATATCTACCAGACTTTTGGTGTTAAATGGGTTTTGTGATAAGGTAGCATAATAAAGGTCCCCAGGAGCCAATTGTTTGTGCAAGTGACATATGGTAAATCATGAAAGATACTAATTTAGTGCCTAGGAAGAGGAGATTGATAATATCTTTAGTCGCCTGTGAGAATTAGCCAACCTAGCTTAAAGAAATATTTACCTCTCAAGAGATAGTTTATTAGTTATAGTTGTTTATCATAGTTATACTAAAAGAAAATCAGATCAGATAGCAACTGCCTATGATATATCAGACTTAAAATTTTAACATCAGATTAGGAAAAATACAAATGCCACCAACCTTGAATTGAAAGACCACCACCTTGAATTATCCTAATCCCTGGTTGGAACTGAAAAGTGACCTATGTCAGCATCCTTTTATCTTGACTCTCCTAGCACTAGCCAGCATAGACCAGATGACTTGCTTGGCCTTTTGTGAGCTTTTCAGCTTAATGGAATACAGTGGGGTTTTTTGACACTGATTCCATGGGATCATATGGTGTGTAAAAACCTTACAGTTGTGTCAAATGATGGTAATTAGCACTAGAAAAATATGTCTCATAGGTAAGTACTGTACAACTTCCTTTCAGTTTTGCCCTACTGCTCAGAATATCATCTTGCTCTTCTAATCCAGATATTGGGAATAAATACTGCCTGAAGATACACTTGTGTGGCATTTGTTAGTACTGTATAAATGTTCCAGAAATTAGAATGGAATGTGTCCCCTAAGGGTAGTTGCATGAAAATAACCATTATCATTAGCAGAAAATATTAGGTATCTCATACACATGTCGGTGGGCTGAGGAGTGCAGTATGTATATTTCAATCACACTCAAAGGAATGAATGTTTTCAGAATCATTTTAACTTCATTTCAAAATTCATCTCATTCCTTGTCATGTTTCATACACTCTTAATGTATAAACTTTCAGCTATTAAATCATCTGCATTTTTGCTCATAAAGCATCTTCAAGCTATATTACTTTCTCAGTGTCTGAATGATTTGTTTTTAATCATAACCAGTTAGGCTCTTGCCAAATGTATGAAATAATTTTTTTTTGGGGGGGGAAAGAGATCTTGAAGCCTGGCCCTCAAATAGAGATAAAGTACTCTCTGGGAATCAGAGGAATTGGAAAGAAAGCAGAATACTAATCCAGAGAGCCAAGCCATATTTTTAAGAAGCCAAAAAGTTTGTCAGAAACAGACACTTTAAAGAATATTGTACAATACTCAATTTCAGATCATACTTTGTTTTCATTTTAGGAAAAAATGCGTTAATTTTTCCTCTTTCGTTTATTGGCTTTGGGTCAACCAAATTTTACCTTGATGATATCAAACATTTTATGTCTAATGGTAGCCATCTCTAGGGCAAGGAAGGAGGGAAGGAAAAAGGGGAAAAAGAGAGTTACATGATAACTTTATTATATATTTAAAAGGAATAGCAAAGTGTACATAATAGACCTGCAATTTCATGTGGTCTTTTTTTCTATTCTACTATATTATGGAAATGCTTATTTTAGTTCTTAAGTTCAGAATAAAATAACTTTTTAAAATGTGAATAATCACTGGGAGATGCTATGTGATTGAAAAAAAAAATATATGAATTAACCAGAGAAGTGACACTTGATGAAATTGTTAAAGTTTAGTCTTCAGTGAAGGCCATGAAACCATTTGCATAACTTTAAAAAAGTTTTTTTTTTAACAACTAAGAAGCATTTATTTCCTCTTTATCCCATCCCCTTAAGTTAAAAAAAAAGAAATGAAACAAATTTTATGTTTAAATTTTGATTAAAATTAAAGTAAAAAAGAAATGAAACAAATTTTAAATAAATATGCATAGTTGATCAAAACAAATTCTAACATTGCCAAATATAAAAATGTGGGTCCCATTTTTCTCATTTAGTTTATCACCTTCTTACAGGAGGTAGATAGCATTCTTCATCTTCAGTCCTCTGTAATCAAGGTGGATCATTGTATCGATCAGAGTTCTTAAGTCTTTCAAAGTTCTTCATCTTCACATTTTTATATAAATTTTAATACAATAATAATAAGTTTAATATAAATTGTTCTTCTGGTTTTGCTCATTGCTCTATGCAGCAATTCATACAAGTCTTCTTAAGTTTCTCTGAAATCATCCCATTTATTATTTCTTACAGCTCAAAAGTATTCTATTACATTTATATACTATAGTAATTTGTTCAGCCATTTTCCAATTATTTCCACTAGTTTCCAGTTATTCACCCCTACAAAAAGAATTACTATAAATATTTTTGTACACATAAACTTTTTTCCTCTTTCTTTGACCTCTTTGGAATATAGACCTAATAATGTTATTGCTAAGTCAAACAAGACTATATGCACAGTTTAGTAACATGTGGGGCAAAGTTCCAAAATGCTTTCCAGAATGACTGTATCAATCCCCACCACTAATAGTAAATTAAAGTGCCTGTTACATTTGTCATTTTCCTTTCTTCCTCCTTTGTCAGTCTGATGGGTGTGAGGTGGATAGAACTTCTAAAAGCTAAAAAAAAATGCAAACCTTTCTTCCTCCTCTTCTGCCAGTAGAATATAAGCTTTTGTGGGGAGAAATGGGTTTTGTCTTTGTATTACCAGCAACTTGCACGATATAAGTCCTCTTAAGTATTTATGAAAATAGTTGTCAAGTTGGGGAATGATCCTATCTTGACCCTGTCTTCGCCAATAGTGCAAAAATACATATTTTAGAGAGCATGGAAATATTTTGCAGGGTTTTTGTTATTGTTGTTTTTAATCAGGAAAGGAAATACATGCGAATTCAGAATAAGGCAACAAGGTAAGGTAATTATAAGTATGTATCCATTTGAATATAATAATTTACATTCACATGTGTGTACATATACATGCATTTCCATATCCACCCATACATACACATATGTACATATACATATATATACATATATACACATATATGTATATTGTGTTGTGGTTCTGGATTTGTCCTTCATTCTCGAAAAGGGCCATGACGTCAAGAAGATGATGACATGACTTGTAATTGACTTTTATTTGAGTGAAGGAGAGCTGTGCAAAGTCACCAGTCTCACTTTCTCCTCCAGAGTCATCTGGATCCAGAGGCCAGGTATAGATCAGAATGCTATAGAAGGCCCAGGATGCAATGGGAGACCTTGGTCCTTTTAAGTTAAGGTCTTTCCAGGTTCTCACTTTGAGTGAGGCAATGCCCATACAGTGAATAGGCCTCTTTAAGAAGTTAGTCAAGGGATGACCCCTTTAAAATAAAATAAAAATCTAACTGGGAGGGAAAGACCTCAAGGTTCTTGGTCAAAAGAGAAGCAATGACTGTTTACGTTCACTCTGAGCCAGGAGGGCCCAAAAAATAATGATTAAGTGGTGCTTGGGCAGGGCCCTATTGTTGTCCAGTCCATGAGATCCAGAGTGAATTGGGTTTCAGGCTTGGTCTTTGAGAAAAAAAAAATCTAGCCAGTAAATTCCAAATTAACTAGGTAGCTTTTGGCTATCAAAATTTACCCTCCTTTGGGCAGAATACTGCAGGTAAAGGCAGAGGAGGAGAGGAGAGGATGAGTTGAGTTGCCCAACTGGAAATGGCCAACTGGGTCACCATTCAGGCAACTCCAACTGCTCATAGGTTGTGGTTTGTCCTTTCTTCTTGAAGAGGACTATGGCACCAGGAAGATGCTGACTTGTAATTGACTTTGATTTGAGTGAAGGAGGGCTGTGCTATACACACACATATAAATGTACCTATTCCAACTTGACCATCTCAAATTTGGGATTCACTGCTATTCATTCTCTGGACCAGCTCATTGATCCATTCCTAGGTTTAGTATTATCAAATAAGGAAATCTGTTATCAGGCTTGTGTTATGACACATACTCTGTCATCACTTTATCAAACTAGATATCTAATCTCACTTCCCTCCCCAAGAGATAAATAAGGAATACCATCAGGCATAACCACATGAATCCCTGGGTTTGTTTAGTTATATTTCAAAACCTCTAACCCATTACTTTTTTAAATAAATGATGGAATCCTGGAAAAGTTCCTAAGGACCAGAATTCTTCACTAGTTTTTAAAAAGTTAAAAAGGCCGACTGGAAATTATAGACTCCTGAACTTAAAATTGACAGTAGGTAGAATACTAAAATAAATAATTAAGTCTGATTCTTGTTGGTCCTGACACACAGGATCAACTGGAGTAAACAGTAAATAGTCTTCCTGAGCTCCAGTAGTAAACTAAAGTAAAATAAATAATCACATTGAGTCCAACCTTCTGATGATGAGGTTGGGAGACAACATGTGTGATGGAAAGCTGAGTTCTGGGAATATCAAGTAGGCCAGTTTCGTTGGTATCAGAGCAGGATTTTAGTGGAGTTGAAAACGAATCACAAAGACATTAAATCCAGCTGTGCATCTGAGGTGCCATTAATTTAATCTAAGAAATAGACTGTGGACTGAAGGAATTGTTGAGTATTATGCTATGGGTCAGTGTCTGAGATCTAAAGTACTTTCCTGTAGGGATGAAAAAAAAAATTGTCTTGTGTCACCTGGGCTCAAAGAATTGTAGTGGCTCTCAGCTGGGAGAGAACTTAGATAGAAATGAGTCTATGACTTTCATTTTGTGTTTCAGAACACTAAAGTCTGGACAGTTTAACTGATTTTTCCCATGGTTTCACTCCTAGTCATTGGCACACCTCAAACTAGAAACAATGTCCCTTGGCTTCCAATTCAGTGTTCCTCTCACAATTCCACATTGCCCTCTGATTTTTTTTGCTTTTTTGGAGGGCAATTGGGGTTAAGTGACTTGCCCAAGGTCCCATTGCTAGTTTTGTGTATGTGTTAAGTGTCTGAGGCCAGATTTGAACTCAGATCCTCCTGACTTCAGGGCCGGTGCTCTACTCACTGTGCCACCTAGCTGCCCTTTGCCCTCTGATTTTCAAGGATGCTTTCATAGAGGATAATTTATTGGTTGTTCTGTAATAGGTACCTTATAGGTCATTGTCAGTGATGGAATAATTCAGGGTTCTATGGAACAATGATAAGACCCACTGTAGCATTTGTTATAGTCTCAGGATTCTGTAGTTGTGACAGTAAAACTATGAGAACAATTCTGTGTCTGTGAATCATTGGTGGTATAACCAGAAATGAAAAATGGATCAAAATTAGCAGTCCTATCTTATAATTTTAAGAGCTGTGGGTGTGATAATCAGGAAACAGATATTTTCTTTTCTAAAAAAGTTACTTAGAATTTTAAGGAGATGCCTTTATTTAACTACAAGTGCCTCTTTTTTCTTCCACAATCCTCCCACTCATACTTTTATTACTTTCAGTCATTGAATATTCATTCATTCAATATGTTTATAGCACCTACTATGTGGGTATTTGTTGAGTCAATTTAGGCTTGAAATAAAGTAAATAAACTTGGTTGGCTAAGACACAGAGCTAAAAGGAGAGAAGGCTAGAACTTTGGGGTTCATTTTCTATGGGAAACAGTTAACTTTGCTGTTTCAAATCACTGATTTCATCCAATCACTGACCAACAATCTCACAAAGGTGTGCTACTAGTCAGAAGGAAGAATAAAGCCAGGGAATATGGATGCCTGTTTAAATCAGTTAACACTGATGTTAAAACCACTTAAGACCAGTGACCTAACTTTGGTAGATCAGTCGTATCAGCTAATATGTTCAATTTAATTCAATTTTACAACCAAATATTAAACATCAACTATGTACAAGAAGATACAGAGACAAAAATGCAATAAACATTGAGAAGCAAAAAGAACTTCATATTATCATGGTCAACCCAAATATTTAGTGAGTTTCCTGGAAACCAAAGTGACAAGATATATTTAAGAAAGTTAAGAGATTCTTATTGGAAGAAGTCACTGATTGCTGATGCTATGTTTCTGCAAGAGACTTTTCTCCATTCCCTTTGTAAAAGCATGTGATTTTTAGGAAAATGGATCCATTTTTAGTTAGGTGCCATTTCATGGGTACTGCTCACAAGTTTGGCCTCTTAGTAAAATGTCCAGAAGCATAATTGAAAAAAAGGATAATTTTGGTTTGGCCACAATGATGAAAATAAAATTTCAACTGTGTTGGAATGATTGTGACTTTAAAATTGGTATTTTTTCAATATTTTCATTGAAAGCCATCCCAGGCATAAATACAATAATTCCTAGTAGCAGATCTGGCTTCGGTGCTGTTTCCAACAGGTTTGTTTTATTTTATTATTTTTTTTTTTTAAGGAAAATACAGAACCCTGGAGAAGTATGTGAAAAATTTTTTATTTCACTTCACCACAGAAGATGATTGAAAGGTGTGACTGCCAAGTCTAATGGGGCTTTACATACTGGACAGTGTCGTGGAAGGTATTTTATTGTGGAGAAAGCTTTGTGTTAAGTAATGAAAAGGGTTTAAAACGTGAATTTGGAAATATATTCATGCTTTGATCAGTGAACCATTTATTTTGCTGCATGGGTTGGAAATCATCAGTCAGAGACAGTGAGTGGAGTTTTGAAAAGGCCCATCTGAAAATAATCTGATTTTGAACCACCTTGCAGAACCTGCTAAAGTCTAGCGACTATATTTTCTGTCTTTCTTGGGTTACTTTGAAACCATTTTTAAAATTCATTTCTAAGGTGCTTACAGCTCTTCAAGTAGAGAGGAGACAGAGTCAAAGCATTCAGTATTTTAGCTCATTGTTTAACAGTCTTTTAAACTACAAACACATATAGAATGGAACATCATACAAACTTTTTTCTAAATTTCAAAAAATGTTGAATTCTAGAGAAACCTCAGTCTTCTTTGAAAATCCTCATGCAAGGGAGGCTAGGTAGCGCAGTGAATAGAGTACCGGCCCTGGAGTCAGGAGGTACTGAATTCAAATACGGCCTCAGACCCTTAACACTTATTAGCTGTATGACATTGGACAAGTCACTTAACCCCAATTGCCCTGCTTTCCCCCCCTCCAAAAAGCAAAAAATAGAATAAAAGTAGAAAATCGTCATGCAGAAGAATGGTTATAGACTCAGAAACTAAAGATAGATTTAGGTTTCTATGGATTCAGAGCTTAAACCATTCCTTTTTTATATGATTACATATGCAAGCTCCTATGTACACAAATGAGAAGAAAGGTCATCTTAGGATCATTTCCCAAAGGATCTGTGATGCAAAACACTTTCCATATTTCCAGTGATTCCTAAGATCCTACCACTGGTAGGCTGATAGATGTTTAACAGCTGGCTCTCCAAATACACACGCATGTACACACATACCTACATGCACATGCATATATACATGCATGTACATATACATATGTATACAGATACACACATATATGCATATATATATACATATAAACACACTACAAACTTTTAAGTTGAATTATTAACATTTTCTCCATCATTTTCTTAATTCTAGACTTAAGTATAGACTAGAAAGAGTGACAAAGCCAAATAGAAATGGAATCCACAAAACTGTATACAAGGATCCCTACAGAGTACATATTGACTTATATAACCACCTTTTAGGGACAGCTAAATGACACAGTGGATAGAGCATTGGGCCTGGAGTCAGGAAAATCTGAGTTCAAATCTAACCTCAGACACTTAATAGCTGCATAACCCTGGGCAAGTCATTTAACCCTGTGTGCCTCAGTTTTCTTATCTTAAGGAGCCAGAGAAGGAAATGGCAAACCATCACAGTATCTTTGCCAAGAAAACCCCAAACAGGGTCGCAAAGAGTTGGATAGACCCAAAGGACTGAACAAAAACCACATTTTAACACTATGTGTTCTATTTTTTTTTATTTCTTCATTACATTTTAGTCTGGTTCCAGCATAAGAAACACCACATTTGACACCTCTGGTCTAAACCATCAACGAAATAATAAGTCAAGCTCTAAATTGTAGTATTTGTCAATTTCTGAGGTACAAATATTCCAACTGAAAATTTCCCGGTTGGCTCTCTTGAGCCATTTCCACCTGGCTTCCGCTTACCCCTACTTGTATCACACTACGATTTCCAACCCATTCAGCAAAATAAATGTACACTGACCAAAGTGTGAATATATTTCCAAATTCATGTTTTAATCCCTTTCTCATTATTTAACACAAAACTTTCTCCATAATAAAATGCCTTCCACAACACTGTCTAGTATGTAAAGTCCTGTCAGACTTGGCATTTGCTGGTTTGGAGATCTTGCATGCTTTGGTGAATAGAATTCTGAACTCACAGTTAGGAAGAACAGTGTCCAGAAACTCGCTAGCTTGTATGACCATGGATAGGAAAGAACATGCATTTATAAAGCACTCAGTACATGCCAGGAGCTGTTCTGAGCACTTTGAACAAACTAATATTTTTCTCGTTTGATTCATGATGCTCCTGGTGCCTCCTTGCTAGGGTTATTGTAGGCATAAAATGAAATAGTGTGAGCAAAGGCTTTGCAAATTGTAAAGTACTACATCATTACAGTGTGTGTGTGTGTGTGTGTGTGTTTTGTGGTGATATCCCTCACAACATGTGAATTGTGGGAATTAAATATAACTTGGAAAAAGGCATACGTTGTATAGGAGGAAGAAAGTTTTCTGTCAGGACTTGTGTGTTTTGTATGTGTTAGGTGCCCTCAGGGCTATAGATAGGGGTCTAAAAAGCCTAGCGTCAGTCTTAAACAAAAAGACTCACAAGAGATACCCCTTTCGCTGCAATGCCCAATTGGTCTGGAGGAAAAGAATTGTCTTTTTTGGTCCTTAGTGAAGGTCAGATGAACTGATTTGGTGTAAAAAGTGTAAAAGCACTCTGAACAGTATACAGTGCTACCCAACTAGACCTTGTAAGTGTTAAGGAGTTAACATTTTTTGAGTTTCCCAATCTGGTGCTCTTACAGAGTTTCCCCAGTTTCTGTCTTGCTTGTGTGCAGAAAGGCAGAGAAGATGCTGGGTCCCAGTGATCCAAACTACCTCAGAAAAGCTGAAGAATCTGACAGGCCACCTGGCAAAATAAACCACCTTTTGTTTTTGGAATGGGGGAGAACATTTTCCAGGCTTTAGAAAATAACTTCAGGAAAAATTCAATGGGGTGGATGGTTGAGGGGAGGGTAGATCTCCCAGGAGGCCAAATGAATCACACAAATGTGCTCTATTGGTTGTCTTATTATTCAGTTGATTAATCTCAGACATGAAGAACACTAACCTCCAAACAATAAATAATAATAAAAGTAATCATTTAAATGTACCATTGCTTTCTGGTCTTCTGTTCTATGGTTTTCTTTTCCCCTGATGTCTCAGTCAATGAATATTCCGTTTTTTTAAAGGAAGGAAAGGTTTTGGTATTATTCAGCCCGGTTTGTGTGGGCTTCAGCAAAGGGTACATGAAAGAAGAGTTTGTTTAAATGCAAATATTTTTAGTTCAAGAGAATCGAATGTGGTGGGAACCAGGTATTCCTACTGGCGCATCAATCTTTGCTTTATGATTCAGGGTTTAAGTAAAAGCCACTTTGCATGCCTTTTTTTGAGTACTTACTCTTTGAAACATTGTTGAGCACCCATCCACCCATATGTGTCTAATACTCTACCAGGCACCATGAAGAACCAAAAATAATTAGCCAATTTAGGTGGACTTTACCTAAATATTGAATGAAGAAAGCTGATTAAGACAGTGCCCCTCAAGACTCAGACTGAGAGGGTTTATAGTCAAATGGAGTCAATTAAATATTATGCTTGAAGTAATTGGGGATAACAAAGTAGCACTGATCTATGAAACTGGGGGAGGGTGGGGGGGAAGCTATGCAAGTTTGTGAAGTAAATTTGGTGCAGCTTCCAGAAACAGCCAAAATCAAATGGGTAAAGCAGAAAACCAGACAGCAGGCTCTAATTGTTCCTGGAGGGCTCAACTAGGAGGAGAATTTATTTAAAAAAAATAAAACAGAAAACAAATTTAAACTTGAGATCAGGAAACAAAACAGAACTTGGTAACATTTGGAGTTATCTGAAAGTGGTAGTCAGAAAGTAGTAGATTTTCCTTCACTGAAGGTGACCAAGCAGTGGTGAGATAACTACCTCTCAGGTGTAGGAGGAATCCTTTTTTAGGGATGTTATTTGGACAGCCTTTGAGATCTCATCAAGTTTTGAGAGTCTAGGAACCTAAAACAAGATAGAATCCTAGAATGATAGAACTGGAAAAAGGAGGTTGCTAGCAAATATTTGACAATATTTAACTGTTAAATTTATGTTTCACCTGCATTATTAACATTTTCTCCATCAGTTTGTAAGTGTAGACCATAGTTTCCTCAAGTGGGTGATACCACCCTCTGGCGGGCACTGGAACAATGGGGGCAGTAGTAGCCTTGGGTGAAATTGGGGGGGGGCATTGAATAAAAATAAGGGGTCAGTGGAAGCATAAGGAAAAGAGAGAAGATAAGAAAATTTTGAAAAACTGTTCTTATAAGTTTCATCTGTTGTGTAACAGAGTTAAAGTCATAGTAATTGCATTAATTTCCAAATAAACACACAAAATGCAAATTATAACCTATCAGTGCTCAGGTCCACCAACAGGTCTTAACAAGCAAGTGTTGGCAGGTGATCGTGTCTTGGATTATTGGGAAGTCCAGCATGCATTGGCAGGAATATGTGCATGTAATGACTTGTTTACAATACAATACTATATGATTACATGAAGCAATATTGCATCATCAAAATTTCAGTGCAGGAAAAACCACAAATTTACAATAAATTATTAAATTTAAGATGTGTCATTTAAAAAAAATTTTAAATGATGCTATTAAAAAAACATTAAAGGGTTAAAGAAAGTAGATTTCCAGGGGGGCCCTGAGTAATTTTTTTTAAGGAAGCAGTAGGCCAAATAAATTTGGGAACCTCTGCTCTAGACAATCAACAAAATAAATCAAGCCTTGATTTGTTTGCACATTTCCAAGGTATAAATGTTCACACTGAAAATTTAAAGATCAGTTCCTTGGAAAAAGCGAGTCATTTTGAGCTTGTTTGGGGATACCACTGACCAGAAGGTGCACTAAAGATCATTTAATTCAACATTCTAATTTTGATATGAGGAAACTGGAGCCTAGAAAGTCAAGTACTTTGCTCAAGACAATTTATGGTGGTAGGATATAGGATTTAGTTTAGAATTTGGTCTCTTAATTGTACTAGAAAGGCCAGTATTTTTCCCAATGTTTCCTAAATTGTGTTCGATGCATCTCTATTGTAAAATACTTCTAAATACTACTAAGGGCTCTATGGGACATTTATAGTAGCACTATTTTCCCTTTAAAATATTTAGTAAGAAATTGCATATATATTTATAAACACACATATGGTATATAGAAATATTTGATGTAAACAAAAATGATTTGCTCTGAAAATTGACTTAATTTTTTTAGTTCTGCTCCAGAAAGTTCCAGTCCCCTCCTCTCTAAGGTGTTTATAACCCCCCACTTCCTAAATCTATAATTGCTTATTCTATCTGTGTACTTTATAACATCAAAGCTTTACATCTCAGAAAGGATCTTAGAGATTATCTAATTCAGCTATGAGGAAAGTAAAGCCCTGAGAAGTTACATGATTTAACCAAGGTTGCACTAGTGCAAAGGAGCAGAACTAAGATTTGAACCTAGGTTTTCATTCTAAATCTAGTTTTCTTTCAATTTTACCAGATTGCCTTCCCTGTGAGTTCTATGGCTAAATAGATTTGAGAAATACTGGACTGTTTTATTCTATTCTGCCTCTGGCTAACAATATTGGGGGACATTAATTATCCAAGAATTCTGAGCAAAACTGAAAATAATGACTTTTGGACATGAAACGTGGAAAGGCTCTTTCTAGAATGTGAAATGAAAGGGAATGTACTGGATGAGATCCGGAGCCGTGAGCAGGAAGTGGCATAGGATAGATTTGTGGGTGAGCCACTAAGTAATAGTGATCACAACACAATTCAACTCAACATTCTGGTGGCAGGAGAAAAACCAAAGACATTCATCACATAGTTATTCAATTATAGAAAAGTGAGCTATGATAAAACATGGGTATTTGTTAGGAAAATTACCACAAAGGACCATCTGAAAAGCAAATAATGTTCAAGAATGCTGGAGAAGACTTACAACACCTTTTTGGAAGCCCAGGATCAATAGACACCAGGGATTAAAAACAAACAACAAAACAAACAAAAACAAGGCAATTGAACAAACAAACCTAAGAAACAAGCAAACAAAAAACCTCCCCATCTGGCTAACAGAATTTAGAATATTACAGAAATCATATCCCTAAAAAATTGGACCTATTACATGTACTACTAACAAAAAATATGTACGTGCATGTGTTTATGTATGCTTGTATGCATTATCAGGAAAGATTTTGAAAAGGAAACCTTTTCCGGCTTACATGATGTTTTGGCCATCACCTGTTCTGAGAGAATAATAATTCAGTAGTATTAATAGTTAACATTTATATAATATCTACTACATGTCAGGCACTGTGCTTTACAAATGTTTTCTTATTTGATTGTCATAACAACGCTGAGATGTAGGTACTGCTATCATTCCCATTTTACAGATGAGGAAGTTGAGGCCGAAGTCAAGTGTCTTACCCAAAGCCACCCAGCTAATAAGTGTCCAAGGCTGGATTTGAACTCTAGTCTCTCTGACTTCAGGTCCAATGCTTCATCCAATGTGCTACGAAGATGTGACAGAGAAAGACCAAGAAAGGGTAGGAAGCTGCAGTGGTCAAACACCAGGTGAGGGTATGATCTAGTATGGAAGACCAATTAAAATAGGACAACAGATATGATTTTAGCTCATAAAAGCCAAGAATGGCTTTTTGCAGAGGGAGAAAAGATCTGTGAATTCAGCAATGTAGGGAGCTCCTAATGAGGAGTTTCTTCTACCAGTGCAGATTGGGCCTTAACACCATACCGTGTTTCCCCGATAATAAGACCTATCCCGAAAATAAGCCCTTCCCATTACTGTGTAAGATTCCTCTAAAATAAGCCCTCCCCCGAAAATAAGCCCTATTGAGATTGCTACTGTAGTGAAGGTGATCCCCTGCACTATTACCCTCTGTATGCACTGTCCCCCCCCCGAAACGCACACCGCGCTCCGAGCTGCATCCAATCAGAGCTGCAGCAGTGAGCGCGTCATCCTGTTTTTCCCCAGTGATTTGCTTATTGAATAAAGGTACATTTTTTTTGTTCACATTTACCTGTTTATTAAAATTGCTGTCAATGTTCATTAAAATAAGCCCTCCCCTGAAAATAAGCCCTCTGGTGTTTTTCTGTCCAAAAAATATAATAAGACAGTGTCATTATTGGGGAAACACGGTAGCATATGGTGAAAGAATTGCTGGGGCACTAAGAGATTAAGTAATTTTCCCAGGATTACACATCAAGTATGTATCAAAAGTGGGATTTGAACTCAAGTCTTCCCAACCCTGTAATTAGTTTTCTAACCTCTATTCCATACTGACTTTCATAGATTATGAGTTGAGTGAATGTATATTACCTTGTTCATCAACCATGAGATATTCTTTGAGCCTTAAAAGAAATAAACTTCATGCCAAATGAAAGGATATATTCCCTTGTCCTATTGATAATGAATATGAAAATGGTTATTTTGAAAGGTAATAAAAATATTTCTAACATAGAAATCAGTTTTGAAAAAAAGTTTAAATGACTCAATGGGAAATGTATTCATAATAGATCATTGAAGGAAACTGGGATGTTTGGAATACAGTGGACCTCTGACTTTTGAGTTTGTTGCCAGAGGGAACATCCCACAAAATGTTCTTTGATTTTGCTATTGGAGAGTGAGTGAGTGCTTGGCTGCTGGGAGCAGTATGGAAGTTCATGTGGTCTTTTGTTTTCATGATGCTGTCCTCAGTATGTGCCAAGATTTTTTATTTAATTGGTTCATTTCACACCCCCACATGAACTGATTGGGTCATTCTTCCATAGAAAGTATATGTATAGTTTCTTAATATATATGAAGAAAATTAATTCTTTCAAATAGAATGTACATATGTTTCTCAATAGACATAGAAAAATATCCTCCCTAACAGAATGTACATATAATTTCTTAATAGATAGGGAGGAAATTAAAATTTGGTCTTAAAGGGTCATTGTGGGGTAATTGGTCCTTTCCCGAGCATGAATTCCCTACATACCACAAAGTGGTCTCATGAGTCAATGAGAATCCATCCTGAGGGATTGCAACTAAAAATTGCTTCCCTACCAAGCACCTAAATTATCTTTTTTTTCCCCTTCCAAATTCCTTTCTTTGGTGGAGAATGTGGTTTTAGTTAGAAAAGTAACTCCATAAAATGACACCACATTGAATTTCTGTAACATGTTCCTTCCGAACCCCACGGGTGTCATGTTAGCTGACTGGCCAAAAGAGAAAAAATTGCCAATAGCCAGGAAATGGCAAGATTCTTTTGTATTTTCCCTTGGGCTCTGTTGAGCAAACTGCAAACTTCCTGCTGATTCTGGTGACTTTCAAATGTACCTAGCAGCAAAGACTGTTTGATTTTTCAGGTAGCTACAACTTCTGGCAGATGGGAACATCTTGTTTTGACTAGTTAATGAAGTAAGCTTGATGTACAAGTCAGCAAGGAAGGACAAGAGAAGAACAATGGGATGTCACTTTTAGAACACTGCATCTCTTCTCAAAGCTCTGGCCACCTTTCAGCTGGGTTGAATAATGTGGGCTATACTTAAAATAAGTGAAAACTCATATGTTCCAGTTTACCAGTCTCCTCATATATTCTAGCTTTCATAAATCTCTAACAGACTCATCACTCCAGCTCAGTGAAAAAGAGGTTTAATTTTGTTAGAGGCTTCCAAAGTACTATTTTATTTTTACATGTTAAGCAGTAGACCCTAGGTTCATATTAGAAACTCTCAGTGCCTGAGATGTTAAATCCCAATTAAAATCCCACCTTCTACAGGGAGCCTTCCCTAACCCCTCTTAATTCCAGTACTTTCTCTCTCTTATTTTCCATTTATCTTGTATGTAGCTTACTTTTTATACATTTGTTTGCATGTTTTCGCCCCATTAGACACTAAGATCCTTGAGAATAGGGACTGCTTTTTGCTGCTTCTCCTATCCCCAACACTTAGCACAGTGCTGGAACATAGTAGGTGCTTACTAAATATTTATTGAATGAATGGAAAACATTTCCTTTTTTTCTTCTTAAGAATTCTCCATATTTTCTAATAGACATGTACATGGATCTAACCATCTCTTTTTCTGCAACTCTATGGGGAAACTTCCCTTGGATGTGAAACCTTGTTATTAGAAGGTATAGTATTTGGTCCAAATTCCCAACCCCAGTAACTTGGGAGTTTAGAGTATTTTGGACTGAGAATTTTGCCTTGTGCTATTTATGTTCAAATTCATCCAATGTGTCTTTCCTTTAAACCTAATGAAATTAGGACCTAATGAAATTATGTGAGCAGAGGGAGTAACCCAGACAAAGAGAAGAGAGACAAGTTGGGGTGCGAGAGCGAGCCACAAGTTCATGGAAAAATACTTCCAATAGGACAGGAATGAGGATATGGTAAAGGCAATTTGGACTATGCAATTTCCCTAATGGATGAAATGTCAAATTAAAATAAAAAACAAAATGAATATAAATATACACACAAAACCTCTGCAGCTAGCATAGCCTGACTAGCATATTTTGAGCTAACTCAACAGCACAGGGTATGGATTGGTTACTTTGGACTTTGCTTTGACTCAATCTCTAGCAAGAGAAGGGAAAAAGACATCTTTTGCTCACAGCCTAGAATCACACATGCTTCCCCACGTGTAAAATAACAGCTTGCAAACTATTATCTGATTGGCTCACAGCCATTAAACTCCCCGTGACCTGCCAGTTGATAGTATTTCGCATGTTGCCTTTTCTCAACATATCTCTGCTGAGCACATTGCATTGTTTTCAGAATAAATACAAAAGATAAACAATCAGAATTGGAAACAGCAGCCATGACTGGAAGAGGAGGAGGCGGAGGAGGAGGAACAGATTTGGCACTTGCTATCAGCAAATGCCATCTTTGGACTGGCCCCTGCCAATAGATGCCCAATATGATAGGCATCTTCTGCTGCTCTCCCTCTAGCACTTCTACCTTCTGTGGACAGAATTAATGCTCAACCCTTATTTTTTGGCCATGCCCCCCAAGAATCAGTGGGAAATACCCAAAGGTAGCTGTTTTTATGAGAATGGATCTATAGTCCCAAGATTAAAAGAAACGATTAGACCTAAAGAAAATTGAGCTTTGGCTAGTTATGACCTCTGAACAAAAAAAGCAAACAGAAAAAAAAGTGATCAAATTGCTGAAACCACACTTCTTCAATATTCATGGTCATTAGTACAATGGATGGTAGGGAATGAAGTGAATAAAGAATTACTGGTTGAGAAGACTTTTCTAATTCAGGTTCAAGGATGGAATATATAGTTTTCATTTGAGCTTCTAGCACAGCATCCTGGAAAGCTGGGAAAGAATAGAGTGTGCTGTGTAAGGGAGAATAATGCGATAGATACGGAGCCAGAGCTAGCCTAAGATCCAGGGATACCTGGGTTCAAGACCTGCCCCTGAAACAAACTGATTATTTGTTTGTGCCAGGTTTCTATGATACTATTTTCTTGGTTCTCTTGCTATCTGTCTGACTGCTTTTCAGGCTCCTTTGCTATATTTTCATCTCGGTTACAACTGATAGTGGGTATCCTTCCAAGGAAGGCCCTGTGCTAGACCTTCTCTTCTGCTTCTATACAATTTTGTACAATGATCTCATTAGTTCCCATGAATTTAATTAGCATCTCTATGCAAATGACTCTCAGATCTTTGTTCCTAGTCCTAACTTTCCTTCTGACTTCTGGTCTTGCATCACCAACTGCCTACTGGAATCTCTAACTGGATGTCCCACAGACATATTAAACTCTACATATCCACAAAAGAATTCTTATCTTTTCTCATGTAGACTTATTGCTGGTCTGCTTTGGCAGAGGGAGTTTCCTCATCAAAAGGCCCAGCATTCTATTCACTGTGCCACCTAGGTGATTATATATTACCCCCCTCCCCCTTTCATTCTACATTCTAGCCAAACTGGCCTCCTTTCCTCTCTTGGTCTATGCTTTTCTGCCTCCTAAACCTCTGTATTCATACATAGTTTCAACTGTTACTCCTCGTCTCTGCCGCTTAGAACCGCTAGCTTCATTCAAGGTTTCAGTGCCTCTCATGATCTTCAGAAATGTTCACGTTTGAGTAGAAATTTCTCTGTGTTCACAAAGACACCTCAGTGGTGCACTGGATAGATCCCTGGGCCTAGAGTCAAAAAGACCTGGGTTCAAATCCAGCCTCAGACACATCCTAGCTGTGTGACCCTTGGCAAATCATTTAATCTCTGATTCAGTTTCTTTAACTATAAAAATTCGGCTAATAATGGCACCTACTTCCCAGGGTTATTGTGAGAATCAAATGAAGTAATGTTGGTAAAAGCAGTCCTGGCTCATAGTAAGTCTTTAATAAATACGAGTTTCCTTGTTTCTTTTCTTAATTTACTTGCGTGCCTATTGCTTCTATACCTGTTCTCTAATAAAACAATAATGTCAAGTACAAGTCATATGAAATGTGACAATTTTGAGGGAGACACTTTAAGCCCATTATAACTCAGTCCTTAAATCCTTAAATTATGGTCTTTCATAAATACAAGCAAGGGGCAGCTAGGTGGTACAGTGAATAGAGCACCAACCCTGGAGTCAGGAGGACCTGAGTTCAAATTCGGCCTCAGACACTTAACACTTACTAACTGTGTGACCTTGGGCAAGTCACTTAACCCCAATTGACATGCATTTCCCCCTCCAAAAAGACCCCCCCAAAAAAAACAAATACAAGCAAGCATGGTTTCCAGATTAGAGTCAGCTGACTGAAACATCTTATTAATCAACTGATTTAGTGTAGTATTTCAGCGCCTCATGCCTGGACTATTGCACTAGCCTGCTGGCTGGCATCCCTGCCTCATATCTATATTCACTCTACTCAGTCCTCCACTCAGTTGCCAACTAAATCTTCTAAAGTATGGGTTTGACCATATCACCTTTCTTGCCCCAGAAGTGTTGAGGCATGTTGTTATATTACAGCTGAGCTTAGAGCCAGAAGACTTGGGTTCCAGTCTCACCTTTGACACATAACTTAAGCTCCCTCACCATCAGTATCTCGAGTCCATAAGACCTTTAAAGGCCTCTTGCTCTGCAGTTATGATTCTTGCCTGTGATTCTCTCATGGGGAGCATTTTGGTGAGGAAACACCCACTACCAAAGCAGAACAGCAATTGTTCCATAGTTTATGGCCATAGAGGACTGCCAGGCACTGAGAGGTTAAGCAGGTAACGAGTATCAGAGGTGGGTCACACAGCCAATATACATCATTCATGAAGTGCCTACTATGTGCCAGATTCTGTGATGAGTTCTTGTTATACAACCGCAAAGATAGCTGCCATGGAGGCTCTTTGCTATTGGGAGAGGCAGTATGTATACTGAAGAACACATAAATATGATATACCTAATATTTTTCTTTTTTTTGGGGAGGGCAATTGGGGTTAAGTAACTTGCCCAAGGTCACACGGCTAGTTTGTGTGTGTGTGTGTGTGTGTGTGTGTGTGTGTGTGTGTGTGAAGTGTCTGAGGCCGGATTCGAACTCAGGTCCTTCTGACTCCGGGGCCAGCCCTCTACTCACTGTGCCACCTAGCCGCCCCTAATACCTAATATTTTCAAGGCATTTTGGCAAGAAGGGCATTCTAGCTGAGAGAGCAGGAAAGGCTTCCTGATGAAGGTGGCATCTGAACGAGTCCTCAGAGATTACAAGTATTTCAGTAGGACCAGGTGAGGAGAGAGAACATCTATGACATGGAGAATACCCAGGGCTAAGGCATGGAGATGAGAGATGGAGCATTGTGTTGTACAGAACATTGAGGAGGCCAATGTGGGCCAGACCTCAGAGTGTATGGAGGGTAGTGCAACAATACTAGAAAGGTGGGAAGAGGCCACGTCATGAGGAGCTTTAAATATCAAGCAAATTATTGGTGTTTGACCCTAGAAGAAATGAGAAGCTGATGGATTTTGTTGAGTAGGACAGTGATAGGATCAGATCTGTGCTTTAGAAGATCATTTTGGTGGTTGTGTGGAGGATGAATTAGAATGGGTAGATTCTTGAGTCAGGGACCATAGACTAGTGGGTATATGAGTAGAGCAGAAGATATGTCTGTGTGCACATATATGTGTATGTGTGTGTATGTCTATATGTGTGCACATATATGTGTATGTCTATATATGTATATGTGTGGACACACACACACACACACACATATATATATATATATATATATATATATATATATATATATATATA
>NW_027187378.1:12273747-12512809 GCF_028583685.1 Petaurus breviceps papuanus
ATATATATATATATATATATATATATATATATATATATATATATACATGTTATTGTGGAGATAAAACTAACAAGATTTGGCAACTGAATTGTGGGGTTACTGAGATAGAGAAGTTGAGGACTTCTCTGAAATTGGAAACAGAAGACTAAAGAATGGTGGTGTCTTCAACCAAAGAGGGAAGTTTGGAAGAGGTGTAAGTTTGGGGAGAAGGGTACTTAGTTCTCTTTTGGACATGGCAAATTTGAGATGCCTCTGGGACATCAACTTTGAAATGTCTAATAGGCATTTGGTGATTCTGGAATGGGGCTCAGGAGAGAGATGAGTACTGGATATGTAGATATGGGTGTCATCTGCAGAGAGATGATGATTGAAATCTTGGGAATTGATGAGGCTACCTCATCAAAGTTATGCAGAGAAAAGAAAAGAGTGTCCAGGTTAGAGTCTGAGCTATGCCCACAGTTAGGTGGTATAATATGGAAAATGAACTCTGAAAGAAGACGGAGATGGAAGGGTCAGAAAGAGAACCAGCAGAGTGCAATGTCTAGAAACCTCAACTGTGAACCTAGGGCTTCTATCATGATTCCGAAGACAGCTCTCTGTCCATAATATCCCATTGGAAAATAATAAAGCAGAAGCATTTATTAACATTTTATTCTGGAGGGCAAAGCCAAGATGGCAGACTACAGATAGTATTCCAGGTGAACTATCCCAATATTTCCCACAACAACAACTTTAAAATCATTGCCCAAATCAAATTTTGGAATAGTAGAGCCAATAAAAGAACAGAATGAGATATTTTTCCAGTCCAAAACAACTTACAAGATCATGAGAAGAAGTCTGTAACAACAGGGTTGGGGTCAGCCTGAGGGCAGCTGGGGCATTAGCTGGGCCTTGGAGGTTGCAGCAATAGCAGCAGTAGTAACAGTTTTCGAAATTATCAATCCAGAGATAATAAAGGGGTAAGAAAACTGTTCAGAAAGAGATTATAGAGGACCCTTTGCTGGAACTGGATACAGTTGGCACTTCCTGACAACTATTGCCTATAAACACTTCTGGATCATGGTTCAAGGGTGGAGAGGAGCACTGCTGGTTAGTCAAAAGAGATCAGGGGCCCTGGTTACATTTCCGAGGCAGAGAGGAGCATTAGTGCTTGTGGCTGCAGGAGAACAAAGGGCCTTCCTGGGTAAAGGCCAGAGCATAGACCAGGAGAACAGTATCCTACCACTTTAGAAATATCAAGAACTTGCAAACCTAAAAAACTGGCTCTGAAAACAGCAGCACAAAAAAGTGTGGTGTGACACTTGACACAGTACCTCCTTACCCCTACATAAAGTTCAAATTAGCAAAACAACAACAAAAAATCCTTTACCATAAAAGGCTACTATGTTGGCAGGGAAGACCAAGACAAAAACTCAGAAGAAGATAACAGTGTGAAAGCAAAGCCTCAAAGAAAAATGATAATTGTACCCAAGCCCAGTAAGAATTCCTGGAAAAGTAAAAGAAAGAGATAAGAATAGTGGAGGAAAAATTGGGAAGAAGAATGAGAGTGATGCAAGAAAATTATGAAAAGAGAATTAGCAGCTTGGTAAGGGAGGCGCAAAAAAGCACTGAAGAGAATAAAACTTTATAGAACAGAACTGGTCTAGTGGTAAAGGAGGCACAAAAAATTCACTAAGGAAAAGAATTCCTTTAAAAGCAGAATAAGCCAAATAGAAAAGGAAATACAAAGAAAATAATTTCTTAAAGCTTAGCTCTAGGCAGGTAGAGGCTAATGATACCATGAGACATTATGAAGCAGTAAAGCAAAGTCAAAGGAATGAAAAATAGAAGAAAATGTGAAATATCTCATTAGAAGAACAACTAACCTAGAGAATGGATCAATGAGAGATAAGTTTAAGAGTTGTTGAGTTACCTACAAGCTGTAATCATAGAGGGAGTCTAGATACCATGTTTCAAGAAATTGTAAAGGAAAACTGCCCTGATATCTTAGGTCTAGAGGGTAGAATAGAAATTGAAAGAACCCACTAATCACCTCCTGAGATTCCCAAATAAAAATTTCCAAGAACATAGTAACCAAATTCCAGAGCTCCCAGGTCAAAGAGAAAATATCATAAGCAGCCAGAAAAATAAATTTCAAATATTTCGGAACCTCAGGCAGGATAACACACAATTTGACAACTTCCATGTTAAAGGAGTGGAGGGCTTGGAATATGATATTCTGAAAGGCAAAGGAGCTAGGATTACAACAAAGAATAACCTACCTAGCAAAACTGAGTATAATGCTTCCAGGGGGAAATGGACATTTAGTGAAATAGAAAATTTACAAGCATTCCTGGTGAAATGCCCAGAGCTATACAGAAATTATGACATTCAAATACAAGACTCAAGAGAAGCACAAAAAGGTAAACATGAAACAGTGATCATAAGAGACTCGGTAAAGTTAAACTGTTTTCTTTCCTGTATGAGAAGATGATGTATGTAACTCCTAGGAACTTTATCATTATCAAGGCAGTTAGGAGCGTGCATCAACAGAGGGCATTAGTGTGAGTCAATCATGTTGGGATGATCTCCAAAAGAAAAAAATGAAAGGGTGTGAAAGAGGGATGTACTGGGAGGAGGAAAAGAGAGGTAGAATTGGGAAATTTTTCTCACACAAAAGACAGGTATACAAGGAAGAATTCTTATAGTGGAGGAAATGGGGGGGGGGTGGCAGTCAATTCCTGAATCTCACTCTCTTTGGAATTGGTTTGAAGAAGGAAGAAAATATACGTGTGTGTGTGTGTGTGTGTGTGTGTGTGTGTGTGTACACAGGTATAGGAATCTATCTTACCCAATAGGAAAACAAAAGGGGGAGGCAATAGATATGGGAGGGAGGGCGTAATTAAAAGGAAGATGGATTAAGGAGGCATCAGTCAGAAGCAAAATAGACTTTTGAGGAGGGACAGGATAAAAATAGTAAGAGAAGTATAAACAGAAAAAAAAGGGATGGAGGGAAATACGCAGTTAATAATCCTAACTGTGAATGTGAAAGTGGTGAGTTTACCCATAAAATGGAAGCAGATAGCAAGGTGGTTTAGAAACCAGAATCTAACAATATGTTGTTTATAAGAGACACACTTGAAGCACACAAACAGAGTTAAAATAAGGAGCTGGAGCAGAATCTAATATGTTTCAGCTAAAGTAAAAAAGGCAGGAGATATTAACCATGATCTCAGATAAAATAAAAGCAAAAATAGACCTAATTAAGAGATAATCAGGGAAACTACTTTTAGTAAAAGGTAACATAGACACTGAAGCAACATCAAAAAAAAATTACAGCAAGTTTCTCTGATAAAGGCATCATTTCTCAAATATATGGGAAACTGAGTCAAATTTATGAAAAATAAAAGTCATTCCCCAGTTGATAAATTGTGATAGGCTATGAAAAGATAATTTTTAGAAGTCAAAACTCTCTATAACCATATGAGAAAATGCTCTAAAATCACTATTGATTAGAGAAACACAAACTAAAACAACTCTGAGAAACACCTCTCAGAAATGACAGATATTGGAGGGGATGAGGAAAAAATAGGTATACTATTAAACGGTTGGAGTTATGAACTGGTCCAACCAGCTAGGTGGTACAGTCGATAGAGCACCAGGCCTGGAGAAAGGAAAATCCAACCTCAGATACTTACTACCTTGTGTGACCCTTGGCAAGTCACATAATCCTGTTTGCCTCAGTTTCCTCACCTATAAAATGGGCTGAAGAAGAAAATGGCAAACCACTCCAGTATCTTTGCCAAGAAAACTCCAAATGGCCTCCTGAAGAGTCAGACATGACTGAAACAACTATGATAACAACTAACCAACCAACCAACCATTCTGGAAAACAGTTTTGAGCTACACCCAAAGGGCTCTAAAACTCTGCATACCCTTTGACCCAGCAATACAGTGGTATTTATATATTAGATCTGAATCCCAAAGAGATCAAAGGAAAAGGACCTATATGTACAAAAATATTTATGGCACCTCTTTTTGTGGTGGCAAAGAAATGAATATTAAAAGGATGCTCACCAAGTGGGGAATGGTTGAACTTGTGATGTATGATTTTATAGAACACTATTGGAGTTATAAGAAATGAAGAGGGGTATGGTTTCAGAAAGAAAAAGAACGTGACAAGATCTCTATGAACTGATGTAGAGGAAAGTGTGAAGAACCACACGATTGGTGTGCATAGTACTAGTGGTGTTATAATGATAGTCAATTACAACAGACTCGGCTACTCTGATCAATGCAATGATCTGAGACAATTCCAAAAGACTCATGAGGAAAATATGCTATCCACCTCTAGAGAAAGAGAGAACTAAGGGGCAGCCAGGTGGCTCAGCAAGTAAGAGCACCGGCCCCAGTGTCGGGATGACCTGGAGATCAAATCCCAGGCTCAGACAGTCAGCACCACACCCAGAAATAACTGGCCGTGTAACCTTGACCAAGTTACTTAACCCCAATTGCTTTAAAAAAAAAGAGAGAGAGAGAACTAATAAATGCTGATGCAAATTGAAGTATAATTTTCTCACTTTTATTTGGCTTTTTTATATGGCCAATATGGAAATATGTTTTGTAAGATTTCACATATATAATTAATTGATATCATTTTACTTGCTGGGGTGGAAGGGAGAGAATTTGGAACTTGATTTTAAAAGAATGTCAAAAATGAACAAATGCTTTTTAAAAATAACAAAGAGAAAAATAAAATCAGATCAAATGAGATATTATTTGTAAAAAGTCCTTAGCACAGTGCCTGGCACATAAGAGCAATAGAATAAATACTGCATAGACACTGACTACTGCTATGTTTACAGTTAGCTAAAGTCAAAGGAATTTTACAAGTGTACAAATGGATTCAGAGAGGTGCAGGGCAATTGCTTTCAGAAATTTTGTTGAAATGTACATTATAATTTTATTTCTATTTAAAAGGATGAAGGAAGAAAGGTTCAAGAACACCTTACTTTCTAATGGGAGAAGACAGCACACAAAAGGTAGATTGAGGGGCAGAGCAGGAAAAAGACAGGAGGAGACTCTTTAGGGAAGTCTGAAAATCCAGAGCCAGGAGAAGCCTGAAGGTTTAATGTCATGGAACCCTTCCCAAAATGGAGGTCCCGGGAATAGCTCAGCACTGAGAGAAGAGGGCCAGCATAGCAGAGGGATAGTCCAGGATGAGGAAACTCCAGGTACCGATGAAGGTTCTAAGGTAAGCCTGCAACTGAGTCATGTTAACCAAGTTTAGAAAGTCAGAAGTGGAGGGGGAAGGAGGGCTGTAAGTGCAGTCAAATTCTAGTCATCTTCTGGGCCACATTATTGGTGTCACTGAATCCAGCTGGGCCTCTGCTTCCAAACAGTGGAAAATTTTACCATTCTGTTTGCCTGGATCATCTAGAAAGGCCTTCGTGACCAGGAGCCTTTGTACTAGATGGCCAATATCTTTTCATTACTTTCAATGGAATTCTATTTCATTCAGTGTAGCAAAACTTTAATAAAGAGACCAGGGACCTTTCTTACTTGTCTTCTTATAGCAGATGAGACAGAAATGAGTGTTACAAATATGCAATTTTATTTTTCCAAAGAGAAATATTGACCAAAAATCCAGGTTTCAATAAATATACATAAGATGAATTCTTTGGGAATGAACTTCAAAGCTTGGTGAGTACTGCTGTGTAGCTTCCATTTAAAAAGCACCACCACAACTGCTGGGCTTGGAGTTATTAAAAGTTTTCACATATCTGAGAATGAATTCTGACAAGTGAATTCTCCCATAACAGTCTTTTTCTGAAAGGGAGAATTTATCATATTCACTGCCTAGCAGTTAGAGACCTTTTGTATCATAACAACAGAAACTGTTACCACTACGTGCACACTAATCAAAGAGAGACATCATCCTCTGTCCAAGGGTAGCAAAGGAAGTTCTGGTCTATTTGGTAGCTCATCTGGAGTTTTATTTAAAAACAAACAAACAAACAACCATGGTGGGCCAGTGTTGAAAGTGCTAATGATGAAAGATGATAAAAGTTCAGAGATCTCTAAGCCACATCTGTACGTGGCTAGCTTGGCTGTGTACATGTGACATATTCCAAATGCAGGTCATAATCACCAAGTTCAGAGACAGACCCTTGCAAAGGAAGTAAAACCTTATTAAGGAGATATTGCAACATATTTTCTTTGTGTCTCTGATAACATCTTGGCATTCAGTCAAGCAAGGCTCTAGGAAATCCCAAATTTCCTTAAAGTCTGCTCTCAAGTGGGTAATAAAGACTTGAAGGAGACATAATCTTTAAAAATTAAAAAAAGAGTAGTCTATCTCCACCTTTATGTGGTGACTGCAGCAAGTAGTTCTAGGTACTTAAAAAGGCAGGCATGAATCATAAAAGTATTTCCTTTGACTCTCCTAACCAAAAAGAAAAAAAAAGGAAAAAAAAGAAAAAATTTAAAATCCATATTCCGGAAATTCAGATGCTTTAGTTGTATCCATTATATATCTCCTGAGAGGATGTCTGCCTTTAGTAATGATGTCAGGATTTGGGGCTGAACTGTAGGGGCTGACGGTATCAGAATTTAGGCAGTTCTTTCTCCAATATCCCCAGGTGTGAAGGAACTGTGGATTGTAAATACATTGCGTGTCCACACTTACTAAGTTCAGTATGAAGAATACATAAAAGTCTTCTTACTCTTACTTCTTACTGAATGAATACATGCCATGACAATGGTTCATGGAGTATGTTTAGAGAATTGTATAGTACTTATACATGCGATCACATGCTGGAGTTAAATCTCCTGTGAATATGATTAAATTTATACCCCCATTCTCTATGGCTCCTTACAAGCCATAAGCAAAGAGATCTTAAGAACCCATTGTTCTGTGAGGACACTAATTGACATTAATCTCTCAATTCAATTGAACGAGTATTTATTAAATTCCTGTTTTATACAAGCTTTTTTGCCAAGTAGTAGAGATATGAAGAAGAGGCAGCTCAGTAGAGTGCTGAGCCTTGAGTCAGTAAGATCTAAGTTCAAATTTGGCTTCAGATACTTATCTGCTGTGTGACCCTGGGCAAGTCACTTAACCTCTCTTTGCTTTAATCCACTGGAGAAAGAAATGGCAAACTACTCAAGTATCTTTGCCAGGAAAACTCCATGAATATTAGGTCCATGGGTCACAAAGAGTTGGCCATTACTGAAAAACAACAACAAGGGATAAGAAGGCAAAAATGAATCACCCCTTACCCTCAAGAAGTTTACATTCTCCTGAAGAATAGATAGATAGATAGACAGAGAGACAGACAGACAGACAGACAGAGAGACAGACAGACAGAGAGACAGACAGACAGACAGACAGACAGACAGACAGACAGACAGACAGACAGATAGATAGATAGATAGATAGATAGATAGATAGATAGATAGGTGGGTAGATAAGTAAATATAAAGAATGTTGTATTCACAGAAGAGTATATAAGCGTTTTAAAAGCGGGGACCATCTTTTTTTTGTGTTTGCACACTCATCATCTAGTACAATGCCTGTCACATAGTTTGAATTGAATTGAAGTGTGTTTCCACCCAGCTTTAACATTTTGCAGTTCTGTGATTCTGCTGCTTGTGTATCAAGGTTTTAGAGGAATGGTGGTTTGATTGGGGGAGAGGGAAGCCAGTCATTTCCATTGCCTTTAATCAACAGATATTGATTGAGTCTTTAATGTGTGCTTGGCAATATGGTGGATACAAAGAAGTAATACAAGAACAAAACACATCCCCTGCCCTTTAGGACCTAGATGAGGAAACCAGATTTATTTATATGAAACCATTAGAAACTGCAAGAGTTTGTATAAAATGGATTGTAAATGTTATAGGAATTCAAGGAGGACACTGTGCAAAAGCAGTCTGAGAAGGCTTAAGCCCTGGTGAAATTGTAGGGTTTAGTAGGTGGGAGAGAAAAGAAGAGGAAAGGGTATTCTAATAATGAGCCAACGTGAACATGGAAGTGATAAAGCATTGCTTACCCCTTTGAGGATCATATCTGGAGATGAGTTCACAAAGACTTTGCCTCTGTGGGCCTTCTGTAAGATGTGTGGAATTAAAAGGGGAAAGTAGGAAATACTGGAGGATGGGGGGGGGGAGGGGCTGGGCAAATGAGAGGCCTGTATCCCTGATGAAGTGTTGGAGGGTAGAAATGAATGGATCAGATCTGGGCTATAAGGAATGAAGTCTTGGTCATACAAGTATGAGAAGCAGTGAGTGGTAGGAATACTCTTCTATTTAGAAAAAGTCAAAATACCACCTTGCTTTCCAACTTTGGCCAAATGATTTCACCTCTCTATGAATCTTTGGTCTCCCTTTTGTAAGCAAGAGGGAAATTCTGTGTTCTGTGACACTTGGAGTTCAAGTAAGAATATTTGTCTAAGGGTTTTGAACTCTGAAGGCTGTCTTAGTTTCAACATGGAATATTATTCTAGTGGTTAGGAAGAAATTTCTTTTTTTTAATTTGGTTTTGAAAACTCTACCTGTCATTTACTTACTGCAGCTAATTTTAAAGAAAGCAATACAGGACAAAAAAAGCTAAATTGAGCAGACACTCTTTCCTCAGGGAAAGCACCTTGCACATTGCCCTAAGGGCCAATAGAGTCTGACTCCACCAGCTTGAATAAGATGGGAGATTTGCAGGTAGAAATCTCAGAAGTCCTTCCCATCTTTTGCTTTACTTCCTAGTTGTCTGGGTATCTATCCACAGAGAACTCTAGAGCCCCAAGGGCAGAGGAAAATGCTAATGCACTAGGGAGACATTAATACATATGAATGTGAGCAAATTAAAAAAAAAACCACAACTAGGAATATAAGTTAACAATAGTCTCTGAAGAAGGCAATATATAAAATGCAGGATCCCAGAGTTGGGTGAACTTGGTTTTAGCCTCGGTTCTACCTCTTGACCTTCATGAAGTTGTTAATATCTCTATGTCCATTACCTTGTCTGTAAATTGAGCAAAATAATATAACATTTCATAGGATATACATTGATGGTGAATGAAAGGGATATATACATATACACATATGTATATGTGTGTACACATACACATATGCACATGTATGCACACATATATGCATATGTGTGTATGTTTTAAAACCCTCTCACCCAGCGTCAGTGTATATTCTATGAAATATTATACACACATTTGGGGTACTAGGAAGAAAGATAAGACAAGTATATATCATAGAAAGTATCCCTAAACAGCATCCTTTTGCAAGATTTTACATCATCATCATCAATATATTATAATCAAATCTGAGTTTAAAGGCATAAAATCCACAGTGATATTACTGTATTGATTACTGTCTGTTCCTATGGAAGTGATAGTCCTCTATAATGTTTCACCTAGTGGAAACCAAAAAATGTAGTTAGGCAGAGTATGCCTGCCTAGTATGTAAATCCTAGCCCAAAGATAGCTCCAGGAAGGTAAGATCCATTGTATGGTAGAAAGATCATTGGACTTGGACTCAAAAGTCCTGAGTTTGAATTCTATTCTGCCATTTCTTTTGGTATCTTCTTAGACAAGTGACAACTTATTTTCAGCTTTCTTTTCTCTAAAATGGGCATATTGATGTTTGTATTATGCATCACAGGGTTGTTATGAGTCTCATATGAGATAATGTTTTGAAAAGACTTCTGAATTGTTTTATATTAGATATAGAAAAGACAAAAGCTTATTTTGCCTTTTCCCCTTTTGGGTGTCAAGTTGACCCCTAGAGGGGAAGGGGCACTTAAATTGTGCTCTGGTATGCTGGCACCACCTCAAAAGGGTTCCCAGAGTTGATTGTTAAATTTTCAGTGTGAGTATTTCTACCTTGTAAATTGGCAAAAGCTACAAATTAAAACTTGATTTATTGTTTTGTTCATTGTATAGTCTTGAGAAATTGATGGAGAAAATGTTCATTCAGATTAAGCTTAACAGTATGTCCTTCATACATTTTCCCCTATTGATTGTTAAACAATTCTCAAATTGTTAAAAATTGGTTTTTAAACATTTACTAGCATATTTCTGATTGTGTGTAATCATTTCTTGCTTCCATAAGGCTCTGTCACCTACTAAGACCTAGACTCAAAACCTATAGGCTTTATCCTTTCTGGGCTATATGACTGCTTTGGACTATACCAGAGGTTTGTGTGCAGAAAGATCATAGGATCATAGAATTTAAAATGAATGGGACCTTAAAGATCAACTTGATCAGTCCCTCTCATTTCATAGAAGAGGTTATCATGGTTCAGAGATATAAAGTAGCTTGACTATTAGTGCTTAGAAAATAAGGAGCAGAATTGAAATTTTTGTTCTCAAATAATATCCTAGGTCATAGTTACACTGGCCCCCCCTCTCTTTCCCTTCTCTGCCAACATGAATGATTACCAGCCTTAGTAAACATTAGATAATAATAGTTACCTTAATTTTCTATGACGACAAGAATGGCCACCCAGCAAAGTCAAGGATCATTCAAACCAACATCTATACAAAAATTATTTGTCTTTTCCTTTGAAATGCAATGTGTCAGTAAAAGGTTTACCTCCTAAATGATGATGATCATTGAATAATGCTAGCAATAATCTATATTTCTTGAATATACAGAGAGAGATAGTGGGTCACGGAGGAGAGGGGAATCATGGCATTTTTAAAAATCTGTGGGTAAATACACTTATGGATAATTATGTTTTCCCTTATGGGCCATCAAAATAAGCTTACTTATAAACAGAATATATGCAGAAGTTTCATTACTGTTTATAGTATTTCCCAAGTTCTGTCCTATCGATTGAAGTACTCTGACTGCCTTCAAGCCCCAGCTAAAATCTTGATTTCTTTGAGGATTTTTCCCTGATTCTCTTTAATGCCAATGCCTTCCCTCTGTTCGTTATCTCCATTTGATCATGTATATATCTTCTTTGTACATAGTTGTTTGCATGTTGTCTTTCCCTTAACTGTGAGGTCCTTGACAGCAGGACTCTTTCTTTCCTCTCTGCCTCCCTCCCTTCCTTCCCTCTTTCTTCTTCCCTTCTTCTCTGCACTTCTCTCCCCTCTCCTCCCCTCCCCTCCCCTTGTGTCCTTTCACCTTTTCCTTTTTCCTTTTTTTCCTTCTTTACATTTCTTTCTATCCCTCAAGCTTAGCACAATGACTGACACATAATAGGTGCCTAATAAATGCTTGTCAACTGACTGCCCTCCTAAGACAGTCCATTTCACTTGAAAACAGTAATTGAAAAATTGTCTTCTGGAAGAGTTAATGGATTGTTTGGCCCCAGAGGGCATCACTGGAAGCAATAAGTGAAAAATTCAAAGGAGCAAATTTTGGCTTGATTTAAGGAACAACTTCTCAACAAGTAGAGCTGTCCTCAAATGGAATGGGCTGCTTCTGGAGGATTTGAGTTCTTTCTTATAGGGGATCTAAAGCAGAGATTAGATGGCCATGTATCACGTGTGTTATAGTTAGGATTCCTTTTGGACATGGGTCAGCAGCTCAGTTTTCATCTACCCCTGGATTTCTGGGTTTCTGTAAAAACAAAACAGGTTTAGAAAAAGTGAATGATTTCTGGAAGGTGACAAAACTAATAATTGACATTCATGTCCAGGTTGTCTGATATGTAAATCCAGTGTTCTTTCCATCAAGAGCTAGGAGACAAGGGTTCCATTCTGAGTTAAAGTAAATATGTGAGACAATTACACTTCTCACTGGTAAACCTGTTTTAGAGATAGAGAAAGGAGAAGAAAGGTCCAGAAATGAGTGGGCGCTCCTGCAAATCATAACCCTTTCACATTGTAATGGGACGGAAGAAAGATCATGCAACTAACAGCACTGAGGAGTAGGAGAAAATGAAGCTTGAAGGCAAAAAGCCTGCAATTGTAAATAAATGTTGAGTGATGTTATCATTGGAGAAGCAATGGGACATGAATCTGCCGTAGAAGAGCTGTCAGCGCATTCTTCTCTGAGTCAGCAATTCAGTTGCTTTTCTTAGGCAGAAGATGATGTTTAGTTTTATTGATGAAAAATTAGCAATGCTAATAAGAGTTTGGGGCAGCTAGGGTGCACAGTGAACAGAATGCAGGGCCCGGAGTCAGGAAGGCTCCTCTTCAGCTTCTTATTAGCTGTGCTACTCTAAGCAAGTCACTTAACCCTGTTGGCCTCAGTTTCCTCATCAGTAAAATGAACTGGAAAAGGAAATGGCAAACCACTTCAGTATTTTGCCAATAAAACCCCAAATGGAGTCACAAAGATTCAGACATGACTGAAAATGACTGAAAAACAATGGTAAGAGTTTATAGTTAGACTGGAGTTGAAGAAGGTTTGGCTGGGTGCATGAAGGTTTGGAAGAGAACAAGTCACTGGAAGGCAGGACTTCAGTTCACCTTGTCTTCTCATAAGTACTAGACTTTGCACTGGAAAACAGATTTGGTTCTTGGCTCTATCACATGCCAGTTCTGTGTGACTTTGAACAAATCACTTAATTTCCTCATCTCTAAAATGAATATGTTGTATGAGATGACCTCCAAGGCCCCTGACAGCTTTAATGATCTCTAATTCTGTACACAGAGGTGAGAAGCTCCTTAAGGAAAAGGTAGGCTCCCCTGGATTCATATTCTTCAGAGAAGTCATCCCAAGAGAGAAAGGAAGTTCTCAAGAACAAAATTCAGAAGACAGAAAGACAAACAGTTTCTAAGAGGGGAAATGGGCTGTCATGTTGGAAGAGGGAATAATTCAATTTTTTTTGCCCAACCAAAAAAGGCAGAAATAGGAGCAGTGGTGGGAAATTGTAAAGAGGGAAGTTTAGGTTCAATGTCAGGAAAAAAACTCCCTGTCAAGGAGCTGTCCAAGGGTGCAGATGCCTTGGGAAGATAATGAGTCCTCCTCCCTTGGATGTCTTCAAACAAAGACTGGATGCCTGCTTATCAGCTTTGATGTGTAAGGGATTCTTGTTCAGGTGTGTGTTGAGCTAGATGACATCTTAGGTCCTTCCAGTTGTAAGATTCAGTAATTCTATGAGTGATCTCAAAGGACCAAAGCTGGTTATCACTCCAGCCACTTAAAGAAGATCTCTCAGGCTTGAGGGGCAATGCATATATTATGTAGTGACAACTAAATCATGTCTGCTGGGCTTTAGGCATGGTAAAGCATTAAAAATAAAAATACTTGTAACTACTTTGTAACATTAGACTACCTTCTATTGTTCATAGTAAGGTTTCAGGGAAATGATTCAACCTGTGATATATCTGAATCCATGTAAATAATGTGCCAAGTAATAATGGACTTCTACTATATTTGCTGTTTTTTTATCTGTCCTGAAAGTATAGCACTGTATAGTGATAATGATAATAAAAAACAGCAACATGTCATTAAGAGAGACCTAGGTTTGTTTCAAGACTTATTGCCTATGTGATCATGGGCAAGTAGTTTAATTTCACATAATCTCAATTTCCTCATCTATAAAATGGGGGTAAGAGCTGTAGTACCTACCGCACTGGTTATTATGAAAATCAAACAACATAATGAAAGATAATGCAGTAGATAGAATATTGGACTTATGTTCAAGTCTATCCTCAGACAATTACTTTCTGTGTGACGCTGGGCAAGTCACTTAACCTCTATCTGCCCATTTCTCATCTGTAAATAATATAGATGATACAGATGATAATATCGAGGATTATAATAGCCCCTAATTATCAGGATTATTGTGAGAATAAAATAAGATATTATTTGTAAAGTACTTTGCAAATCTTGAAAACTATATAAGTGATTGCTATTCATATATATGTATACACAATTTTTTAAAAAATTTTAAAGCATTATATAAAATGCCAGTTAATCATAATAATAATCACCAGGAACTTGACTTTTTAGGGGTGGGCTATTCACATTAATTTAAAACCAACTTGAGGGCCAGAGTGAGAGTGGGGATGAGGGTTGAATTTGAAGACTCTAATTCCATTCAAAAAGCAAAAGGGATGCTATGATATTAGGTACAACCCAAGGCTTGCTTTTTACCACTAAGCAAATATTGGTGAGGGTTGACTGCCTTTCTGAACCCTTCTGTGCCTCTGGTGAGGGGCTGAGCCCCTATGAAGCTTGGGGACTCAACACACTCTTGCTTCTCGGATGCACATCAGATGCCATCCATGTAAGGCAGATATTAGAGGAAGCTAATTTTCTAGTTATCTCACTTCCTCCATTCATCCTTCCTTTCCTCACACTCTTCCCTGACCATAAAAGCAGAAATGCCTGCTTGTGGTAAATAGCATGATAAGGGATGCTTGTAAAAACTATGAGAGATACATGCCATAATTAGGGCATTAGTAAATATAGCTGACTTAAAAAAAAAAGTTTGTGGGATAATGCCCCCTTTAGAAACACCCCAGAGATCTTTTTCATGGCTTGAGCTAAAGGAGGAACTTTCAGTGCTATTTTTTCTGCTCCTGGGGATTTTCTTTCTGTATTTGTGTTGACTCAAACATTGTTAGTCTTCCAGATTCTCATTTGTTATTACTAGTAACAACATTGCAATTGTTAAAGCCTGGGCTCAGGAAAGAGAACAGCTCATGGAAAGAGGGATCATAAATTTTAGAGCCTCCTGAAAGGGACTTTAGCAACCATTCCAATCATCCCATTTTGAATAGGAGTAAAATGAGACCCAGGAAATTATAAATTGTTGTTATTCTTGTTCAGTTTTTTTCAATCATGTCTGACTTTTCTTGACCATTTTTTTTAGTTTTATTGGCAAAGATACTAGAGTGCTTTGCCATGTCCTTCTCCAGCTCATTTTATAGATGAAGAAACAGGTAAATATGGTTTAATGACTTGCTCAGGGTCATAGAGCTAGTGCATCTGAGTGTCTGAGGCTGGATTTGAACTCAGGAGGCCTGACACTCTATCCACTGCACCACCTAGCTGCCCTGAACTATAAATTACCCTGCTACATTAGACTCTCCATCAGAACTAGAACCTAGCTCTCTTAATCCAGTGGAATTCCTACCACACTATGACTTGTTAAGATGACCACTGAGTATGATGGTGTATGACCAATGATTTCTTAAATTCTATGATTTTAGCTCTGTGACTTTGGCAAGTCACTCAACCTCTCAGTGACTCAGGTTTGTTTGTTTTCTTATTTTGATTCACACCTGTGATTTCATTGAATAAAGTAACAAGGAATGATAAGGAAACTCCCTACACCAAAGCAGACCTACATCCCTCTTGCCATTTAGATTCATAGAGGAGTGTCTGAGACACTACAAAGTGAAATCATTTCTCATTGTCACAAAACCAGTATATATGAGAGGAGAGACTTAAACTCAGTTCTTCCTGCCTTAGCTCTTTCTATGTACCAGGCTACACTGCCTCTTAGTACCCATGGCATGCTTAATAAAACTGCTGACAGACCCACTGATAATATACAAGCCCATGTGGATAGATCTGATTGTTTGAGGCTTTAGGAAAAGGGCTATGTTATAAAGTATTTTTAAGTTATTTCTTCAAAATTTCATGAATCCATTATTTTGTCAAGGTCCAGGTTCTGCCAACAAAGATCACAACTCTTCTGTGCCCCATTAAATGATCTTAATTGAGTAAACACAATAAAAATTTTTAAACAGTGTATGACCAAGCTGATGATGAGTCTCTCAGTACTGAGAAGGTAGGCTGGTCCTTGGATAAGTCTAACACAAGTTCCCTATTTAAAACTTGTACACATTTGTAGTACTTGCCATAATTTACAAAGATTAGTGCCCTAACCTTTGAAAATCAAAGATTGCATCCTTGCCATGAAATAGCAGCAGAAGAGGGTTTCCATTGAGAATGTTTTAGTATTTTTGTTGTTTAATTAAGATTTTAGCACTTAATTTGGCATGAAAGGTCTTGTATCAGGAGGAATTATTTTTATAATTAAAAAATCAGCTCTCAAGTCAAAGTTAGGAAGGTTAGGTTTGTTTGATAAAGACTGGAGGGTCTTAGTAGACTGTGGGCACAATATAAAGAAATAATGTGATATGGCATTTAGAGAGGCTTATTTGATATCAGGCTGCATTAAGAGAGGTGTAGCTTCCAGAAATAAAGAGATAATTGTTCAATTTAATTCAATAAACATTTTTTAAGTGCCAGTCACTGTGCTAAGCATTTGCTCCATTATCTTTATCTTTGGTCAGTCCACATTTGGAGTCCTGAGTTTTGCTCTGGGCACCTCAATTTAGGAAGGGTATTGGGAAACTAGAGAGCTTCCAAGGAAAGGTTGATGAAGGGCCTTGTATCTACTTCTCATAAGGACTCTTTGAAAGCTCTCATGATATTTAAGGGGGACACAATAGTTTTTCAAGTATTTGAAAAGCTGTCTTGTAGAAGAAGTATTAGACTCATTCTGTTTGGTATCATGAAGTAGAACTACAAGCAAAAGGTAAGAGTTGAAAAAAATCCAATTGAAACTTGGCATCAAGGCCTTGAGGCAAAACTTCCTTACAGAGGAAATGGTAGTAAAGGATTCCTCCTCAGAGTACTTCTTACCAAAAAAAAAAGTTTCATTGAAAAGTTTTATTTATATATTGCAAACATTTACTGGAGAGGTTGGATGACCAGTTGTGAGGTATGTTATAATGGGAATTCTTTTTCAAGTACGAGATGGCCCCTGAGGTCCCTTCCATCTCTACCATTCTGTGACCCTCTGAATTTTTTTTCCCAAAAGCTGGTTCTCCTATTTGGTTGGGGGTTGAAGGAAGTGTATTAATGAGAAAAGGAGTGTTCTTCGTTGGTAATCATTTGGGGAGGGTAAACAAACCCTTCTTCTCAGATAAAGCACAGGCTGAAGACATGATTAATCAGGCTGTGTGGTTCCCACATCATTTTTTTTTTAATTGCCATCATCCAAAGAGAAATTTCAATTTAGGTTTTAGAGTTATTAAAAATAAAATTTTCTGCTGGCATACCTATACCATTAAGTGTATTAACCCATCAGTCCAAATACCTTACAATGAAAAGACTGAGCTCCTAGAAATGAGAGATCATATAGTTCAACTCCCTCATCTTGCAGATGAAGAAATGCAGGCCCAGAGATATTAGAGGACTTGCTCAAAGCCTCACAGATAGTAAGTGTGCGATCTGGGGCTCTAATATGGATTTTCCAGATGCAGATCCAATGCTCTGTCCATGGCACCTTGCTGCCCCTCACTTTGCATGCGGCCCTTTCATTTGCTTACCTTGGACTAATTATACCTTTGCCTGGTGTTTCTAATCCCTTGTGAATATTGGTGAAGGTCAGGCAGTCTTCAAATGTTATCATTCTGGAGTTGGAAGGGACCCTTCAGGGATCATTTAAAATTAGCTCATTTTACAGGTGAGAAACCTGAAGCCCCAAGAAATTAGGGGACTCGAGGAGTCTGTGGGTCATGGGATCATCTTTCTTAACTGGAAGGGACCTCAGAGGCCTTTGTAGATGAGGGAACCGGGGCACACAGTTGTTAAGTGAGCTCCCCAGGGTTGAACTCCCCAGGGTTGAACTCCCCAGGGTTGAACTCCCGAGAGTGCTCCCTTGGGGTGTATTTTGAACTCCAGTTCTCCGCTTCCAGGCCTAGCACGCTTTCCATTATATTGTGCTGCCTTCCCTCCCTTGCTTCCTTTCTGAGATGTCCTGAGGCTAGGACTTTTTTTTCATCATTTCCTTTAGGAATTGGAGCCAAGCCTTTCCCTCTCCTCCTCACCCCACTCATTACTATACTGCCCATGCATTGGCACCTATGGGATTATGTGCCTTCTGTCATTCATCATGGGGCCAGGCTTTAATTATGTCTCTCCAAAGGAAGAAGCTGACATTGTAAAGGGCTCAACTGTCTCAAAGGTTGAAGGAACAATATAATACTTGGAATCCAGTTACTGTTGCTGTGCCTGGCCTCTTCCTCATGTTGTGCAAGGTCTGTGTGCACGTGGTCTGAGGCGCTCTAGTCACGCTGCCATCGCCACAGCCCAGGGCTGTCAGCAGCTTCATGGTGAGGGCCGCTTTCCATATGTTGATGACTTGGCTGTGAAATTACACTATGGGCTTAAAGTTGACAAACGACTTTTGAGTTTGGAAGTTGGACTCATATACTATTGAAATTATCTTTTTTTTAAATGTCCTTTTTGGGTTAGGGGGAAGGGATGGAGACAGTATGTAAAGGAGGATGGTCTTGTTTTTGTTTCTCAAGTAGTTCAGGCAGGGAAAATAAACCCTCCTCTCAGAGAAAGCAAAGAACAAGTGGTGATCTATTAAAATGTGCAGATTCCATATCATTTTTGAATACCATAATCCAAGGAAGAATTTGAACTTCACTTATGAGGATGTACCAATCTTCATTACATGGAATGATCAGATGCGATAGTATACATGATGTAAGTACTTCATAGCCTTCAAGTGCCACCGACATATAAGCTATGGTCTCTAAACTCTTTTTAAATTTAATAGATTGCAACAGGCATTTCTTAAATGTCTACTATGAACATTGTGATAAATAATGGAGATACAAAGACCTAAATGAAACAAGTCCTGCCCTCAAGGAGTTTGAATGATACAGCATAGGTGTGAACAAGTGAATAGAATATATGTACAAGATAATACAGTGAAATTTCAAAAAGGAGACATCTTTAAAAACTTGGGTATCAGAAAAGGCCCAGTGGAGGAAGTGATACCTCTGTGACTTAAAGAAAACCAGAGCTCCCAAGAGGAGAAGGTGAGAAGGAAAGATATGGGCATCTACCTTGAAACCACATGGGAATTTGTTATTGTTCAGTCCTGTCCAATTCCTCGTGACTCCATGGACCATAGTTAGCCAGGCCCTTCTATCCTCCATTATCTCCAGACATCTGTCCAAGCTCCTCTTTGTTGCTTCCATGACACTATCCATTCATCTTATCCTCTGTCATCCCCTTCTCCTTTTTCCTTTATTCTTTCCCAGCATCAAGATCTTTTCCAATGAGTCCTGTCCATATTTTTCTGCTCTTGTCAGTCTTATCAGATGTTATTTATCCTGCTTCCATGCCTATTTCTTGCTGTTTCTCTATATTTCACTGTCCTTGCCTCTCCTAGCTAGCTGTTTATAATCTTACTGAAGTCTAGGAAATTGGCTAAGTAGCCTTTTCAAGACTTTGCTATTCAATATATATTTAAAAAACAAGACTGACATTGTCAGAGTGAGAGGACCTGTAAGGATTCACTCTTTATAAAGGACATGGCTCTGGTTCAGGAACATCATAGCAGATTAAGGACAAAGAACTCACCTATTTCTGGATTTGGGGCCATGTTTCAGAGGATAGATGGAGTGTTGCTATACTGGACTGTGAATTTATCTTTTGCCAAAAAATGGTAAAGCTTCAAGAATGTTTGCTGCTTAGCCTATTATGATAATATGAAGTATATAATGTCAATCTATCAACAAACATTTATTAAATGCTTACTTTATGCCAGACTCTGTGCTAGGCACTGGGAACACCAAGACAAAAATGAAACCTGCTGCCCTCAAAGAGCTTCTCTTCTATCAAGAGAAACATGTACATATATGATTGTATATGAAATATATACAAGATAAATTCCAAGTAATTTCAAGTAATAGCTAGAGGAATCAGGAAAGTCCCCATGGAATAGTGTTTAAGTTACCCTGTGAAGGAAGCTCGGGGTTGTTAAAAGATTGATTTAAGGAAAGAGTGCATTTCAGACATGAAGGAGTAGATGGAGTTTGAGTTTTACTTGCTTGACAGAGCTATTGTGAGTATCAATAAAATAGACATGATATTATTTATTTCAAAGTATGAAACACCCACCACAGAAGGAGATTGAGGAGGCCTGTATATAACAGGGTATTCTTTTTCTTTTCCTTTTTTGGAGGGGGAAGGCAGAGCAGTTGGAGTTAAGTGACTTGCCCAAGGTGACAGGGCTAGTAAGTGTTAAGTGTCTGAGGCCAGATTTGATTCAAGTCCTCCTGGCTCCAGGGTTGGTGTTCCTAGCGCCACCTAGCACCACCTAGCCACCCCATATAACAGGGTGGAGAGGTGGAAATTGGGGAATGTCATAGGCTTCAAACTCAATTTGAGTCAACAATGTAATATGGCAGCCAAGAAAATTAGGGCAATGTTGAGCTGCATTAAAAGTGGAATGGCTTCCATGTAAAAGGAGATGATGGTCCCTTTGTTCTTACTGGTCTGCACTTGTCTGTATGGGAGGCTTTCTTGTAAAACCCCATTTGAATGGTTCTCTCCTCTCCCAACCCTAACTTTGTAAAGGAAATATAAGAACATTTTTTCTTTGAATAATTTCTACCAATGGGTAAAGTCCTGATCTACTGAAGGCTTGGTAGGAGTAGTGGAAGAAGCATGAACTATTTCAAGCAAATCCTCTTTGAAAAAAAAAAAAGGCAAATGGAGGAGCCAGCTGTTCATGACTCTTTAAGCTCCTCTGATGAAAAAATGCAATTACTGCAGATAGAGAAAGCAGCCAAAAGGAGGTATGGAAGGCTGTCTCCCATTCTTGAAATGGACTTCTCCACTGTGAAAACTCCTCTCTTCTCAAGGCCCATCTCATGGGTCACCTCCACCATGAAGCCTTCCTGGCCTCACATAGCTCTAAGTTCTCACTGCACTTTTGATCTCTCCTTTGCACTCAGAGCATCTTACCTTATCCTGTAGTTACATATATACATATATATGTATATGTGTATATACACACACACACACATACATATATATATATATATACCTTTTTAACCTCCCCCCAGTTGAATGGTAAACTCCTTGAGAGGAATGATTGTGCATTTTTCTACATTTGTATTCCCAGAACTTAACACAGTACTTTACCTGCAGTAAGTAATTACTAGATTTTTTAATTCATTGAATTGAGTTCAATTGTCCAAACACTATCTCTGGCTTTAATGGTTTCCTGTTGCCTCTATAAATTCCTTTGTTTGCCTTTCACAATCTGGCTTTAACCCATTCTTATAGACTGATACCCATTACTCCCCTTCACATATGTTCCAGGCAAACTGCTTACTTACTATTGATTGGCCATATGAGAAATCCTACCTCCCAACTCCCTATCTTTATGTGGGTTGGCCCCCATGAAATGCTCTCTCCTCGCTTCTTGGAAATCTTTGCTCCCTTCTACCCTTGCCTTGAGAGTAACCTTCTACAAGGAGCCTTGACTTATTCCCCTAATTGTTTGTTTTTCCTCGCTGCTCCTAACTCTGAGATGATGTTGTGTTTATTTATCTCTGTACATGTTGATCCCTCACCCACCCTACTCCTACCCTACACTCCCAGGAAATAGCAGATTCCTTGAGGGAAGGTAATGATTCATTTTTGTCTTTGTATTTACAGCTGCCAGGCACATAGTAAGGTTTAAAAAAAACTTTGAATTGAATTGAAATGCCCCCTTTCTCCTTTTAATGATCATTAACACAATGCACACATGCTGACATACACACACACACACACACACACAGGAACAGAGATAATACAAGTAAATGCAGTAGTACATTAACACTGATTTGCCTTTGGAAAGTACAAAATTGTTCAGCTCAATTTTGCCTCTCTGAATTTTCTCTTTAAGACTCATTCCATGCATGTGAGTGGGAAGGGGATGAAAATTGGGGCAAGTCTCTGTATGCAGTGACTTTTTCCTGGTGTTGAGGTTCATTGAGAGCTGTCTTAGAAGCAGTGCTGATCTGCTAAATAAATAATGCCCCTGGCCAGCAGAATCTATAGACAGTTCAGGAGAAAGGGTTATAAATCTCCACTAATAGGAAAGTGGAGAGTGCATTTGCTCCATCTTTATTTCAGGCTAGCCCATAAAAAGCATCTTCAGTGTTGCTGATTATGAGATCGTCATCTGATTTAAAGTTATGTCACCCTTAAAGCAGGGAGCATTTCCTCAAAATAAATCTCTCATTTTCAGCCAGGGCTTCAGAAAGATGGCATGTCAGTGGAGCTTAGAAGAAGGGTGAGGTGCATTGGCTATGTGATTATTTAGGATGGAGAACAGGCAAGTAGTATAGGATCGTGGACTTGGAAGGAGAGATTTAGAAGCCATGTTAGTAGTATCTGAGGCATGAGACAAGTAGAGGAGAAGAGAAAGACCTGGGAAGGCAGCATTTTGCTTGTCCTTTTTATCCCTCTGAAACTGTCCTCATTACTTCTCTTTCCCACCGCTCTTCCCATTCGTGGGGTACCTATGCCTTTAGTTCTTGGTCTAACATGTCTTACTTTTAGGTTGAGCTGTTTACTTAGAGGTACAAGGGAATGACTCTTGCTTTATGTTTTGGTTTCATCAGAAGAAGAGAGAAAGAAAGAGTAAAAACAGAAAATGGAAACAAAGGTTTCTTTACCAATCTACTTTATTGGTATTATACAACATCCTTCCCATTTCCCCCTTCCTCACCATTCAGTTACTAGCCTACTTCAGTCCGTTATCACCTCTCACCCATACTATTCCAAGAGTTCCCCAATTAGATTCTTGTCTTTAATCTCCTTCCTCTGCAATCCAACTTCCAAAATAATTTTCTAAAGCATAATCTTCCTGCTTAATAACTCTCAGTGACTCCCTATTTTCTCTAGGATAAAATATAAACTTTTTCACTTGGTACTTAAAAGCCCTTTATAATCTGGCCTGTTTCTCTTTATTGAATTACTGCATTCTGCTTCTCCCCTTCATGAATTTATCTTCCAACTAGACTAACCTTCTGATTGATTCCAGAACAAGATACACCATCTTCCACCTCGAGGCTAAGATCTCCCATCTTCCATCTCTATTTTAATAGGTTTTCCTCCACGTCTGCAACATTCCTAACCTCTACCTCTTAGAATCCTTAACTCCCATTACCACTCAGCTCTTGTGCTTTCCTAATCCTCTTGGTTGTTAATGTTTTCTCCCACCCCTTCAGATGATATAGCAGTCTCTCCCACTAGAATGAAAGCTCCTTGTGGGCAAGGACTCTTGAATGGTTTTGTCTCTGTTTTATAGCCCTGAGGACTAACAAAGCACAGGGCGCATAGTAAATAGGCACTGACATCACTGTTTGTTAAATTGAATTGGAATCTTACATGCTAAGACATTTATTTAGGGCATACTCTTAAGAGCAGAGCTCTGTATTAACAAGTCGGCAAAGCCATTGCTAAGAGAGATATTTCAAAAAGTTTTACCTTCAAAATAACCCTTTATGCCTTCACCTGCTGTAATCCTCCCTAAGGCTTTGGCCTATCTCCTCCCTGCAGTAGATTTTAGTGACTATGGTCTAGGCCCAGTTCCAGAAGGAAACTCCTAGTTGTCTTTGCCTTCTTCTCTCTGTACAGTTCCATCTTTACCTGTTCTCTAGATTCACGGTTAATAAATATTAAGTCAATCAATAAACATTTATAAAGGGCCAGGAAGGTACTTTTAAATGCTGGGCATACCAAAAAAAAAGGGGGAGGCCAAAAGACAATCCTTGTTCTCAAGCCACTGATGACTCAGAGGTGATGATTTTGTGAAAGCCAAGGCTATTTGATAGCTTTGGTCTGAAAAGAGTCATGCTCACTGACTGAATTTTTAGGAGGAAGCTATGTAGCTCTAAAAGTCTTATATCTGTCTGTTTGCCTCCATGGACCAGTAGAAAAGAGGGGTCACGGTGGGCACTTGTACCACTTTCCCATTTACATCAATCCACTAACAGTGGAAAATGTGGCTCATCTCTTTTTTAACCTGAGTTTGGAGCATTTGCTTCCTTAATTTTTTTTGGCATATTTATCCCAAAGGAGAAGCTTGAAGATGAGTGGTCCCATTGAATGGGGTTCTTTACTAGTTCTTTTGTTCTACTTCAGCTAAAGAGCTTAATCATTAAATGGAAAGGGTGCCACATCCTGTGTAGGTCCAACTGTGTGTAGCCTTCACAGAATTTGTAAGTTTTAGGAACCTCAGTGACCATCTAGTCCAACCCATATAACCTTTGAATACTGATGAAAACAAATGATATGAGATGACATCATAGCCTCTTCCTTCCAAAGAGCCCGAGTGGATAGGTGATAGGGAATGTTGTCAGGTAGATTTTAAGAATTTATAGCAAATTGGTACACATGGTTTCTATTTTACACTCCTCCTCCTCCTTCTTATTTCTCTGTGTCCCTTTGATTCCCCCTCTCTGTGTCCTTCTGTCTCTCTCTCTCCCACCCTTTCCCCTTCTCCAAGTTACTCAAACTCCTGGCATCTCAGTTTCCTCTTCTGCAAAGTGAAGAAGTTGTACTCAGTGGTCTGGAAGGTTCCTTCCAGCTCTAAATGTGACCTTATGATCCCATGATTATAGTCAGTTCGATTCAATATTTTTTAAAACATTTACTGGGCACCTGCTATGTGCTAAGTACTGTGGCAGATGCCAGGATACAGAGATTAAAACATGACACAACCCCTATCTTTAGAGAACTTAAACTCTCTTAGGAGAGAATAGAGACATAAATAAGTATTATACAAGATGGAGCATATGAAAGGCAGAGATAACACTTGGACCAGAGTGCAATCAGAAGACCTAAGGAGAAAAGGTCATTTTCAGAGTGGTAGGAGCTAAGGGTGGAGAAGAGAAAACTTCCTGAAGGATAGGACATCTGAAATAGGCCTTGAAGGAAGAGAAGGAGTTAATTAGCCTGTGAGGAGGAGAAAGTACATTTTTATACTTCACAGCCTGGGCTGAGGCTAAGGACGGAATAAAACATTTTTGTTGTAAAGTTGATCAGTCATTTCCAATTCTTTGTGACCCCATGCACCATAGCATGTTACTATCTCTCACAGTCTATCTAGGAATAAGACTAGGCATTAACTAGTAGTTCACTGTGGCTGGAAAATAAAATGCATGAAACGATGAGGGGATAGGCTTGGGAGGGGGAAGTTAGGTGGCACAGCGGATAGAGTGCTGGCCCTCAAGTTCAAATTTGACCTCAGATACTTACTAGCTATATGACCCTGTTCAAGTCTCTTAATCCCAATTACCTCCAGAAAATAAATTTTAAAAATAAAATATCAGGCATATGGGAAAGCAGGTAGAAAGAGTTAGATCGTAAAGGACTTTAAATGCTAGGCTGTGGGGTTTCTATTTTATCCCATGTAGAAAAGAGGGATTAGATTATTAGCTATAAATCCCTTAAAGATAGGACTTCTCTCTCTTTTTCTTTTTTTTTAGAATTTATTAATTTTATTTTTAACATGAAATAAAATAAGCATTTCTATAACATAGTATAATAAAAATGATGATTGCACATGAAACTGCAAATCTATTGTGTACAACTTGCTATTTCTTTTAAATATATATATAATAAAATTATTGTGTAAATTTCTTTTTTCCTTTTGTTTTTATCTTTTTTTTTCTAAGTACCTAGTTCAATGCTTTGCACTTGGTTAGGACTTAATAAATATTGGCTGAATTGAATGGGCAATTACTTAAGGTATTTGAGTAGGATGGTGATGGTATCTGACTTGTGTACTGTACTTGAAGGATTGTTTTGGCAGCTGGGTGCAGAGTGGATTGAAGAGGGAAGAGATAGGAGCATAGAGGAAAGTAAGTTGGATGTAACAATTTATAGTTCAGGTCAGAGGTAATCAGAGCAGGAACTAAGGTGATGGCAAGAATTGAAGGATAAATGTAGACATAAGAGACACGATGGAGGTTTGACTAAAGGCATTGTGTCAGTATCATTGTGTAGAATTGTGAAAAGAACCAGTTCCATTCAGTCAGATAGCTAGTTACTTATTAGTTGCCCCAAAAATAGCAGGTACATTGGCTGGATGATTTTTTTCCCCTTCCAACAGGATTGAAGGCAAAAACAAGGCCTAGTTCCATACCTTCCAATATAAGGAATTTTATTATCATGAAAGAAGTAAAGAGTATGAGGAGCATTTAGAATAGTCATGATATTATTTCACATGTATAGAGTCCTTTAAAGTTTGCAGCAAGCCTTCATCACCATCAACCCCCATGTGAATTAGGAAGTACTGCTAGATCACTTTCTCCTACATGGAATAAGTGTGGGCTTAGACTTACTCTGAGTTTAGATCCTATCTCAGGCACTTTCCAGAGGGCAGCTAGGTGGTATAGTGGATAGAGTGCCAGGCCTGGAGTCAGGAAGATCTGTGTTTATATCTGGCCTCAGAAACTTACTAGCTGTGTGACCCTGGGCAAGTCACTTAACTCTGTTTGCCTCAGTTTCCTCATCTGTAAAATTAGCTGGAGAAGGAAATGATAAAGCATTCTAGTATCTTTGCCAAAAAACAACAACCCAAAAATAGGGTCACAAAGAGTTGAACATGACTAAAAAGTGACTGGACCACAACAAAGATCCTAGTCAAGTCACTTAAAGGCCTCAGTTTCTATAAAAGGAAGGTAACAGTAACACCTATCTCCCAGAGTTGTTGTGAAGATCAAATGAGATGAATGTAAAGTGTTTTCCGAAACTTCAAGCCCTCTATACATAATGTCTATTGTTTTCATTAAAATAAAGTTAATTTTAAAATAATCCTAAACTTCCCATCTCTCTATGATGGTTCCAAAGTCATTGTGGCTACAAGTACAGGTGGGATGAACTTGGTTTTTTTTATAGATCCCTTTCAGAGTTGTGAATTCTTTTTTGTTGTTCTCTAGATTCTGCTTTGGGTGGGCTTAAGGTCACAGCTGTCAAACAAAGGTGTTAAAAAAGAATTACCTTACTATAAAAGCAGTTGTACCTCAGCAAGTGATGATCACAGGTAAAGGTCAATAAAATTTAGAATGTGTCTACACACATGAAAACTGAAAAAGTAATTGAGGGGGGAGGAAAATGGTTCAGTTGAAGCCACTTATTTATTTATTTATTTTTTTTAAAGCAATCGGGGTTAAGTAACTTGCTCAAGGTTACACGACCACTTATTTCTGGGTGGGTGCTGAGTATCTGAGCCCGTATTTGATCCCCAGGTCATCCCGACACTGGAGCCGGTGCTCTTACTTGCTGTGCTACCTGGCCGCCCTGGAGCTACTTATTTTTAACAGAATCAATTATTTATTATTAGTTTTAACTGATTGCTCTAATTCAGCCATTTTGTTTTCTTTGAATAAACACATAGCCTCCATGGGCATCCTGAAAAGCTTGATAAGAGGCTTTGAAGTTTTTAAAAGTTATCAGAAAGGGCAGGAAAGGTGTGTTAGAGATTTTAAGGTTGTGTGTGTGACTTATGCCAGCTTATACCCATTAGCTCTGTGGAGGACCAAGACTTGCTCACAGTGTTCTTTGAACTTTCAGATTATCTACTCATCCCTGGCAGGTTCCTCAGGATCAATCTCATCACCTGTTGAATCTGACTCTTTTGGCAGCCCTCAGTTGATAACTTGCCCTGGTGCTTTCCCAATGCTTCTCTTGTATTATGGGATGATTTCCTAGCAAAAGTTTACTGAATCAAAAATTTATAAGTTGTAGAGACCTCAAGTGTCATCTGGTCCAACCTTCTCATTTATATGGAAAAGGTATCTGAAGCCCAGGGAAGATAAGTAACTTGCTCAAAATTACATGGGTAGCAAGAGGCAGGATTTGAACCTGGGCCCTCTAACTTCTGAGTTCATGTTCTTTCTATTAGCTTTCATTTAGCCAATCTTACATGGTCCTTCTTGCCTGGGTTTCTTGCTCACATACACATCACAGACTGACCCCTTTTTCAAAAGCTCAAATTGCAATATACCTTATCTTGGCAACCAACCAACAGCAATGATCTGGCTTTATAACAGTAGGTGGGAATTCTCTTTCATACAAGACCATCTTTATAAAAGTTCACTTGAGTTTTTCCTGTCAGTAATACAATGGATTCTTGATTTAGACATTCAGGTCCCAACCCATCTCATTTATGCCTTCCTGTAAATTAATCACAGGTGTTCCTTCAAATGTACTGTAAGTCTCCCTCACACCTTCTTCCTGATATTTATGGTAATCCATGAATTTTCTCTACTTTCCTGATATAATTCAATTCTATATAGGTCATAGCACAGAGAATTCCAAGATAAAGGTTAATCTACTATCCCTCCGCACTCCAAACACTCCTAAGAGAAAATAAATTGGCAACAAAGTGAGGATGAATCTTCAGTAATAGTTTTGGTATCCCCTGAATGATCAGTTAATAAGTGTATAGAGAGTTATGCAGCTGTGGAAATTGCCTAGTTTGTTACTGCTTCAGCTAAAAAAGAGAATGGTTTGATAGGACCTACAATGACCTAGTCCCTCTGACCCAGTGTCACGATACATTGGTGCAGTTTGGTGAATTGCAAGAAATGTCGATTATGTTAGTTCTATGAACTTCCTTCTGATGGTGGCTACATATCAGGATTTTACAAAGTTGGAACTGCATTAGATAGGTAGCTGCATGGTTTGTTTGTTTTTTCATCATGAGAAGTTGAGTTTTGATTATACTACCTCTCCTGTTACTGCTCTCCAAACAGGATCATCAGAGGTCATGTTTTGGAGGAGCTAAGCGATTAGACTATATTCCCTGCAACCATGTAACTCCATCATGGATGGATGGATGGATAGATAGATAGACGGATAGACAGATAGATAGGCTAATGATATCAGTAGGTCAACAAAGCATTTATTAAGTGCTTACTAAGTACCAAGCCCTGGATCATGGATATTTTCTATCCTACCATCCTTCAACTGTTCCCCACTTCCTACTTCTTTCTTTGAGAACAGTAATGAAATCGCTATTACCATTGCTTCTCGAAAGGGTGTGTTAAATTCATTCTCTTTAGCCATCTTACATTTACCTACTTTCATTTACCATCTTTGTGACTTCCCAGGCAGTAATTTCCTCCTCTGCCCACTATTCCCTTATATGTTGTTTGTTCTATTAGAATATAAGCTCCTTGAGGGCAAGCACTATCTTGTTTTTGCATTTATATCCCCAGTGCTTTGCAGAGGGTAAATGCTTAATAAATACTTTTCATTCATTCAAGCAAGATTTAATAAGATGTAGACTTTCTCCAGGGTATGCCCAGGAAGGGCACTTTATGTTGGCTATGGTCTTAGATTGCTAAGGTGATTTTGTCATCTGTTTATCTTTAGTAACAAAAGATGGTCAAAATCTTGGTTTCTGACACTAATTTTATTGACAGAGTCTGGAAACTGAAATGAGGTCAAAGTCAAGGGGGCAGAATTTACTCAAACTAAGAAGATTATGAAATCTAGGACCTTCAAAAGCCATTCTTACAGTAGTTATAAATGAAATTTGTAGGGAAAAAATGAAAAATATTTTTAATTTCAATAGGACTCTACCTACACCTCATGAAGAAAATGTTCCAAAAATAGACAAACTGCTGATGTTGAAGAAGATATGATGATAATAGAGCCATTATTTTGATAATTTCCAATGACTTCTATGCCTTGTCCATCTATCCCCTTTCCAGCATTTGATATGAGCCCATTTGTACTTTTTTCTCCCATCATGTCATTTTTTTTTCCTTTTATAGTTTATAATTCAAGAGAAGGGGGGAAGCAATAAGACACATGCAGGAATCCTCCTCTACTGCATGTATAAAAGGTGGGTTGCGTCAGTTTTGCTATGCATATCTTGACTGAGAAGCCAACCTCAGTGCACAAATTTCACTGGTTTTTGAAGATGACGATCCAATAATAATAATAAATGATAACTACAGATGCAATAACAATAATAGCTAACTTACTTATAGCACTTACTGCGTGCCAGACATGGTGCTAAGTACTTTATTATCTCATTTGATTCAATAGAGACCTGGGGCTGTGTCTTTATGTCAGATAGCTGATATAAAGGACATTTTCATGAAAATAAACCAAGGGATCACATGATTGCTCACTTCCAGCCTCATGTTAAGACACAGTACACAGAAGTGGTCCAACTCTTCAGCAAGATTAGTTTCTACTGGACAGAGATGGTCTGCCTTGGCAGCAGAAGACCAGGAGCAGTGGAGGAGGGAGGCAGGGAAGATGCTGACTAATTAGAGAAGACTGTATGAAACAGACCAGGATCTGCTACTTCATGAGGGAATAACTCAGAGAATATTTTTTCCTAAGACTTTAGCCAAAAAAGTTCATCTTGAAGAGGTAACATTTCAATTGCTACATAAGATGGATACCTCTGAGACTTTGGGCCTTTATTTTTAGACATTTCTGATTAACGACCTTATTGGAGAACTTGCCATTTGCTTAGAAAGAAGAAAGGTTAGAAGTCTCTAATATTTACAGTTTAATACAGTGCCTGCTACCTTGTCCTTTCCCAGCACCCTCCTTTCAAGTGCATATTATTTGCATCAGCCCACTATTTGTTTTTGGCTGATTACAAAGATAAGTGATCTTTTCAACTGATAGGTGCTCAACTTTTTTCTTGAAGAAAAAAAATTAAATAAAAATATAATTAGAAGGTCAAGTACAGGCAGTCCTTTGCTTGCAGATGTGTTATTTATTAAAACCTCATAAATGAGAATTAAAACCCTTCCCCGCTCTGACATGGACACACTCTTTTACATGTGAATCTTTTTCCAATAATGATATCTCTTCTGAAACTATTTCTTCTGATTGCTGTGAGAACCACCCAAAGAGTTTCCTCCTTAGCCCTGGGATTTTTCTTCTATACAGGATTCTTAACCTGGATTCTATGAAGTGTGTGTGTGTATTTTATTCTGATAATTGTATTTCAGTATAATCAGTCTACTTTGCAATCCTATGTATTTTACTTTATGGGTTTTTTTTTTTTGCCTTTTTTGGAGGGCAATTAGAGTTAAGTAACTTGACCAAGGTTACATGATTAGATTTGTGTGTGTGTGTGTGTGTGTGTGTGTGTGTGTGTGTGTGTGTTGTGTGTCTGAGGCCGGAACCGAACTCTGGTCCTCCTGACTCTGGGGCCAGCGCTTTACTCATTGCTCCACCTAGCTGCCCCTTTACTTTATGTTTTTAAAAACATTACTCTGAAAAAAGGGTCTCTAGGCTTTCTGAAGGGTAAAGCAAGGCAACAATTATTTATCAAGTGCCTGTATATATACTACATAGGAAATAAAAAGAAAGTCCCACTCCCTCCCTCAAAAAAAGTAATAAAAAACAATTCCTACTCTACAGGAGTTCAGTATGTGTTAGGTAAGACTATGCAAACAAAATATATACGGGATAAATTGGACATCATCTCAGAAGAAAGGCCCCAAGACAGGGCGGCTAGGTGGCACAATGAATAGAGCACCAGCCCTAGAGTCAGAAGGGTCTGAGTTCAAATCCAGCCTCAGGCACTTGACACACTTACTAGCCATGTGACTTCAGGCAAGTCACTTAACACCAATTGCCCTCCAAAAAGAGAAAAAAAAAAAGGTCCCAAGAAGGAGGAAGATAAAAAAATAATAGCTAACATTTCTATGATACTTTGTGCCAGGCACTGTGCTAAGTGCTTTATAATCATTAGCCAATTTGACCCTCACAACAACCCTAGGAGGTAGATGCTTTTGTCATCCCCATTTTGCTGATGAGGACACTAAATAACTTACCCATTATCACGTGATGTCTGAGACTAGATTTGAACTCAGATCTTCCTGACTCCAATCCCTGAGCCCTATTCACTGCCCTCCCTAGTCACCTCAGGGTTTTTTGTAGAAGGCAAGTCTTGAGCTGAGCATTGAAGGAAGCTAGAAAAGCCAAGAGGTGGAACTGAAGGAGAGAGTTCTAGGCATGGGGGACAGCCAGGGATAATAGTTAGAATTGGGATATGGAGTATATTTTGTGATGGAAAAGAAAGCCAGTGTGTGGAAGTATATGTGTGTATGTTTGTGTGTGTGTGTGTGTGTGTATGCATCGTGTATCTATGTATACATATCTGGGTGTTATGTGGGGGGGGGGCAGACAGAGAACTAGGGTATACAAAAGTGGAAATATAAGAAGGAACCAGTTTGTGAAAACTTTAAAAATCACCAAGTGCTACCCCACAATTTTACAGAGCTCAGACTCAGTGGGTTGGAGAGACTTAAGGCTTCACTTTCCTATTTTAGCTGTTATGGAGCTGGCCTATGGTATAACTATTGCTTGTACCATTATTGTGGGGCTGGATCAACTGGAATTGATATGGAGTCAGAAGACCTGGGTTCGAGTCCTATCTCTACACTCCCTTTCTGCCTGATGAGGTAGTCTCTTAACCTGTCTGGACTTTTTCCTCATCTGACAAATGAGGTCCCTTCCAACTCTAATTCTGTGATCAAATGAAACTTCTGAATTTTCTGAATTTCAGGTGTAAGGAGGGAGGCAGCACAAAAACAACCACTTTGCGAGCAGTCTTAGAGAGCACATTCCATACTAATTGGGAGCTGCCTAATGAACAGAATGCTGATTTCACACCTGAAACAGACACCCCACCCTATGGGAGCTTGTCTTTGAGAGACAGAACCAGAGATGTTTATGAAATTAGGAACTTTTGTGAAAAGGGATCCAGTCTTAGGGCACTTAGCACAGTGCTGAATACTTACTTAAAAGGTTCTCAAGGAATACTTAATTATTGATTGATTGATACTTGGGGTTTAGCCAAACTCATTTTTATTATTGACATAGTTTACACAAGACCATTAACTGTAAACTAAAGCCACAACAACACTATCAATAGCAAACTTTTCCCCCATTTCTTGGGGCACTAAACTTCACCCTGAAAATGTGAAGTCACTGATCTTCCATGCTTGGTCTCCACCTCAGGTGTCCAGCCCAGAGAAACAAGAAGGGAAAGTCACCATTGAGCCTAATACTTGATAGACAGCTGCTTTAGGAGTCAGGAAGATGTATTCAGGTGTGACCTCTGACACAGATTGGCTGGATGAGCCTTGGCAAGTTGCTTTACCTATCAGTTGTCTAGACTATTTTCTAGCTCTGTAAGTTATAGAAAAGGTGCCTATTTGTATTGGTAGAGGGAATTTTCTCATTTGAAAATCTCCTCCATCAGTTAAATCACAGGTCCAGTTCTTTTCCCCATCCTAAAGGTCAACTGTAAAATTTTTTTAAGTTTTTCAATTCTATTAAATTATCTTTCTCAAGTGAAGTAGTATGTGGCATGAAAGCATGAATTAATTAAAAGCACTTATTAAGTGTTTACTATGTACAAAGCATAAGGCATAGGGGATCTAGGGCATAGCTAAGCCCTAGAGATACAAACAGAAAAGTAAGAAAGTCCCTGCTCTAAAGGAGGTCACATTGTAATGTGAGACAAAACATGCATATAGAAAGTTTTAGCCATAAGACAAATGGAAAGGCCCCATGGTCCTTAAGTTGCATTGGGAAAGTAGATGGTAATTTGATGTCACTTCCACTGATGAAGTCATGCTAGTGTCTGACGTTGAACCACTTGACAATGCCAAGGACTTTAGTGATGAGAACTTTCTTTTCTGGGATTCAGTAGCTATGGCTATATCACCTCAGAAGCAAATAGTGGGTCATATCCCCATGGGTGTTGCTTCCCAGGATTATGGCTATAAGAGCTGTGATGGAGGTAGGGTCAGTGGTCTGAGAAGTGTTGCCATTTTTGGAGTATGACTTACCTTCCCTTTAATAGCAGTTGGGCTGTAGTGGCTGTTGGTGCTTGTGGTGGCAAGGAAGATGAATGCCTTCTCCACAGGGATTACTCCTCTCAATGGTGGCTATGGGGTCTAGCCTAGGAGCAGTACTGGTTGTCTATAGCACACTGCTGTTCCCAAAGTTCTTTGATTCTGAGCTGTCTCCCTGGGGGTTTCAATAGAGGCAGTAGTTGAAGGGATGATAATTTGACTTGCCTGGAACATGGCACCTATCTTTCCCTCAGGGTGTCTTAGTAGAAGTGAGATAGGTTGTCTTATCTGCTTTTTAAGTTGCAATTGATGGTCAGTTGGTCTGCATGGCTGGCACCTTCTGTACATGAATGATGGCTGCAGGGGCTTGATTGGAAGACATTGGGTTCCCAAGGCATTTGAGCTCAGTGTCTTGGAATACGTGGTGGTCAAGATGGCAATAGTGGTTTGACTGGCCTGGCATATGCCACCTCCTTTCTCTCCTTAAGGATGCCTGTGCTGTTCATCTAGTAGTGGGAGGCTCCTTGACGATGAACTCTTGGATGGTTGGAGTAATGAAACAAGGTTACTGAGAGTTGCTTAAGGGTACTAAAGGTTAGCCATTACATTGACATGGCTCCGACTTCCATTTACAAGTTGTTGTCTCAAGAGGATTTATCACACCTGCCAATCATTTTTTAGCCACTAGCTATTCTTAGAAGGAGAAATTCAGACCTGAGGAAAGAAAAGTCAAACTGATTTGACTGTTGTGTATCCTGCCTTAATCTTTGGAAGATGGGAATAGGAGGGGAGTGTTTTGGACATTTAAATGACAACTGAATTAGCAATTTCTTTGTTTTTGTTGAGTTGTTTCAGTCATGTCTGCCTCTACATGACTCCATTTGGGGTTTTCTTGCCAAGTATACTGGAGTAATTTGCCATTTCCTTCTCCAGCTCATTTTTAAAATGAGGAACTGAGGCGAACAAGGTTAAATGACTTGCCCAGGGTCACACAGCTAATATGTGTCTGAGGCTGGATTTGAACTCATGTCCTCCTGATTCCAGGGCTGGTGCTCTATCTATTTCATTACCTAGCTGCTCATTAACAACTTCATCATTTCCCAAAATACTTGTTTAGGCTGTTGTGTTGATATGCCTTCTGAGGCTAGTTGATGAATACAGCTAAAATACCACTGTCTCTTTGAAGCCTTTCCTCATCCCTGAAACGTATGTCTTCCCTCCCAAACAACATTATAATTAACTACTTTGTATTTATTTGTTTTTATTTGCTTTGTATTTGCGCTATATATATATATATATATATATATATATATATATATATATATATATATGTTTTTATATGCCCTTGCTCTCATGCTCATTAGAGTGTAAACTGTTTGGGAGCAAGAATTGTTTCATTCTTTGTGCCCATACCCCTGCCCAGTACAAAGTAGTCAGTCATTTAATAAATACATGCCAAATGATTGAGTGATTAGTAGATATAAATTATCAGCTTTTGTAGTAAATGGAAAAGCCAAAGACAGACTTCCCAATTTGCAAGCAGATTCCCTATCGACAAGTCCATACTGTATTTCCCATTGCTAATGATGTCAATGTAGACATTCTTCTGAGATTCACATCCAGACCCTAATCTATTATGATGTTCTTTCTAAGACTAACAATATTTCTTTATTTATACTAATGCTAGAAAAGGGACAGGAAGACAGGGATGAGTCTCTAGTAGCCTCCATAGTAATGAGAGGTGGGAAAAGGAGAGGACAGAAGAAGAGGAGAGAAAGGAGAGGGAGAAGATAGGTCATCTCATCAGTAGGTCATGTGTCATGAAACATTTTCCCTGATAGGAAGATGTATTTGCAATGAGTAACTAATTCTCCTTGTGACTAATGGCACAATTATAAGATAGCTGATAAGATTTGGGGACCCTCTATGGTAACGGAACAAAGCTAGCCATGACTGACTAATTGATGAACTAATTGATGAATCATATTCTTTTTCAGTCTTCCACAAATTAGGGTGAAGAGATAGATTTAAAAGAAAAGTAGCCCCACACCCAAAATACATAGTTCATTTGTTCCTAGAAATCCAAAGACTAACTTTGTGTTATCCAAATGTTCAGTTCTCTCCCCTCCTGCTAAGTAATGCCCATTTCCAGGAAATTAACATAGCCAAAGTATCAAGGTATGGACGTCAGGGACACTTGCACACAGCCTGGCATAAATACTGATGTGTACCTTGGCCACTAGGGTCTGACAGAAGCTGAGTGACACAAGTTGGGGAAATGTTGTGGAACTAGAACCCTTGTCTGGATCCAGACCTGCATCTCTTCACTCTGACATTCTGTTTTTTACCTTGATACTAACAATTTCCAATCTAGGTACAATTTTCAGTCTTTGACCCTTCAACCCTGAGATTTGTATCCTGGTTAAGGATGGTCCTAAGGTTGTTCCTTGAGGATGGAATGGCCACCCTCTTCTCCTTTGCCTATTGGAATCTCTAGTTTCCTTCGGGACTCCACTCAAGGACAGTAGAATGGGGAGAGTGTTGGACCTAGAATGAAGAATACCTGGGATTACCTCAGGTATTAACTAGCTATGTGACCTTGGGCAAGTCGGCTCTCTAGACCTCAGATTCCTCATCTATAAAATGAAGGGATTTGATAAGATGAACACTAAGGCCAGTTCCAGCTCTAACCCTATGATCCCATGATTCTCTTCCCAGCTTCTCCTGTACTTCTTCCCTCAAATCCCTTTCATTCATTTTGCATGTGTTATATAGGAGACAGGGACTAAATCTAAGATTTGATTGGCATAGGGAGTTCTCAATGAGAAACTTCTTTTACCAACAGAGGTGTTGGAGGCAGAATTTGAACCCAGGTCTTTCAGTCTGCAAGGCCAACTCTCTCACCATGATATGATATGGAGCCATACTATGTCACCTAAATCTCGGAAACACTTCTATGCATGTTCATGTTGTCTTTCCCATTAGAATATAAGCTCCTTGAGGGCAAAGAATTTTTCACTTGAATCTCTGTATCCTCAGTGCCTGGAACATATTAAGCACTTAATAAATGCTTGTTAAATGATTGATTGGTTGAACATCCACACTCAGTAGGCTTCCCTACCTATCTTTTTTCATTCCTTTTCATTTATTAAGTACTTGACACAAGGGCTTGTCCATAGCAATAGCAACAACAACAGCAATAATGATGACAATGATGGCTAGCATTTACATTACACCTACTGTGTTCCAGATACTATGTTAAGAGCTTTATAATTATCTCATTTTATTATCCCCATTTTACAGTTGAGGAAACTGAGGCAGGTAGAGCTTAAAATGACCACTCCAGAGTCATACAGCTAATAAATATATGAGGCTCGATTTGAACTCAGGTCTTCCTGACTCCAGACCCTATCCAGCCCTCTATCTAGTGTGCCACCCAGCAGCCTTTAAGTAGCGATGATTTTTCAGTTGAATTGAAAAATTCTTTAACTTTGGAAATTCTTCCTTCTCCCTGGTAATGTATTGAAAGCTATTTTCTGAAACATAGGTAATAAATAAAAGTTAATGAGGTTATATTGCACAGGTCCTTGGAGGTACCATGGTAAAGAGCACTGAATTTGAAATCCAAAGATCTAGGTTCAAATTTTCCTTCTTCCATTTCCTGCCTAGGTGACCTTGGACAAGTAAGTTTCTCTCTCTAAATTTCAGTTTCCTTATCTGTTTAAAAATGAAAAAGATGAGGTTAGGCTCAATGACCTCTGCAAGTCTTTTCCAGCTCCAAATCTATAATCCTCTAGCATCCTTTGAAGGATATGCTGCACAAAAGTCAGATTTCTTCACAAACTCGTGGAGATAACTTCAGTTTCTGCTGAAGGCTTTTGATGATATTTCACTGTCTCCTCTCATAAGTTCAAGGTTTAAACTCTATGGGCCTATTTTGTGGAAACACATTAACCTCTAATAAAAAAAATAGGAAGCCTGATGAGTTTAGAGGTTCTCTAGTGTCTGGATCATTCTGTATAAAGAGAAAAACATGAATTTTGAAGAAATATCTGACAGATTTAGAAATAAAGTTACCTCTTTCTTCAAGAGAGTAAATTGAAGATATTAATGTATACATTTGAGAGGCAGCATGGCATAGTGGACAAACTGCCAGTCTTAAAGTCAAGAAGGACCTGGGTTTCAGTCCTGCTTCTGATACATCTTAACTTTGTGACCCTGGTTGAGTCACTTAAGCTCTGAATAATGAGTTGCTATTGCCGTTTAGTTGTTTCAGTGGTGTCTAGCTCTTTGTGAACCCCGTTAGGGGTTTTCTTGGCAAAGAGACTGTAGTGGTTTGCCATTTCCTTCTACAGCTCCTTTTACAAATGAGGAAACTGAGGCAAAGACTTGACCAGGGTCACACAGCTAGTTTCTGAGACTCAATTTGAACTCATGAAGATGAGTCTTCCTGATCCCAAGCCCAGTGCTCTATCTACTACTCCACCTAGCTGCCCTCTGGGTGCCCTGGACAACTTTCTAAAAATGTAAGTTATTGATGAGATGTCAAACTATCTGGTAGAGCAAGTTTCCACACTTTTCCATACTGGGATTTCATTATGCTAAGCCGCTAAAATCACAGGCGAAGCAGTAGCTAGAGCCCTAGGCTTGAAATCAGGAAGACTTGAGTTGAAATCCTTCCTTAGACACTTACTCGGTGTTCAAGACTGGGCAAGCCACTTAACCACACTATGTCTCAGTTTCTTCACCTGTAAAATGGCTATGATAATTGTACCTACCTCACAACATTGTTGTGAGAATCAAATGAATTAACACATGTAATGTAACGCACTTATGAATGTAAAGTATATAGTGATGTATAAATGTTAGCTGTTATTATTTGCTTCAGACAGCTTAGTTGTTTGGTGATCGTTCCCAAGCAAACCAGGAATTTAAACTTAAGATTCATCATTCTTTCTGAATACCATACCTCATATATATCCATTCACATGCATATACATATATATATATACACACATACACATACACATACATATACACATACACATATCCATACACCAGTGCTTCTGCACACCGGGCCTGGAATCAGGAAGACCCGAGTTCAAATCCAGTCTCAAACACTTAATAGCTATGTGACTTAACCTCTATCTGCCTCAGTTTTCTCATCTGTAAAATGAGGATAAAAAGAACACCTACCTCCTAGGTTTGTTGTGAAGATCAGATGAGATATTTGCACAATACTTAGCACAGTGCCTGGTCTGTGGTAGGTACTGTTATCAATGCTAGTTAGTATTATGTAGGGCATGGGGAAAGGAACCCAAAGTCAGCTGATTCCCTGGTAAGATCAATTTTTCTCTGCCCTTGTAATGAACAGCTGCACATCTCTACCACCCACCATGTAGTTTGCAGCTGCCAACTGATGGCTTTCTAGAATGCTTTTGATCACATCTAGAAAGCAACATTGAACCAGGGCTATGGGGATTGTTTGACTATACTGTGGGTTTCTTGATATGAAACAACCTTCCAGAAAAGAAGGCCTCTTGCCCCCTAGTTTACATTCTTACCCACTAGTAAAGACCACTTGCTTTTATTCAATATACACTTTGAGTCCCCATCTTAACGTTACATCTCCAATAGACACAACATCTCCTTAGCGAGGCATGGCTTGATCTTTTGCTGAGCTTCCCAGCCCAGTCGTGGAAAGGGGGTCGTTCAGTTGAACTTGAGGAACCGCTCCAAGTCTAAATTGTAGTCTCCTTGCTAACAAAAAGCCAACATGACTTGAAGTTTTTGCCTGCAATTCTCTGTTGTCTTCTGGCCTGGAGGGGGAGAAAGCATTTGAGCCTGTCATGTAGCCAGTGAAACTGGACAGTATCATTGTCATTCTCTCTAGCAAATGCATTGGATAGAGTTCCCCTGGCTCTATTTGCTGCTTGATAAACACTTTTGAATTACTTGTGCCCTTGGCTTATTTTATTTCCTTGTAACATTCCCAAGCAGGAACTTTGGACCCTACTATGCCAATAATAGTCATGTCCAGGATTCAGATTTGTTCATTATTTTCCCAGAAAACTCAGTACTCATTCGTATCTCCTCATTTGCCCTCACTTAGGACATGACAGCATGATGATGAAACAAATTATGAAAGTGGTCAATTAATTAACAATAATCAATGAACAAGAATTTACTAAGTATCTGCTATAGGCAAGATAGGGCAGCTAGGTGGTGCAATAGAGTGTCAGGCCTAGAGTGAGGAAGATTCCTCTGGCTTCAGATGCTTACTAGCTGTGATACCTTGAACAAGTCACTTAACCCTGTTTCTCTCAGTTTCCTCATCTGTAAAGTAAACTACAGAAGGAAATAGCAAACTGCTCTAGTATCTTTACCTAGAAAATCTCAAATGGTTTCACGAAGAGTCAGGCATGACTGAAACAACTATGCAACACCAACAAAAAAAAAATAGGCGGGATGCTACACTTACTGCAGATATCAAGAAAGAAGTCAAACCATCCCTGCTTTGGGAAAATATACATTCTATTTGAAAAAACACCGTGTACACAGATAAGTACATACAAAATACATGCCAAATGAATAGTAGGTCATTTCAAAGAGAGGGAATTAGCAGCTAGGGGTGAGGATCAGGAAAGGTCTCATGTTGAAGGTTATATTGGAGCTGAACTTTTAAGAAACCTGGAAATTTTCAGAGGCAGAGATGAGAAGGATATGTATCCCAGGCATGGACACAGGAGACAGAAAGTTGTATGTGAAATAGAAAACTGCTTTGTCTGGAACATAAGAAGGCATGAAGGGGGGGGCATCTAGGTGGCACAGTGAGTAAGAGTGCCAGTCCCAGAGTCCAGAGGACCTGGGATCGGTTCCGTCCTCAGATACTTAACACCCACACAAAAAAACTGGCCATGTAACCTTGGGCAAGTTACTTAACCCCAATTGCTTTAAAAAAAAAAAAAAAAAGAAAAGAAGGCATGAAGGGTGGGGGAGTAATAAGGATTTGGAGGAAGGATGGGGCCTGGTTATGAAGAGCTTTAAAAATAACAAGGGGAGGGGCAGCCAGGTAGCACAGCGAGTAAGAGCACCGGCCCCAGTGTTGGGATGACCTGTGGATCAAATCTGGGCTCAGATACTCAGCACCACACCCAGAAATAACTGGCCGTGTAACCTTGAGAAGGTTACTTAACCCCAATTGCTTTTAAAAAAAATAACAAGGAGAGCATTTGTATATTCGATCCCAGAGGTAATAGGGAGCCATTGGAGTTTATTGAGCAGAGTGGTCTGTACCTGAACTTCAGGAATGAAACCACTAGCCAGTTAAGGGAAGATCAATCAGTTATACTCATTGACTCATAGAACGTTAGCGTTGTATGAAACCTTACAGTCATCTGAATTAATCTCCTTATTTTATAGAACAATTTAGTTTCGCTAAATTGACTAGTCTGAGCAAAGTATATGATGTGCCCAGTAATGATAAGAGCTAGCATTTTCATAGTCCCTTCTATGTGCCAAGCACTGTGCTAAATATTATCTCATTTGATCCTCAAAATGTCCTCCCCTTTTGGAGGGACCTGCTTTTATCATCCCCAGTTTTCAGTTGAAGAAACTGAAGCAAACAAACTTGCTCAAGGTCACACGGTCGGTAAGCGTCCAAGATTCTTTTGGAATTCAAGTCTCCTACTCCAGGCCCGAAGCTTTATCCGCTGTGCCCCTAGGTGGGACAGAAAACTTGGTTAAAACAGATATGGGCCCAGAAAAATGAATGGGTTTGAATTCTGCCAACCCTGCAATGTTGTGGCTCTCTAAATCATATGGTTGAATAGAAGAGCATGTTTGTGTGAGTTAATTACTCCTAGGCAAATAATTAGACATATTATTTGGTACTTTTATGCCCTTGACATGAAACATGGCGAGTTAGGGACTAACGGGCATCACAGGATGGCAGAATATTAGAGATTGGTTGTCTAGTCTATGCCATCTGAGCAAATTTCCTCTAATGCCAAATATGTTTCAACTATCTAATGTTCCATGCATATCCACATACATACATTTTAACAAATGGCATTATTTTCTACTCTTTCATTTGACTTCTCCTTTGGGAGTGGATCACTTCCTATCTGAAGCAACTGTGCAGTCACCCCTGAGAGTAGGACCAATTCTGAGACTGCTGCTAAAATTCAGTTTCATATCATGTGCCTCTAGCAATATTTCAAGCAAGACTGTGACATTCTGCTTGGGTCAAGCCATTTGTGAGATTGCTGTTATAAACTTTTGAGTTGGAATGCTTCATGCTTCTCACCCTTCCCTGGGCTGGAGAAGGGAGAATTTTCCCTCCTCCTGGAAACAATAGGAGATCATTTTTTATCCTGGTTCTATTACAGGCATGCTTTGTGACCTTAGTGAAGTCCTTTAACCTTTGGAATCCTCTGTCTCCCCATCTCTGGGAGAGAAGTAATTATAGCAATCCATTTCACAGCTAAGTGCAAGACCAACATAGACAATTCTATACATATCCTTTTTTTTTCCCAGATGTAGAAACCAATATTAACAGAAAGTATGATAGCTTAAGATACTCACTTGGTGACTGACTATTGGACCTAAAATTAGAATAAGCCTATTTTATTTCAAGTCCACACCTCAGCCAAGAGGAACATTCTGCCTTCCTTGAAACCCCAAGAAATCAATTTTTTAAAGCTTGATTTATTTGGTAGATGAAATCCTTAAAAATATCTAGAAAGGAAAGGATTGTGATGACCGTACAAAGAATGCACTTTTAGAACTCATTTTTAGAGGGCAGCCGGGAATGAGTATCAGGAGCTTTTTAATTAAACATTAAATGCACGAGAGATTGAGAGCAAGCAGCTTAACTTTAAAGCTAATATTTGTAGATAAAAGTCATGTAAAAGTCTAGAAATCTGGGTTTCTTATTAGTCATTATGTAATTGCAATATGCTAGCTATCTAACAAAAAAGTGAATTATTTTAATTCTTAATATATGATTTGTCTTTAGGTAAGTACTAATTACAGTTTGGGTACGTGAAGTTCTCTTGGTAATGGAAAGGGGCTTTATACCTCGTTCTTACAACATTCCTAGGAAGCTAGTGGTTGGTGACCTTACTTTGGTGGCGTAAGTCCAAATAACTTAGCTGAAACCAAATGAGAAATCATCCTAGGATAATGACTTTAGAACCAGAGCAGCTTTAGAGAACATGGAATACAACTCCTTCATTTAATGCCCAAAGTCACACAGTGAGTAAATAGTAAGTAACACAAGTAGTCTGTAGCAAGATCTGAATCCAGGTCTAACGACTTCACATCTGATGTCCTTTCTTCTCATCTGTGCTGTGGAGAAAACACATTTTAGTGTACGTGTATGGGCACAAAGCTGTCAGAGCCTCATTTGACCAGGACATAACTTACATATGGTTAGAGGAGTAGTTACTTAAGATGTATGAGTGAGTCATTATCCAGTTTTTACTACTATAAGCTTTTAACTGCTGTGGCCTTTGATTTCCTCATTAGAAAAATGATCATCCCTCAGTTTGTGGCCACTCTTGTGTTCTACACTTCAGTCAAGTGATGATAAATTCTGTCAATGTCTAGCAAAATAACTGCTCTGTATATTGATAATAGGCTGCTTGAATTACTCATTTGGCACTAAGCATCTACAAACTTTTGTTGTTGGGGCATCTAGGTAATGTGAATAGAGTGCTGGGCGTGGAGTAAGGAAGACTCAGCTTCCTGAGTTCAAATATGGCCTCACACACTTACTAGCTATGTGACCCTGGGCAAGTCACTTAACTCTGTTTGCCACATTTTCTTTATCTGTAGAATGAACTTGAGAAGGAAATGGCAAACCACTCCAGTATCTTTGCTAAGAAAAACTCAAATGGGGTCACAAATAGTTGAAAAAATGACTAAACAAACCCAAAAATTATTGGTTGCCTTTTTATATATGCATTGTTTCCCCAACCATACTGTATGTTCTTTGAGGGCAGAGGAAATATCCAGAGCTATTGCACAGCGGTATTGGAGAGGCAGCTGATCAAATCACGCCATGTGCATCCTAGCCTCTAATTCTTGTACACAGATGATAATGTGCCACAGGGGAAGATCTGAAAAGGAAACCAAGTCATGCAAAAGGAAACAGACACTCAAGAGAAGACCCAATGGAGTGTGAATTCCCTGGGGCTTTACCTTTTGTCCTTTTTTTTTTTATTTCCAGGGTTTAGCACAGTGCTTGGCACATAATAGGAACTTAGTAAACTCTCATTGACTTGCCTTGTCTAGAAGCAATAGTAAGGGGTCCCCACTTTGTCTTAGTGATGGTTTGGCAGCATGGTAACATTGACTCTATCATCAGAGCACCTGTGTTCAAATCCTATTTGTGCTGTCCATACCATTCAGTCATTCAGTCGTGTCCAACTCTTTGTGACTCCATGGACCATACTGTCCATGGCATTTTCTTGGCAAAGATATTGGAGTGGTTTCTCATTTCCTTCTCTAGAAGGTTAGGGCAAACAGAGGTTAAGTGAGTTGCCCAGGGTCACACAGCTAGTAAGTACCTGAGGCCAGAATTGAACTCTGGTCTTCCTGACTCCAGGCGCACTGCTCTATCCACTGAGCTATCTAGATGCTTCTCTATTATTTATTGTCTACTAGTAATAGTAGCATAGTATACATATTTATTGAAATATCATATTCTTTTTGCATATCCTGTGTGTGTGCAGATAGATTGATAAACAGGTGGATAGGTTATTTATAGTTTTACTTCTCTGGATCTCTCAATTGTCCTTTAAATCCCTGTACCTTTATACCCTATGATAATCAATGGGACTAATTCCATATCTTTGAGCCTAAGGTCTCGTTTGGCATCTAATGAGCTATTGCCTGTTTTGGCTGCCTCCCTGAATCACTGCCCAGGACTAGTGGTGCAGGACCCTGGGCTGTATCGATTCATGCCCAATGGCCCTTTGTGCCCTTGGGCCACCATGCAGTGTCTGGCACATAGCAGACTTCCATTAAATATGTGTTGTGGATAATAATGATTACTCATCTTCTCAAAATCACTCATTGAGGCCAAAGTCTTGTTGCTGTTGTTGGTTTTTTTCTTTTCCCTTCAGAGATAGTCATTAATTTTACTCCCTAAGATGGAGTTCAGTTGTTAACACTCATGCCAATAGCTAATTGTGCTTTGAAGGGAAAAGGAGCCTGTTTTAATGTGTTTCTGCTCACATTTTTAATGGAGACCAGTTCAATGCAATTCAAATCAACAAGTATTTATCGAATGTACCTACAAGATGTTTAAGACTTCATTGAGCACTGGGGGAATACAATTAAATGACCTCATCTACATCTCCAGGAGTTTATGGTTCAATGGAAGAGGCAATACTGGTGATGCACATGGCGGGGGGGGGGCTCTGATCAGGTGTCTAGGAGATACAGCTTTGGGCTGAGTTGACAAAAGAGTTCAGAGCATGTTTGTATTGAATGAGACAGCTAGGGTGAAAAACAGAATAGTGGACAGGTCGGGGTCTACTACCGACTTTATATACTGCTCAGACTGCTTGATGCTGCCATTTAAAAACATTTTTTGAGTGTATTCTTCCTCGCCTTTGGCCAAATATTTCACCAATTTGTCAGGCAGAAAAAATTTACATGTATTTCATTTGAGACTCTTTGAACTCATTCCTCTTTTGAAGCCATTTTTGCTTATGCTATAACTCTTCATTCTCTAAAGCAGATCTTACCTTCTTTTCCCTCCTCCTCTATCCCAGCACATATACACTGTGGCTAATTTGGCTTCCTTGAACACTACTTGAACTTCGCTAGATTTTGTAGGATCAAAGTCACAGTTACTGGGACCCTGATGGGGTGATTGCTGCTGGAGACACCTTTTACGGGGCCAACAAAGAACTTGGCACCATCTGGTAGCTTCTTATTTTAAATAATATAATTAATTTTATTTGGTAACTATATAATAAGCTCACTTAATTCCTTCTGTTGAAGGAGTAAAATACTGTCAGCTCCCTTTAAATTTCAACATTGCAAGTCAGAGACCTGGTTAGGGCCAAACTGGTTCTTTTCCTGAAAATTTTTTGGTGGGACTAGGGAGAAAAAAATTAATGTGGGTGTCAAAAAAAAGCTAAGATGATATTTATTTTTTGTTTAAACCACTGTATTAATTCATTAAACAGATAAATGCCAGTCATTGTGCTGGGAGCTATGGGGGAGACAGAAAGGCACAATTAAATAATGCTGATAATACTTCATACTCTTATATTGTTTTTCTGTTTACAAAGTGCTTTCACATGCATGATCTCATTTAAGATATAGACTGTGACTAAAGAATCTATATTTTGTTGGAGAAATGAGTCATGCATAAAGAAGGTATTTTAACAACTTGAGACAGTACATAATCAATGCCAAATGAATAGTTTAAACAACTAGATTCAATGCAGCAAACATCTATTAAACACCTGACTTGTATAAGGTGGGGCCAGGTAGATGTTGCATAGGACAGAGCACTTGGCCTGGAGTCAAGATTTGAGTTCAAATATTGCATCAGATGGTTACTATCTATGTGACTGTGGGCAAGACACTTAAGCACTGTTTTCCTCAACTCCATGTCTGTAAAATGGGGACACACTGAAGAAGGAAATGGCAAACCAATCCATTATCTTTGCCAAGAAAGCCCCACAGACATTGTCCATGGGGTCATGTGGAATCAGACATGACTGAACAGCAACAATGTGCAAGGCATTTTGATAGATGCAGGGGGTGCAAAGACCAGGTTTAAAGAGTCCCTCTGTGGGATTTACATTCTACTGGGTAAGTATACCACAGTTACACTTCTAACTGCCCCCTTTCTTTCTGTGTTACCTTGGATGATTAATCTCACTTTTTCGGGACCTCAATTTCCTTATCTGTAAAAGGAGATTATTAAATTAGATTATCTCTAAGGACCCTTCCAGATCTATGACCCTATATATGCAGATATATAAATTGAATATAAATCAAGGCTAGAGAAAACAATACAAATGTTAGAGACAAGGAAAAGTTTCCTTTAAAAGGTTATACCCTGGGGCAGGTAGGTGGGTTAGGGTTAGGGTGAATAGAGCACTGGCCCTGTAGTCAGGAGGACCTGAGTTCACATGCGGCCTCAGACACTTGGCACTGAATTAGTTGTGTGACCTTGGGCAAGTCACTTAACCCCAATTGCCCTGCCTTCACCCCTGCAAAAAAAAAAAAAGACCAAAACAAACCAAAAAAAAGTTATACCTGATCTGAGCCTTGAAGGGATCCAGAGGCAGAGGAGGAAATGCAGTTCAGATATTGAAGCTGTGTGGGCTGGAGCAGTCAGGGAAAACTTTGTGCAAAGGTCCAACTCTAATTTCTCTTGGTTTCTCCTGGATTTTGAGATGATGAAACCTAAGGACATCATGATATCAGATATCTTAACCAATCATAGTGTCTTCTCATGTCCTAATAATTTACCAAGAGAAGCTTTCTAAAGGTAGAAATCATTTTCCTCCTATAGTGGTCAAATTCTGGTGGGACTGGAAGAAGTTATGGGGGTACAGAACCTTTTCCTCCCAAGAACACAAAGGCAGACATTCATCTTCCCATTTCCCCAGTCCTAACTTGGATTTGCCCAGGGTCGCAGGGCTAGTGAGTATCTGAGCTAGGATCCTAACAAGTCATATCACACTAGACCCAGTGCTCTTATGATCTAGTAATAGTAATAGCAGTGGAAAGAGTGGGGGTGGGGGGGGAACAAACCTTTATTAAGCCCATATTATGTCCCAGACATTGTGAGAACAATAGTTAACATTTATCTGGCATTTAAAGATTTGCAAGTGCTTTATAATATCTGTAATCTCATTTGATTTAACTCTGTACTGGGTCCTTCTCCTCTGAAGGGATCACAGATTCAGGGCTGGAAGGAATCTCAGATACCATCCAATCCAACCTCCTCATTTTATAGATGGGAAACCGAGGCTCCATAATGTTAAACGACTTGACCAAGTTACTACAAGTGGAGTAAGTGATGGGTAAAACTTGAACCCAGGTCCATTGACTGAATCCAGCATTCTTTCTGCTGTCTCTCTATAGCAGCTGATTTTAAGCCATTGTAGACTTGCTTTGCTTGGCCCCAATGGGCATAATTGAACTAGGAAGCTAGGGTGGAAGTTGAGGGGTGTAATACTGTGAGAAAAATGTTCCTAACAACTAGAACTGCCCAAATATACAATGTCTTATTTCAAAAACTACTGGGTTCCCCCTTTTTAGGTCTTCAGGAAGGAGCTAGATTGACTCCCTACTGGGAAATTTTAGTAAGAGATTCCTGTCCAGGTAAATGTTGCACTAAATGGCCTCTGAGCTCCCTTCAAGATCTGAAATCTTGTGATTGTATGGGAGTGCAAATGACTGAGGTCCCTGCCCTTGCTCTTCTAACTAGGACTTAACATGTATTTTGAGAGTCACAGTAGACATAGCACAGAGAAAAGCCAGCTACTCCATCTCTGGGCAAAGTCAAGTGATAACTATACCCAGGGACTGCCAAAGAAGTTTCTTGGAATGTACTGATGTGAAGCATACAGAAGGAGTTGGGAGGCAGCCCCCAGGTCACTCATGAGAGGGCAAATTCTTTGTCTCTAGAGATAATTTTCTGCTTTGGCAGGAGTAAATGAAAGGTCTGAAAGCAATTCCCTCAAGTATAGATACTTTAAATGATGCAGCCAGGACTCCAAGGCCTGGAAAATTCTCGAGGTCAGTTGACAGGCAACAGTTTTTGTTGTTGATGAGTGGCTTACTTTCCGTGTGTGTGTGTGTGTGTGTGTGTGTGTGTGTGTGTGTGTGTGTGTACGCACGGGAATACGCTATCACTCTGTTCCAATACTCAGCTTCTAAGACTGCCTTTTCAAGGCTGTTCGTGAATTTTCCAGTGACTTGGGGGATGAGGGGAGAGCAGTATCTTGACATCTTTGGTTCTCAAACGGGAATCAAACTTGTTCACAGTGTTTCTAGACCTAGATCAGACTTTCAGTCTTTATAAAGGGGAGTTGGAGTGGGCAGGGAGGGGTGCAGGGTTAGAATGGTGATCAGAAGTCCCTTCCTCTCTCCTCCCTTTCCTTCTCATGGATTTTGATCTCTGTAGATCCATTAAGGCTAAAAGCTACATGTTATGAAAGTGGATTTTCTCTGTCCAGCTGTTTCCAGGAGCCTGCACTGCTTCTTATTACAGTGCATGAACATGCTACAAAAGAAACCCAGCCCTGCTCATGGGACCCATTTCATTTGAGAGATAAGAGGCTCGAGGCTTATCCCACAAGTGCAGCAGTTCTATTTCAGCAACAGACCAATTTTTTGAAGAGCCCAGAGGAAGAGAATGTGGACTTTATTTAAAGCACAGGGTTGTAATTTTCCAGGGGGTTACCATTTATCAGCGGTTCCCATCAAAGATGGCAATTTAATGCATAGCCTCTCAGCCACTTCTTTCTTAATTGTGTCTGCTGTTGTCGGAACTCATCACTGCACAAGTTAAAACAAATGGATTTCCTCTTACAGCAGATGGTAGAGGATGGATGTGTGGCTTTTGGGCTAGAGGCTGGGGGAAGGGAGAATGCTTAAGGCCACTGAGGGGTTTCAGAAGGCTGTGTTCATAGCATTATGCAGGGCTCCACAAGCGGGGAAATAATTAGAATGGACAGAACTGTCATCTCATGAAAATGTCTTCTAGATCTAGGGTACTCCCTCCAGGCCTTGATGTTGCTGTCATCACTCAGCCCATACATTAAGCTCTTCCTGACCACCTCTACTTCCCTGTATAGAAGTACCACCTGATAGAGAAAGTGAGATTGTCATTTTGTCTCCATATATGCCAATCTGATCAGACCACCAAATTCTGTCTCTCTTTGTCTCTCTGTCCCTGTCTCTCTGTCTGTCTCTGTCTCTCACTGTCCCTCTCTCTCTGTCTCTCTCTCTATCTGTGTCTCTCTCTGTCTGTCTCTCTCTCTCCCTGTCTCTCTCTGCTTTCTGTCAGTGAAAAGAGATCAGGGTATTGCTGTGTTCTATACCCTTTCCTCTGACCCCCACATTTCCCTTTCCTTTTCCCTCCTCCTCCTTCTCTCTATATTCCTTCCTCCCTTTCCTATTTTCTCTCCCCCTTCCCCATTTCTTTCCTCTCTCCTTCCCCTTCTCCCTCTTGCTGTCTCTTTTCCACATGTCCTTGTCTATCTCTCCCTTTTGTCTTTTTTTATTCTGTTTCTTTTTCTCATTTATTTTCCCTTTTTCTATATCATAGCTCTCATTTCTTAGATAAGATAAGCGTGGGTCCTAAGGTTTGCCATCTTTTCATTTAAAATGAATGAAACTTCTAGAGTTGTCTTCCCATGATACCACTGTCCTATTCCCTAAAACTCCCTCCATCCTCCAGCCAATCAACCAGTAAGTGTTTATTAAGTACCTACTATGTGGAGATACAAATACAAAATATGAAACAATCCCAGTTCACAAGGGATTTCCATTCTAATGGGAAAAATAAGAATAGTTATAAAGATATCCAGAATAAATGAAAATTGGAGGGCTCGCTCTCTCTCTCTTTGACTTCTTCTGGTCGGTGGAGTGCCTGATAGCACAGGCTGCGTTGTAAAGATGGCTAAGTCTAAGAACCATGCCACCCACAACCAATCACGAAAATGGCACAGAAATGGCATCAAGAAACCTAGGTCACAGAGATACAAGTCTCTGAAGGGGTTGACCCCAAGTTTCTGAGAAACATGCACGTTGTTAAGAAACACAACAAGAAGGGGCTGAAGAAGATGCAGGCCAACAACACCAAAGCTATCAAGTCCCAAGCAGAGGCCATCAAGGCCCTGAGCACCAAGGCCTCCAAACCAAGCTCCTCAGGCCCAAGATCCCCAAGGCCAGTGCCCGGCGTTCTGGCCACAAGATGGCTACCAAGCATCCAGGTCCTAGGATCGGCATCAAACGTCCAGCCTCCAGGATCACGAAGCCTGACTCTGAGGTTGCCAGAGCCACTGAACCCAAGGCTACCAAGTCCACTGACCCCAAGCTGCCAAGTCTGCCGCCAAGGTCAGTAAGTCAGATCCCAAGGCTACCAAATCTGGCCCCAAAGCCACCATATCTGATGCTAAGGCCTCCAAGTCTGACCCCAAGGTCGCCAAGTCTGATTCTAAGGCTGCCGAGTCCAATCCCAAGGCAGCCAAGTCTCATTCTAAGGCTGCTAAGCCTGCTGAGTCCAAACCCAAAGAGGCTGGGGCTAAAGCTGCTGGTCCCAAGCCTTCAAAATAGATGCTTCGGAACAGAAGGACTTTTTAAAAACTAAAACCTCCCTTTTTTCCCAGCCAGGGTATGATTACTCACTATTTTGTACAAATAAAGAAAATGGTGAGCCATAAATAAGAAAAAAAAAAAGAAAATTGGAGGGATCAGGAAAGTCTTCATACAAAAGATGGTGCCTGAGCCACAACTTAAAGGAAGAGAGACTCTGTGAGACAGAGGCAAGGAGGGAGTGCTTTCCAGGCATAAGAAATAGCCAGTGCAGAGATGTGGAGACAAGAGATGAAATGTTATGTGTGAGGAAAAGAGAGGTGAGGTGTCTCTATCTGAATAGTGTGGAAGGGAAAATAACGTCCAATGAGATGGGATAGATAAGTTGAACCCAAGTTGTATAGTGCCTTAAAGGACAAACAGAGGAGTTTAGAGGCAGTAGGAAGCCATTAGAGGTAGGGAACCATTAAAGTAGGGAAATCCCAAGGTCAGATATATGCTGAAGGTAAATTGCTTTGGCAAAATTTTATCATATAGATTGGGTGGTGAGAAATGTAAGGCAGAGAAACCAATTAGGAGACTGATGCAATAATTTAGGTAATGATGATGAACTAGGGTGGTAGCTATCTATATAAATGGGCAGACAAGGTTAGATGTAAATGGTGAAATTTTTGACTCACAAGAGGTGAGATTCTGACTCACCAACATCCAACTGTTGACTGTTATCTGCCAGAGGCAGCATGATATAGTGCATAAAAGTCTGGAAGCCTCGGCTCTGGCATGTTAATTGACCCAGGGGTAGTCACAACCTTTCAGGGCTCTAGGCAACTACAATTGCAGAAAAGGTGCTGACTTGCATTGTTAGAGAATGTTTCCTTACCTGGGAATTCCTTCTACCAATGAAACCATAAGTCCAGGATTCATTTCTACTTTTGGGTTTCTTTGACGGGTGCCACCCTCAGCAAGTCATGCAATGAAAGAAACACTAGATTTACAAGGGGATTCCCATCAATTGGGGAATGGCTAAACAAGTTGTGGTATACTATCGTGCATAAGAAATGAGGAGCAGATGGACTTCATAATAACCTGCAGAGACATATACAAACTGATGCTGAATGAGGAGAGCAGAACCAGGAGGACATTGTACACAATTACAGGCACATTGTATGTGTGACAACTAACTCTGAAAGACTGGGCTCCTCTCAGCAATGCAAGGTTATAAGACAACTCCAAAAGACTCATGATGGAAAGGGATATCCACATTCAGAGGAAAAAATTACAGTCTGAATGCAGATTGAAGCAAATTACTTTCTCTCTCTCTTTTGTGTTTTGTTTTGTTCCTTCTTTCTCATTGTTCACTCCATTGGTTATAACCCTTCTTTACAACTTGCTTAATGTTTACTGTGAAGGTATTTGTAGAACCTATGTCAGATTGCATGCCTCCATGGGGGTGGAGGGGAGGGAGGGGAAAAACTTTGGATTTCACGTGACTGTGGAACTGAATGTTGTAAATAAATAAATTTATTTAAAAAAAAAAAAGAAACACTAGATTTAGTCAGAAAACCTGGGCTCAAAACCTAGCTCTGCCACTTACTACCTGTCAGACCTTGGGCTAATCTCTGGCACTCAGTTTTCTCCTCTGTAAAATGAAGGGGTTAGATAAGATGACCAGTAAGGTTCCTTCTACTTCCCTATATAATCTGCATATGCCTTCAGAATATAGAAGAAAAAAGGGGAAAGGACCCCAAGAACAAATATAGAAAGGACATTGTTAGACTGGTGCATATTCAGAGGAAGGTGGGGGAATAATGCTATGTAAGAAGTATTAAAAGGAACCAGGGATGTTTATCCTAAAAAAGAAATGATTTAGGGAAAAACAAGCCCCCTGTCTTCAAGTTTTGGAAGGACTCTCATAAGGAAGGAGGACTACAATAGCTCAGCCTGGTGCTGGGGCAAAATTAGGAACATTCAATGGTAGTTTCAGAGAGGCAGATTTGTACTCAACATAATGGAAAAACCAATCCTCCTAATTAGAGCTCACTCAAACTCCTGTCTGGGTTGGACTGGGTGATGTCTGGGGTTCCCTCCAACTCTCTGCTTTGGTGGTTCTGGAATGAACTACAATAGGAGGCAGTGAGTTCCTTATCACTGGATAACCATTAGTCAGCAATGTTGTAGAGGGGATTTCTGCTTCAGGTACATACAATTTGAACTAGAGGACATCTGAGATCCTGTCAGGCTCCCCAAATATGTGTGCTTCACTTTTGTGAGTGTTACTTCTCTCAGGGATATCTGCATCTTAAACCCTAATTAGGGCTGCTTTTTGTTCAGTCCTTTTCAGTTGTGTCCAGCTCTTCATGACCCAGTTTGGGGTTTTCTTGGCAAAGATACTTTAACAGTTTGCCATTTCTTCTCCAGCTCATTTTACAGATGAGGAAACAGAGGCAAACAAGGTTAAGTGACTTGCCCAGGGTCACACAGCTAGCAAGTGTCTGAAGCCAGATTTAAATTCAGGTCTTCCTGACTTCAAGTCCAGCCCTCCAGCCACTATCCACTGTAACCACTGAGCTACCCTAATTACAGCCTACATTCATATAAAGTTTTTCCTTGTCTCCAAGTGTTCAGTTTAAATTTAAAAAAAAGAAAAAAACTTAAAAATTGTAAATGTTTCTCCTGTAAAAGGAATTCCTCACACCAGTGAGCATCTGAAGGAGATATTTTTGGGAAGAAAAAGATGTTTCCTTCTGCCTCTGAAATAACCTCACACTCAGACTCCCCCTGACTTGGCCAATCCTACACAGAACCAGGATGTGCCCTTAGGAAGTAGTTGCTGCCTGCCACTGAAGAGGGGCGGGGAATGGTCAGATGTGCTGAGTTGGCCAGTTTTCTTATTTTACAGGCTGCTTTCTCTGCATTTCATTGAATTCTTCCTTCCAGCAATCTGGCAGGCATAGCAATATTACCATTTCATAGTTGAAGAAGCAACAAGGCAGGGAGGTTAAGTAATATACTGGAAGCCACACAGTGACAGAGGCAGATCTGATTTCATTGAGTTTTTATAGAGGACCCCATCGAATGAGGCCCTGAGCAGGGCAAACTGACTTTCTGGTTACCTGTATGTATGCTATGGGGGAATAACTGAAATCAAATTAGTAGTGAACAGACCCAATAATCATTGTGTTCTTTCATCTTCAACATAAGCACCTGAGCTATATCAGGTGAAATGTTTATTCAAGGCAGCTCCCCTTTCATCTTTCTGATCCACAGAATGGTACAGAGGGCAGGACTTTCCCTTTTCATCTCCACTCTCATTTCTATGACCCTCATTTGGACCCTGACTAGGACATGTACCGTGTTTCCCTGATAATAAGACACTGTCTTATTAATTTTTTTTTGGACAGAAAAACACCAGAGGGCTTATTTTCAGGGGAGGGATTATTTTAATGAACATTGACAGCAATTTTAATAAACAGGTAAATGTGAACAAAAAAATGTACCTTTATTCAATAAGCAAATCACTGGGGAAGAACAGGATAACGCGCTCACTGCTGCAGCTCTGATTGGATGCAGCTCGGAGCGTGGCGTGCGTTTCACAGGGGGGGAAGGGACGGGGGGGTACGGTGCATACAGAGGGTACCGTAATGTAGCATGTAGCGCAGGGGGTCACCTTCACTACAGTAGCAATCTCAATAGGGCTTATTTTCTGGGGAGGGCTTATTTTAGAGGAATCTTACACAGTAAGGGGAGGGCTTATTTTCGGGATAGGTCTTATTATCGGGGAAACACGGTAGTCGAGTGGAAAGGGTGAGGAACTCAGAATCCAAAGAGCTGGACTTAGATACTGCCTTAAGCTTATATTCTATACTCTAGAAGCCTGTGATGTCGGCCAAGTACAGTGTTTAACATCTCTAAGCTTCAGTTTCCTCATTTGTGAAATGGAGATGATAACAGCATTTATATCACTGGTCTGTTGTAAGAACTAGAACAAAATAGTAATGTGAAATGTTTGCAAGCCTTCAATCCCAAAATAAATATGAATTATTTGTTATTATTGTTATTATTATTCTCCCAGGATTATATAATAACCTCCAACTATGAGGCCCATTAGAGTCTCTCTTTGCTCCAGTCCATCCTCCACACAGCTGCAAAAATAATCTTCCTGACATAGTTAGAAGTCTAATCATTACTACTCTCCTAATTCAATGGGGGCGGGGGGGAGAGGGAAAGGGAGAAAATTTGTAACTCAAAAACTCATGGAATTGAATGTTGTAAACTAAAAGTAAATAAAAAAAGAAAAGAATAAAGTAAACATTAAAAAAAACATTCATTGTTTTTAACTATATGGTTTATCGCATAAAATGTAAACTCCCTATCCTGACATGGAAGCAATTTCTATGTATCTCCACAATCTGGTTCCAACCTACCTTCCCAACGTGTGGTCTAGACCCTTTCTATGTCCTTCTCCCATTCTACCTCAAGTATAAGAGAACTTAGCAGTCAGATGGTTCAAACTACTGAGAATCCTTCCTACAATGTTCCTGGGAGGTAAGGTAATTTTCCAACTTCTGTACTTGAACATTTCTAGGGACAAAGAGTTCATTACTTTTCAAGGAAGCCTATTCCATTTTTGATAAGCCCTAAGGGTTATTATTAATAGGAGCAACAATAATAATAGCTTGTATGTATATAGTGCTTTAAAGGTTGCAAAGTGTTTTAGGAATCTTATTTGATCCTTAAAACAGTGCTGGGGGTAGGTTCTATTTTTGTTTCCTTTTCAGAGGTCAAGAACCTCTGAGGCAGACAGAGGTGAGTGAAGTGACTTGTCCAGAGACACATAGTTAGTAAGAATCTGAAGCCAAATTTGAACTTGGGTGTTCTAGACTCCAGGAAGAGATTCTTCCTTCCACTGAACCAAGATGTACCTTAAGTATGCCTCCTTGAGTAAGTAATACAAAATAACTGTAATCTCTTTTCCATATGAAAGTTTTTCAGGTATTTGAAGACAGTTTTCACACTCTTCATAAGACTCTTCTAAGATTAAACATACCTAATTTTTCTAATATGACATAATTTCTAAGCCCCTTTCTGCTCTAACTACCCTACTTTGGACATATCACAGGATACCACCTTAAAATATAACTCAAAGAAACCAAAGGAGTCCAGAACAGGCAAGTCTGAGCAGAGCAGTATGTAGAGTGGGGCTACTACCTCCCTTCTTCCAGACACAGACAGGTAATCTGAGATTATCATAATTTCTGGGAATATCATGTTGACTGATGGTGTGTTGGGCAAGTAGCCAACACACAATAAACACTTGTTGGTGGATTAATTTCCTGAAGTTAGTTTTCATTTAAAAAAATTATATTAGAATAGGATGGAGGCAGGATAGATATGAGACTCAAGTCAGGGCCATGGTTAAATATGCAGCAGTACATTCCTGTTTACTTAACTAGTGTGGCTATCGCCCAGATGCCCAAGAAATACTCTCTGGAACAAAAGAAATAACTCACTCATCAGCTTAACATGGTCTTGGAGTCTGAAATAAGATTTTGTCCCCTATGAATATGCAAATACTTTTTGCCTTCTTGAATAAAGATTTCCTTGAAAAAGGAATATTCAGTCCTCTTTTGAATCCTGCATTTGGTAATTTTGCAGGGATAATAAGGCCATGGGCAATGACTGACTGCCCAAGGCATTCCCTTCATGTTACTGCATGAGACACTGGTATTTCAAGTTTTGCTTGAAGGTCCATGAAAAAAGTTATGAAAGACCAAGGTTCAAGCCCCAGAACCAGTATATATCAGCTATGTGAGTTTTGACAAGTGACTTTACCTTTTTCATTATTGCTCATTTTTAAGATGAAGAGGTTGGCCTCAGATGTCTCAGTTCTTGAGCTCTGTTGCAGGGGTCTTAACCTGGGGTCTGTGAACTTGTCTTTTAAATAACTAAATGTACACATATATACATTCACATACACATATATAAAACTGTATTTCAATATAATCGAATTCCTCCATTCCTTTTGTTGGATGTCATGCTCACTAAAGGTAGGTGGTCCCCAGGGTTCTGTCCTGGGATGGTTTTCTCTTCTGCTTTTATACTGTTTCAGTTGGTGAGCTCAATGACTCCCATGATTTCAAATATCAATTCTAGGCTAATGATTCTTATAGCTATTCATCCTTTCATTCTAACCTCTCTCCTAAGTTCTAGATTCGCATCTCCAACTGTCTATCAAACATCTCAGATTGGATATCCTATAAGCATCTTAAACTCAACAGGTCCAAAACTAAACTCATTATCTTTCCCCCCAACTCTCCCATCTTCCAAACTCCTTTTCTCTATTGAGGGTATTCTCATTGTCCCAATCATCTAGGCTTGCAACCTAGGTGACATTCTTGATCCGTCACTCACTCCTTCTATCTAATCTTTTGTAAGTCCTTTCCACCTTTCTGCTATCTCTCCTATTTTTCTTCTGATATCTCTCCCTTTCTCTTCTCTGACACTAATACCACCCTGGTTCAATCTGTCATTACCTCACATCTGGGCTATTGGAATAGTCTGCTAGCTTGTCTTTCTGCCTTGAATTTCCCCCCATCCTCTATTCAGTTGTGAAATTGATCTTCCTAAAGAACAGATCTGATCCCCTTGCCACCCACCCCACCCACCCCCTACTAGCTTCCTTCAAGTACCAGCTAAAATCACATCTCCTAAGAGAAGCCTTCATCTATCTCCCTTAATTCGAGTGCCTTCCCTCTATTGATCACCTTCAATTCATCATATTAATAATATATGTATATATTATATATAATATATGTAAATATATCTTATTCATACTTTGTTATTTTCATGTGGGTCTCCCCCATTTGGTTGTGAACCACTTAAGAGCAGGGGCGATTATTTACCTTTCTTTGTTTTCTTCATGCATAGCAGATAGGTACCTAATAAATGCTTATTGACTATGTATTTGTTTTTTGCATTTAAAAGCATTATTCTGGGAAGGAGTCTGTAGGCTTCACTGTAATGTCAGGGGTCCATGGCACGAAAAAGTTTAAGAGCTTCTGCTTTATTGAGTGATTTCTCATATATGAAAGTATTCATAAAAGATTATTTTGGTAGGTACCTCCTTCCTATAATCAAAAATATAAAATAGTGCTTTTGCTCAGGGTTTTACACATAATAGGTCCTCTGTTCACATGTGTTGAATTGCACTGAATGACTCTTAGAAGTTGAACAACTGAAGTTGGATTTTTCTCTGGGGATTAATGTAAGGGAAAGAATGTGCCAGATATGGCTTCTCTACAAGCTTCCTAGTGTTATAAAAAGAAAAGGCAGCAAAGATAACTTCCCGGAAAACAATAAAACTCAAGAGAAAATCCATAATAACAGCAAATGCTGCTGGATCCTAAGTAGCCATGGTCCTGAATATTTAGAGAGAACCTTGTGGCATCATTTCAACTGGAACTGAACATAGCTTTTCCTTTTGTCAGACCTTAAAGGGATTTTTAGTCACTGATTATGTCTCCCACTCCACTTGTGAAGGGAACTGTATCACTGGGCAGACCCTTTGCTTTCCAGAGCAAATTCTAGTTTTCTTTTTTCTCCAAAAAGTAGATCATGTGTGTCTTCCTCTGGTTTTAGTAATTATGTCATTCTTTAACAAGCAAGGTAAGCAAGGCAATGTTGCAATGTTTCAGTGAATCCTGACGAGGCTCTGAAATTGATGATGATGATGATAAATAATTTCATTTCCTATAATAAGTTAACATTTGTGAAGCACTTTATATCCATTATTTTATTTGTCTTACAACAGTAGAATGTGACCTTGATACAGGGACTGTGTTTTTGCCTTTAACTCTAGTGCTTAGCACAGTACCTGACACACAGAAAACCTTTAATAGATGCCTAGGGAGTGCCTCATTACCATCCTGTGAGGTGATGACCATAGGTTTTATTACTCCTATCTAACTGATGAGGGAATCACTTACTGAGAGAGATTATGTAACACAGCTATGAAGTGTCAGAGGCAGGATGGGAATATAGGTTTCCTCACTTCTGGCCTCATGTCCTACAACACTGTGTTGTAATAATGCCGCAGTAACTCTAAATCTCAAGCATTTCTTCCTCTGTCCAGTGTCTGACCTCGTGAAATCCATCAATCTGCTCAAATATGACTTCCTGAAACTATATGACAGGGTGCAGGCTAGCTCCAATGCCTTCTATTGGAAAGTCCATCCAAGAAGATGCCTGGATGATTCTTGCATCCTTCATCCTGCATAACCACTGGCTTCAGGCCAGCTTCATTGTTTCTATGAACCATGGCTAATATACCTCATTTTCTCTTGGTGGTTTCACCCAAATAATGGCAGCACTAGTGTGTGCTGGGATCAGATTCTTATCCTGTCCTAGGGCCCTTTAAGGGGAATCAAGTGGGCCCTGTTTTCACTCCTGTAATTCTATTTGGCAGTACCAAAGACTACATTTGCCAGAAATGATTCAATGCCATCAATCTCATTTATCAATAAATAATACATTCAAATCAATTCAACAAATGGTTATTAATTTCTAGCTAAATGCAAGGCACTATGCAGTTAGGAAAACTATACCTCAAATATTGCTGGAGAGATGGAGTGGGAATTTGATTTCTTTTTGGATTTTCTTCTACCTAATTCTGTGATCCTTGACAAATAACCTCAGTTCTCTGGGACTAAATCTTCTTGCTATTAACTACTAAGGAACTTGGTACTTTTCAGCCTATTCTTTCTCAGAGGCATTATGATGGTTAATGAGGCAAAGATAGCATTTGATTTGCCCACTTCTCTACCATAGACCAAGCCCCCTTTGATATTAATACTTTTTAAATTCTTTAGACAAGAAATTGTGGTACTAACAAAAGTTATTGAATCTACTAAGGATACTGAGGACTGGATGGCCTTTGGTGCCATCAAAATTAGAAAGTATTGCACAGTTGGATGGAAAAGAGAATGAGACTGGCAATGAATAGGCCTGGGTTTGAATACTGGCTCTGCTTTGGACAAGTCACTTCAACTTTTATGGGACCTATTTTCCCCATAGATAAACTGAAGGGGTTAGATTAGATGATCTCTAAGGTAATTTGAAGCTCCGAAATTCTATGAATTAATGTTCTGTGGGTCTAGTTTGTTACCTCTTCCCAAACCAAGTATGTATTTATATTTTATACATTGACAGACTCATGCTCAGTTAAACTCAACAAGCAACTTTATCCATTTACCTGCTACTTGCCTCAGTTTCCTCATCTGTAAAATGGAGATAATAATAGCACCTACTTGTCAAGGTTGTGGTGAGGTTCACATGAGTTAATAATTGTAAAGCACTTAGCACAGTGCCTAGAACATAGTAGGTACTACATAAATGTTAGCTGTTCTTGTTATTATTATCATTATTTCAAATACTTCTCAGGCCAGGGTCATGGGGGTTCACAACTTCCACTTATATCTGAGAAAGGAGAGGCATCCTGAGTGGTTCCTATTCCTTCCCTTTCCTTTCAGTGCCCCTCTAAATGAGAAGATATTTAGGTAATATGAAGAAACAGGACAAGACCCCTGTTTTATTGTTGTTTTGCAGTTTCTTAATTTGGGTTTCCAAGAAAATTGAACTCTTAGAATCTGTTGTGAAAAAATGATGCATGAATATGTCAGAGATCTGTGATTATAGTAGCAAATAAAATTCTGACTGTGGGAATCCTCTTCTGGTACCCTACGCTTCTGAGTGGTGAGCATTAACAATACTCAGTGCCAGACTCAGGTCTTCCATGCTGCTTCCCAATCAGCCATGCAGTTCTTTCCTGTACCTGCTTCCCCACTCCAGCTCTCAGAACAGTAATTGAATCATTATTATTATTCCTGGAAAGGACATGTCAACCAGTTGTTCTCTGCTATTCCTGGAAAGGGCATATTCAAAACACTTCTTCTGTTCACAATTCCCACCATATTTGCTGACTTTCCCTTTAGAATGTAAGCTCCTTGAGAATAGGACCTATCAACTTACTGATATCCTTATCCCCAGTGCTTTTTCATTCATTCACTGAGACAGTTTGAAAATCATTCCTGACTTAGTAGTTAAATTATAGGGAGTTATTTGAGGCATGGAGGAAGTAAATGACTTGCCTAGGATTACCCAGTTAGTAAGTATCCTTGACTCTATCTAAATATGCCATGTTAGCTCTATGTGAAATCACAGATTCTTTAATCTTTTAAAAATTAAATTGGAATTGATCTAATTCATTGCAATGCTTTTAGATAGAAACACACCTAAGCCATCTCAGAACAGTAAGGATGAATGTATTAGACTTAGTTCATTTCAACAAATATTTCCTAGGTAACTTTAATATGAAGAGTGTTCATGTAGTAAAAGTTAGAACCAAGGTAAACTGTTTCTGCACATAAGTCAGAATGTTACTCCTTAAGTAAACTCTCCCAAACCTTTCTGGCTTTTTTATTCCAAAGTATATCACATAAGATGCTCTCCTATTCCCACTGGTGCTAGTTGCTGTTTAGGTGAAGTCTGGGTCTTTGATGAAGGAACTGGAGAGGCCTTTGAACTGTGAAATTAATTAGAGAAAGGGAAGAAAAGGGTATACACCGAGGAGCCCAGCAAAAAATGACAGTCCATTTGCTTTGTAGAAGCTAGAGGAGGAACTGGAGGTCAACTTTCAGCAAGTGAACCCTGAACTAAGTTCTTAGTCCAAGTTCATGTGCCTATATGAGCTTTTCGAGGCTTGTGGGCAGAGGGAGGGGGTGAGGTAGAAAGGCATGCGACCAGAGCATATGGACCAGAATAGTTCTTGCATTATTATAAGAGAAAGAGCAGAAGAGCATTATTATGAGAAGAGTACTTAGTAAGTGACAGGGCTGGTATTCACAAAAATCACCTAACTTCAGAATTGGCAAGGACATCAGGACCATCTATTCCAATCCATACCCTCAAGAGAATCTCTTCTACAACATGCCAAGCAAATGTCCACCCAGGCTTTTCTCTGAGACTTCCAATGAGGAGTAATCCATTGCCTCTGGAGACAGAATGTTACACTTTTAGATAGAGACCATGTTTTCCTGATTCTAAATCTATATACTTGTCTTTACTTCAAACCCTTTCTTTGGTCCAAAAGAATGGGAGAACAATCAGGAATTTTCTTACCAAGTGCAAAGATTCTTTCAAGCTTCATCATATGACAATTTAATTTCTGGGATAGATACCTAGGGTGATGGATGAGAAAAGGAATGAAACATATGATTTTAAAATTCTTTCTAGAGTTATGTGCCAGATCATATATTTGTTTTAAATCTCAGAGCACATTTTCCTAGTCAGCCAAGAAGCATTTATTAAGCGCTTACTATATACCAAGTACTGACGATACAAAGACAGGCGAGTGAGGAGATGGAGCCACAGCACGAGACCTGGGATGTTTCTGTGTCCTCGATACAGATGTGCCTGCACTTTTGAAGCCAATTCTGCCCATCAAGCAATTGATGTGTCTCCTTCCCAACCTAGGAAATCAGGACGGCTTCTGGACTCAGTTCTGCCTTCCCTGTTTTTACAGCTTATGGTTTGAGGCATGGCCTGGGACTGGCCAGGCATCCATGTATTATTAAGAGGATGTTATTTTTACCTCTTCCCTTGACTTTTGGTTTCTTTCTGTCTTGCTGGTTCTACCAGGGGCATTGCAGGAATTTTCCAATAGGCCAGAAGGCTGCTTGAGGCACTATGGACTTTAGTGTGAACATGTTTTTCCAAGGGGCTCACACCTTATTATAGAGAAAGTCTTCATGTATTAACAGTTAACAATCCTGCATATCTCAACAAGAGCCATTTGTAACGTTGGATCCTTTTATCTGTCCACCTCTTCTCCCTACCTTGCTTTAGTGTGCATAGTGCTCTTAAGTGCACTCTTCCAGAGTAGAGATCAGTGCTCTCTCTGTCTCTCTCTGTCTCTCTCTGTCTCTCTCTGTCTCTCTCTCTCTCTCTCTCTGTCTCTCTCTGTCTCTCTCTCTCTCTCTCTCTCTCTCTCTCCATCTCCTCTATTCCTCCCTCCCTTGCCCTTCCCCCCTTCCCCCCTCATGTCTCTCTCCCCCCCCTCCCTTGCTCTCTCTCTCTCTTTATCTCCATCCCTTTTATTCTTCCCTACACTAGGCTGTTCCCCCACTGTATTCCTTCCATTGTAGCCTCAGATCTCAGGTCACCTCTTAATTCCATGGTCCTGGGGCCCTTCTGGATGATGACAACCTTCTCTCCAAAGCCTTGAAAAGGAGCCATGCTTTCAGACTTCTAGACTTGATTTAGAATGGTAGGTTAGGAGTCTGAAAACTAAAACAAGCCCCAGCCAAGAGACTAACCAAGAAACTTACTGTCATTAAATGGGACAGCCAGTATTTAATTATAATCCCATCAAGGCAGTATGAACAAGATTTCATATTTCTCCTTCCCCACAACGTATTCATGATCTCCACAGAGAATTAGAAGTGTTGCTCATAGAAAACAGCCTAACTATCCATATACCCAGGAAAAGTAGCTCTTCATGTTGCTTTCCATCCTTTATCTTAAATACTTTTGATCCCTCCCCAGACATTACTTGGTGAGCCTAACATCACTTCTGAGAAGCTATGTGGCAAGAACTTTTATTCCCATTTCACAAGTGGAGTAACGGAAGCTTGGGAAAGTTAAATGATTGAAAGACTTGCTCACTCACCAAATGATGTGATCACAAAAGAGATGTTATTCCCCTGAGTCTGCCCTCAGCTCCCTTGAAATGCCCCAGCCTCTGAATCCATGGGAGCCTTCAGGGATTCCTGACTTGTCATGCCCCCTGCATTACTTTATTTGGTGTCCTCCAGTTAGTAGCATCAGAATAATTCCAAAAGAATTTAGATGAACATGTTTTAGAATATCCCAGGAGCAGATGAACAGTCTACATAGTCTAATGAATGGAAATCTAGATATGATAAAATGTAGACAATGGGCAAAAACTCAGAGAAAGGAAAAGCAAAATGATTGTCCTGAGAGGGTCTCGGGGATTTTTTGATGGTTGCCCCATTATTTGAGTCATTTAAAATTCAATTTGAGAGACTGTAAGAGAATGAAACAAGCCTGTCATGGCAGAGCAAGGGAATAAGAGGGAACCATTCTGTCCCTATCACCTTTATTAAATAAGATAAGAAGGAGTTGTGGCTCTTTCTAAGATCACTTTCATTTTCCCATGGTAATTTTGCAGCATCCCCAAGGAAGAATGTCATAAAAGTCAATAGCTTTAGATTCCTCTCCTAATACAACATGGTTCCCAAAGTTGAGGAACTCAAAATGCATAGAGAATTATATACAGCACCAGGAAGATCTGGGTTCAAATCCTACCTATAACACTAACTGTGTGACCAAGGTAAAATCACTTAGCCCCTCTATTAGAGAGTTGGCACAGAGGCAGACCCTAAATTCAAGTCTTACCAATGATATAAATTGACTGTGTTTCACTTTGTCACCGACCCAATGCAACTCTCTTATACTATAAGTTGTGGAGGAATTACAGATCTTCACTGGTCAATTTTCTCATTAGGAGTTCTCAATACCCATGAAATTACAGGTCTAATCACAAGCAACAATCATATTAACAAATATTTATATAGTACTTTAAAATTTTGAAACTGCTTTACATATATTTTCTCATTTGATCCTCACAAAAACCCATTTTACAGATAAGGAAACTGAGGCTGAAAGAGATTAAGTAACTTCCCTAGCATCACATAGCTAGTAATTGTCAGAGGCAGTGTTAAAATTTTAAGTTTTTCTGATTCCAAATCAAATGCTCAATCCACTAAGGCCATCTAGGTACCCCAAACAACAACGAAACTCACACAATACCTACTTAGCCCTCAAGGTTTGCTATGTGGCTCAAATAAGATAATGTATCTAAAATGCTTCACAAAATTCAAAGTACTCTCCAAATTTTGGTTGTTGTTATTTTTCTCAATCTCATTGTAGTATTAGCTTTGTCTTTCCCTCAGCACATGGCCAGTGCTGTCATGCAGTAACCACTTAATAAATGTGCGTTAACTGGATTGTAGTACTCACCATGGAGTATTCTTCTTAGTAATTGTGTCCTTTAAAGGCAACATGGGTGCTCTGGAATGTTATCTGTCCAATTACTAGGGCCCCTTCCTTGTGCCATGTTGTTCCCACATCGTCTGGTGGGACTGTAATTTTGCTGGTCTTTCTGGTTGCCCAAGTTTACAGTTAAAACTAGGAGGAAAAGGTTCTAGTATCTCCTTTTCTTTTTATTGTAGCTTTGTACTCCTTTCATTCAGAGTACCTGTAGTGCTTTATAATCTTTTCTTGCAGAGCAGAGAGAGAAAAAAAATGCTGCCACTGAGGCACTGGGGATAGTTCAGAAATTTTTTGTTAAACCCTTTGGCAGATGTCTGTCCCAGCCTTTCTGAAAGGTCCATCACAACTGCCCTAGCCAGCTCAGCTTGCCAGCCTAATCTCAGAGATTAGGTCCATGGGTTCTACTCAAAGTTAGGATGAGCAATTGAAAAAATTCCACCACCACCCCTTTTCATGACTTCCCCTCCAGTGTTCATTTTCTTTCTGCTACTCCCATCTGAGTGTGTGTGTGTGTGTGTGTGTGTGTGTGTGGCACACACATGCACATCCTTCCCCAAATGCAAGTGTGATCATTCAGCAACCATTCATTATTTACCATGTGCCAAGCATTCTGCTAAGGTCTGGAAATATAGATAAAGGCAAAAACATTCCTGCCCTCAGGGAGCTCACATTCTAATGAGGGAGATAACATGAAAACAACTATGTACATATAATACATATTCATATATAATTTACATTGTCAGGAGGTTGGAGTTGGAGATCCCTTTAAAGTGTTCTTGGGGTGGCTAGGTGGCACTGTGAATAGAGCACTGGCCCTGGAGTCAGGAGGACCTGAGTTCAAATCTGGCCTCAGACACTTAACACAAAAACTAGCCATGTGACCTTGGGCAAGTCACTTAACCCCAATTGCCCTACCTTCCCTCTCCAAAAGAGCAAAAACAAAAAGTGTTCTCTTCTTTCCCATTCACCCCAGGTATCCTGTATAGCATGGATCCCCATGCCAGTGGAGATGATAGAGTAGTCTACCCTGAGGGAAAGAGGCTCAGAGACTTAGAAAGGTAGCTGCCCAGGTCAGGGGGGTTAGAATTAGAGAAGGCAAATGCTTAGCCCCAGATATTTGCACCTGAGTCACAGCCCTGACGGTACTATACTAGTTCTTTCCTCTAATGATATTTTTAATTTTGTGGGTAGAGCTATCCTAGTTCTGATGATGTTTGTCACCCTCCTTCTTCAAATATGGGGTCCAGAACTGAATACAGTGATTCAGATGTGGCCTGATCAGAGTGGAGTGTGGTGGGACCATATATAAAACATGGGGATATGCAGTTTAATTTTTTAAAAACTCAAATTTTAACTTCTACAAGAGTCCCTATCCTTCATCTTCCCCACTAGATCCACCATGGGAAGTGATGCAGTCAGGGTGGGAGAGATAGAGGAAAGGAATCTTCCAGAAGGTGAAATTTGATCTTTTTATAAAAATTAAATTGGGTCTCCCAATCTTATCCAGGTTAGAATCTCCTTATAAGCCCAGTCATATTACTGATCACTCCAGGAATTTAGATTCTTCTCTGTTCCTGTGGGCAAGTTTGCCCTTCCTTAAGCAACCTGATACAGACACCCAATCAGCATAGCCAGCTCCAACTGAGAACTCCTGAACTTGAGATCTGCCAACCTTGGCATCTCCAGTAACTGAGGTTACAGGCATGTACCACGAGGACTAGTCTGAGCTGAATCTTGAGGAAAGCCAGAAGAGCTAGTGTATCTTGGAAGTGAAGAAGAAGAGCATTCCAGGCATAGGGACCAACCAGTGCATAGGCATGGAGTCAGTCAGTGGGTGGGGGGGAGTGGCCATGTGGGAGAACAGAGCAAGAAGGCCAATGTTAGCAGATCATAGAGTATACTGAGAAGAGTCCAGTATAAGAAAACCAAAGGGGGATGAAGGAGCCCAGTTGTGAGTAAAAGTATAGGGAGGACAAGAAATACCAAATCCAGTAGGAGGGTAGAATTGGTGACACAGTTAGACAGATGGTCTGACTATTGTTTGGGTTCTCTTCAGTTCCCTTAAGCAGACCTTTATTAAGACCCCAGTATGTTAAATACGCTGTTCTGGGCCTTGAGGATACAAATGCAAAAAAAGGAAAGAAGGAAAGAAGGAAGCAAGCAACCAAAGAAAGGAGAGACGGTGGGAGGAAGAATATTTCCCTACCGTGAGGGAGCTTACAATCTAAGTGTTCTTGGTCACTTGATCTAGAGATGGACAATGGATGATATATACCACCACTACAGTTTTACCCCAGGAGTTTAACTTCAGGGCATTGTGGTTTATTTGATACTATTCAAATTCACAATAGAATAACAGTAGCATTGTCGATAAGATCCCTGGAGTCAGAAAGACCTGAGTTTGAATCCAACCTCAGATATTTACTGTGTGAGGTTGGGCAAGTCACTTAACTTTTGTATGCCTGAGTTTTCTCATCCGTAAAATGAGTATTATAATAACACCTACCTCATCAGAATATTGTGAGAAGATAACACACACACAAAGTGCTTTGCAAACCCTAAATTGCTATATAAATGCCAGCTACCACCATCAGTATTATTGAACTGATTATGAATATTTCTCTAAAGAGAATAAAACAATATTCTAGAGTGTTATCTATGTTTGAAAACATCTCTTCAAGACATAAAGAGAAGAGAGTATCTATAGAAAGGGGAAGGGATTTTTCCCCTAAACACATGGCAGTCTTTTTTTGTAACATCCAGTATCTGGCATAATACCTGGAACATAGTGTAGGCACTTATTAAACTTTTTTTGCAACATCCAGTACCTAGCATATTACCTGGTACATAGTAGGCACTTAATAAATGTTTGTTGTTAGATTAAGTTATTCTTTTCTTCCTTTCCCCTTCCCATTTTATGCACACATATAAAAGCCAGCTGTCAATTTGATTAGCACTCAAAGGAACAGGTTCATTGGCGTTGAATAGCACAGAAAGTGAAAAAGGTTTTTTGGGGACTGTTGGCCTCAGAACTGAAAAATAAAACTTCAGCAGAGCAGAATCTCACTGTGGGCACATTTTCAGGAAATAGCTTAAGAAATGACCTGGCGTATAGCATAGTCAAAATCCACTGGGTGAATCACATAAGGCTTTTGGCTGTTCTTGTCAATGGCTGCAGGTTACTACAGCCTATTTCTGCCCTTGGTACCACAGCAGTCTTCTCCATGTACCTCATTAGAAGACTCAGAACATTTCATCAGTACTCTGGGAAGAGGCATCTTTGGTGTTGAGTGATTGTTGACAATCAGGATTGCTTACTTAAAGCCTGATTATCACAGAGGCTAGGGGAATGTCCAGCTTACTACCAGACTCTCATCACTTTATGGCAACTTGGCATTGAAATGCCTTCACTCTACTGATTCTAGAGCTTTGATCTCCTCATTTATTGCACGCCAAGGGACTGCTAGGAGAAATGGAGAGCAATGGGATATACATGGGTCCCAAAAGTGTATTAATTAGCAAGTGACATCATAATTGATAAAGTACTTTTCCTACTGCCAGGGCCATTGTGAGAACTCCCTTCTTTGGCACACACTGTTGTGTGGATGTGGGTTTTTATTTGTTTGTTTTTTTCTCCTACAACAAAGAAATGTCAGAGAGTTATTAATCCAACTTATTAGCATGTTCCTTAAGGCCACATACTCTTGTGCAATAGGTCCAACTCTCTAATGGAACAGTGAAATTTCATTAGGAGGATTTCCTTCATAGTGTCAGTTTTGTCTTCTTTTTGGTAAAGTCACAGATAATGAATCAGTTAATGAGCATTTATTCGATACGTACTGTATGTCAGGCAATATTATAGGCATTAGGGATACAAGATTCTGTACCCTCAAAGACCTTACATTCTTTTGGGGGAGAGAACATGTACACATATAAGCATATAATAAATATATGCAAAATTAGTGTAAGCCAATTGGTGGGTAGGGGGAGGCATCAGTAACTAGAGAGATCAGGAAAGATGGTATACAGAAGATAGTAGTGGAGGTGGGCTTTGAAAGAAATTAAGCTTTCAAAGAAGCAGAAAGAAGGGTTGCTTTCCAAGCATGGGTGACCACTTGCACATAGGTGAGATATGGAGCATTCTACGTGAGGAACAAAAACAGGACAGGTTTGACTGAACAATAGAACGTGTGAAGAGGGATAGTATATATACACGATTGAAAAGGTCTGAAGGAATTGGGTTGTGAAGGACTTTTAAAGACAGAGAAGTTTGTGTTTGACCCTGAAGGGAATAGGAAGGCACTAAAATGTATTGACCAACACAGTCATACCTGTGCTTTAGGAAAACCACTCTGGGAGCAGTGGGAAAGGTAGATTGGAGATTCTTGATGCAGGGAGAGGAAATAGGAGCTTATTCAGTAGTCCAAGATATTATTCATTGTATCTCTTTTATACAAAGATATATACAAGTAGGTACACATCAATTCATACAAAAAATAAATCCCTGCTTGAGTATCCTTCCAGGATATTCTGTATCTCTGCAGAAGAATTTGTTATGTTTCTTCTTGTCAAAATATTAATTCCAATGTTTGACCTTTTTTTTTTGTCTTTGGTTCAGAAAACTTAGACCCCAATTTAGTGATAAGTCATGGTAATTGGCTCATCTTGGGTACTCCTATTTAGAGAATCATGGAATTTTCAGTCTCAGATATTAGAAGTCACAAATCTGGGGCACCTAGGTGGCACAGTGAATAGATCACCAGCCCTGAGTTCAAATCCAGCCTCAGACACGTGACACTTAACTAGCTGTGTGACCTTGGGAAAATCACTTAACCCCAATTGCCTTGCCTTCCCCCCTCCACAAAAAAAAAATAGTCACAATTCAGTCTCCTCCTTTGATAAATGAGGCAAGTGAAACCCATTGATTGTTACTTATCCAAGATCACACAGCTAGTGAATGGAAGGGCTGACTCTGGTCTCCTTATTCCCATCTATTTCATTTTCCAATCCTTTAATTGGTCTCTGTTCTGTTTTATCACTAAATGCCTCATTTTGCACTGTGTTTAAGTTACTATAAGTAAATATGGAATCATTCTTAGCAAAACTAAGTTTCTCGTGGTTTTTTTTTTTTAAAGAAAGCTATAGATACATCTTTACTATATTGAAAAATGTATTGTCTCCTAGGAGTAGCCCAGGTTCCAAATCTGTACAATTTTCCTTGATTCTTAAACTCTTTTTTTGTTTTGCTTTTTTGGAGGGCAATTGGGGTTAAGTGACTTGTCCAAAGTCACACAGCTAGTAAGTGTGTCAAGTGTCTGAAGCCGGATTTGAACTTTGGTCCTCCTGACTCCAGAGCCGGTGCTCTATTCACTGCTCCACCTAGCCACCTGATTCTTAAACTTTTGATTGGAGTTTTTTGTTTTGTTTTGTTTTGTTTTGTTTTAACTAGGAGGGGTTCTGCCTTCTTTCCTCAAGCATTTATAAAGCTCCTTTTTTCAGGACTACTGAGCTATCTGAAAGAATGATGAAGAAAATGCTTTCAAAAAAAGTGCACGGAGATAAAAGGCCATAAACTTAAGGTGAAGAAGTGTTTCCTTTGGTAATAAAGACATTACTTTCTTTTAAAAGAATCTGCTTTTAAAGGATAGCACATGCTATTCCTCTTTTGGCCAGTGCATACATGCTGACCAGGGCCCACTGATACTCCATTGAGGGTGGTGAACTAATGCATAATGGGATTGCCTTGTATATTTCTGTAATCTCAGCACTCCCTTTTACTTCAAGTGGCAAGACAACGTATGCAATAAAACTTATTAGCAACAAATGTCAACCGTTTTGCTGTGATGGAAGTCTCTGATTTCCATGACTTTGATAAATAGCTGCTGGAGCTTGTGAATCTTTAATGGAAAGCCTATATTTAGGGGCTTTCAGTTTCTGAGAGAGATAAAAGGTTCTGCAGAGATGGAATTCTGGAAGTGTCCTGCCTCTTGCCAGACCTGGTGCCTATTTAAATCCCACCTTGTCTTTCTGATGTATGAATAAGTCCACTGACAGTGATCAATACTATTTTTAAGTCTGAGATGTAGCTGTAAGCCTGTCCCTTATGGGAAAGCCAAATAATGTAAGTAGTTTCAGCAGAAGTAGGCACTGATTTCGGTTTGGACTTAAAGCCAGTGTTTGCATTTGTGCTTTTTGGAGGGGCTACCTCAGCACTCCTGCTGAGGGAGTCCTATGGGGTAGCCCGAGCTATTGATCAGCTAATGGTTGCAGGAATTATATCGTGGGCATTTTCTGGGGCAAGGTATGTACCATGACTGTCTCATCAAAAAGAAGAGGATATAAAGTGGCACATAGTGATTTTATGGAAAGAGCACTGTTTCTGATACACCCAGCTGCTAGTAACTCCTTACTTTCTCACCCCTGCCAATTGCCTTCTTTTAATTTTGAATGTTTTTGTGTATGTATGTATATACATACATATACTTATGTGTATACATAAATATAATAAATGTACAATAAATATATTTTGTATATATACACACATTTTACATATCTCAAAAGTCTTAGTGCTTTAGCAGCATGAAACTGTACTAAGACTTTTGGAATACTCTATATGAGTAGATATTGTACCCCTCCCCTCCCCGCCTTCCCCAAAGGATGTGTACAGGGACTATTTTGTTTGTTTGTACCATCAATTGCTAGCATATGGTAGATCCTTGTAGAACGTGATGATTGTCTGGAAGTTGGGTGACCTGGGTTCTAAGCATAACTCTTATGAAGTGATATTGGGCAAATCATTTAGTTATGCAAACTTCCCTGTATCTCTGATATACTTAGATTCTGTCATATGTCCTACCTACATCATCATCATCATGGCTAGATGTTATATTGTGCTTTATGTTTTCTTTCTTTTTTTTAATGCTTTATTAACTTCTGATTTACATCATCTGTTTCCGCCAGATTTTGAGTTACAAATTTTCTCCCCATTTCTCCCCCACCCACCGCCCCAAAATAGCAGTCCCACAGGATATCCCCTCCTCCAATCTGCTCTCTCCCACATTTTCCCCAATACCCCTTTCCACTTTTCCAGTGGATCTCTATGCCTCAGTGCCTGCACATCCCATTTCCCAATTACATGTAAGATGGTATTAATAATAGTCTCTCTATATATACAAATTATATATGTATACACACACACACATATATATATATATACATATTTGAATACTTGATTTCAGAACTTTCAATTCCAGATTCATTCCCCCCCTTCCCCATCACCCACCCCTACTGGGAAGATACGCAGTTCTATAGTATAGGTTGCACATGTGTTGCTAATGCAAAACAATAACATAGTAGATACATTGTAAAAGACTGATTACACTTCCCTCCCTCCCATCCCACCTCCCACCCGCTCTACTCTCCACTTTGATCCCGTCTATTTTCGAAAGTGAGTGCTTCTAACCTCCCTCCCCCCCAGCCTACCCTACCTTCTATCATCCCCCCTCTCATCCCCTTCCCCCCCCCATTCTCCTGGAGGGTGAGATACCCTATTAAGTGTGTATTTCACTCCCTCCTCAAGCCAAATTCAATGGGAGTAAGGTTGACCCATTCCCTTTTACCTTCCTATTCTTCCCCTCCATTGTAACCATTTTCATTTGCCTCTTCTGTATGAGATAGTTTACCCCAATCTGTCTCTCCCCATCTCCTCTCATTATATTCCTCTCACCTCTTAATTTCACCTTTTAAGTATCATTCCTTCCTGTTAAATTGGTCCTGTGCCCTGTATCTAGGCATACCTGTAAACATATATACACACATTCACATATGTATTCATATGCCCATATACCCTCATATATAGACATATATATATATATATATATATTTCTAATCCCTTCAACTACTGAGAAAAGTTTCATAAGTTACAATTATTGTTTTTCCACGTAGGAATGTTAATAGTTCAACTTTGATAAGTTCCTTATGATTCCTTTTCCCTGTTTACCTTCTCATGCTTCTTTTGCTTCTTGTATCTGAATGTCAAATTTTCTATTCCACTCTGGTTTTTTCAGCAAGAATGCTTGAAAGTCCTCTATTTCACTGAATGACCATATTTTCCCCTGAAACATGATACTCAGTTTTGCTGGGTAGGTGACTCTTGGTTTTAATCTCAGCTCCTTTGCCCTCCATAATATCATATTCCAAGCCCTTCGATCCCTCAGGGTAGAAGCTGCCAGATCCTGGGTTATCCTGATTGTGTTTCCACAATATTCAAATTGTTTCTTCCTGGCTGCTTGTAATATTCTCTCCTTAATCTGGGAATTCCGGAACCTGGCTATAATATTCCTAGGAGTTTTCTTTTTGGGATCTTTTTCAGGAGGTGATCGGTAGATTCTTTCAACTTCTATTTTGCCCTCTGGTACTAAAACATCAGGGCAGTTTTCTTTGAGAACTTCCTGGAGGATGATTTCTAGGTTCTTACTTTGGTCATGGCTTTCAGGCAGTCCAATAATTTTTAAATTATCTCTCCTGGATCTATTTTCCAGGTCAGTGGTTTTTCCCATGAGATATTTCACATTGCCTTCTATTCTTTGATCTGTTTAACAGCATCTTGATTTCTCATAAAGTCATTAGCTTCCATTTGCTCCAATCTAATTCTGAAGCAATGATTCTCCTCATTGAGTTTTTGAGATTCTTTTTCCATTAGGCAAATTCGTCTTTTTTAAGGCATTCTTCTCCTCATTGCCTTCTTGGGCCTCCTTTGCCATTTGAGTCAGTCTATTTTTTAAGGTATTATTTTCCTCAGTCAGGCTGTTGACTCTCATTTCATAATTTTCTTGCATTGTTCTCATTTCTCTTCCCAATTTTTCCTCCACTTCTCTTATCTGCTTCTTAAGGTCCTCTATGGCCTGTAACCAGCTTGTATTTTCCTTTGAAGCTTTTGGTGCAGGAATTCTGACTTCACTGCTTTCCTCCTGTTCCATGCTTTGCTCCTTTTTTGTCCCCAAAATAGGAGTGTATTGTTGGAATCTTCTGTCTGCTTTGTTTTCTTTGCCTGCTCATTTTGCCACTCAATTACTTGATTTATGGGCTTTTTGTCACAGTAGGACTCTGCCACCAGACAGGGGAGCTTTCGTCCCAAACACTGGGGTTTTCTCAGCTGCCGGAGGTATTAGATGGGTGCCCTCTCTGAGGTCTCCACACACTCTGGCAAGCTGGACTCACACTCCAGGACCTCCACCCTACACTGCAATCCAGATCCAAGCAGGTTAAAGCAAGAGCGATTACCCCTCAGACTAGTGCTTGGTCCCCCAACACTCTTCAGGCCAAGAGCTGAAGCCGCCACGTGGCGCTGGCTGGCTGTGCCAGTGTCTCAGCGACTTTTCGCCCTGGGGGTAAAAGCCACGCACTCCCACTTACTGGTCCCAAAGTCCAGACTGCACTGGCCTGTCACCTTGTCCTTCACATCTCTATGTTGATAAATCTGGAAACGGCCACAGCTGCTGTTGATCTGGAGTCCCTCTGGCCGGGGCCTGGTCAGGCCCACCCTGGGGCTAAAGCCTCAGTGTGGGGCTGGGCTTGGCTCCCAGAGTGCTGTGCTGGATTCCTGCCAGCCTGCTGGGCTGTCCTCAGCGGGAGGTTAGCTTCTCTCTGTCATTTTGTGGGTTCTGCAGCTCCAAAGTTTGTTTAGAGTCCCCTTTTTACATGGATTGGGGAGGGTGGAAGCCAGAGCTGCGGGAAGGTCGTGCTTCTACTCCGCCATCTTCTGTGCTTTATGTTTTCAAAGCAATTTACAAATATTATCTCATTTGGTCTTCACAATAACCATAGAAGGTAGATGCTAGTTTTACTCATTTTATAGATGAGGGAACTGAGGCAAATGCCTCACAATAACCCAAGGAGGTAAATGCTATTATTATTCTCTTTTTTGTTTTTTTGCTTTTTGGAGAGGGGAAGGTAGGGCAATTGGGGTTAAATGACTTGCCCAAGGTTACTTGCCTAGTTTTTGTGTTAAGCATCTGAGGCCAGATTTGAACTCAGGTCCTCCTGACTCCAGGGCCAGTGCTCTATTCACTGCACCACTTAGCCTCCCCAATATTATTCTCATTTTACAGATGAGGGAAATGAGGCAGACAAAGGTTAAACAAACTTGCTTAGGGTTGTATAGCTAGTAAGTATCTGAGGCTGGATTTGCTGACTTCAGGTATTATGATGTATACAAAACAGCACCTAGCTGCCTCTATGTATGTGAACACCCCTTTATACCTTCACTATTTGAGCCTGAACATGCATATATGTGTATGGGAAGGCATGATTACCTTGTGGTATACAGACATTGCCCCCTTCTTCCACATCTATATTTGTATATACAAGCATTCAGCCAACAGACATTTATTAAGCACCTACTAAGTGCCAGGAATTAAGCCAAACACTCATTATATAAAGAAAAAGGAGAAAAAACAGTACTAGGTTTCATGGAATGCTCATTCTCGCGATGTAGACAACATGTAAGTGGGCATACACAAAATACATAAATATTAGAAGGAACGTAGCCTTACAGGAGAATGTGTTAGCAGTTAGGGAAATGGGAAAGACCTTCAGAGGAAGATGGCATTTGGGCTAATCCTGAAGGAAGCCAAGGATTTTAAGGTGGAGGTGAGGAGGGAGAGCATTCTAGAGGCACTGGGGGGAAGGGGGGCGCGGGTGGGGACAGCCAGTGCAAGAGCACAACAAGATAGACAATTTGGATCAACTGTAGGGAAGGGAAGTAACATGTAATAATGCTGGATAGATATATGGGAGCCAGTTTTTAAATAGGGTTTTAAATGACAAACAGAAGAATAATAGATAATAGAGATAATAGAGAGTGACTGGGATTTACTAAGCAAGGGAATGATATGGCCAGATTTGAGTATAGAGAAGTAGAGAAATCACTATAGAGAAATCACTTCAGCAGCTCTGGGGAGGATAGATTGGAGGGGGGAGTGACTAAAGGAAGGGAGAATAATTAAGATGCTATTGCAATAGTCTGAGTGAGAAGTGAGAAGGGTTTGAACTACATGATAGCTAGGTGAGCAGGGAGAAGGAGATAGATATGAGAGGTGTTGTGGACTTAGAAGACACAAGGCATGGCAATTGATTGCGAATGTAGGGTAAGGGAGAATGAATCCAGGATGATCTAAGGTGACAAACCTAGGTAACTAGGAGGGGGATGTCCTCAGTAGCAATAGGCAGCACACACACACACACACACACACACACACACTCAGAGCTGTCTGGGTACATAATATCTACTATGATTATTCTACATGCTGGTGATTGCAGTATCATAGAATCTCAGATTTAGGAGGGAGGACCTCAGAGATACTGATTATACCAAATGCCAGGGATCCACTCCAGGGAGCTGTGTGTGTGTGTATAACACAGGTCTGAAAGTCTAGTTTTTCTGAGATCTGCTAACCTGTGGCACTTTTCTTTAACTTTATAACTGAAATGTTGAAGAGGATCTACAAGGTGACTGACATGGTTAGAAAGGAAATCTCCCTATTTCCATAGTAGAGCATATTCTAATTTGAAAGTCTTCACTGATCACATGCATCATTATGATGGTTTCTGGAATAGCTGCATTTTTCAGGACAGTCTGGCATCATGGGAGGGGAGAAGACAAACCTTGAAGACTGTACAGAGTCAGGACTATCTCAAATTGACCGAGACCCAAGCTAACGACAGAGCCCATTGCAAGCACTGACAGATTACCTTTGCTAGTCCTGTAAATGTTCTGTTGTGACTTTCAGGAGAATCTTCTCATATTTCAACATTAATTTATATGCCATTAAAATGAAGTATAGTTTTAATTTCTGTCTTAGTGTTCATTACTTATGCAGTTCCAGCTTCCTCTCAATGTAGAAAGTGATGATCCGGTTTCAGTGTGAAAAAGCAGAGTCTAACATGTCTTTCTGGGTATTGATTTCGCAAATGTGAAAGTGGTAAAGTAGCTGAAAGAAAAGTCTCTCATGTTGTTTGCAGTGAAAATAAGGGTGTTCCTTCCTCTGGGCAGACCTCTTATCCCACTAAGTGAGCATTCTCTTATTCTTTTGTCGTTTGCCATCAAAAGATAGACACAAAAATGTGCTCATAAGTGTTGAGAATGGAGAGTGCAAAACCAAGGCCTCCAAATTTATCCATAGACTTGTAACAAAAGTTGATTTCTGAAAATCCAATCTTAACAAAAAGAGAGAAAATTGCACCTTGTTGATTATAAGCAATGCAGAAATTCTTTCTTTTACAGAAGGATGATAGGGTCCTTTCAAATAGTCTAGGCTATTTAAAATGATTAGACCCAATTCTTCCCCATTTATATCCATCTTTTCAGTAATACACTCACAGTGAGGCATAACAGACAAGGCTTTGAACTTGGGATCAGGACACTGGTTTCAAAGTGTCTCTCTGCTACTTATTAGATCTGTACCATGGGCAAGTTGCTTGTCTGTTCCCAGGTTCAGTTTCCTCATCCATAAGATGGTGATAATAATACCTTTAATATTGATCACATAAGATTTTGGGGAGGTTCAAATAAGATAATATATGTAAAGCATTATATAAACCTTATACCAATGTATACATATCTATTCCTACTACATGAAGCATATTTCTAATGTGATCATCTATTTTCGTATAATACTATCTATTGTTACCTAAGGGGCAGCTAGGTGGCCCAGTGGATAGAACCCTGGGCCTGGAGTCAGGAAGATCTGAATTCAAATGTGGCCTCAGACACTTCCCAGCTGTGTGTCCCTGGGCAAGTGTTTGCCTCAGTTTTCTGAGGTACAGTTTCTGTACCTTAAGCTGGAGAAGGAAATCACAAACCACTCCAATGTCTTTGCTAAGAAACCCCTCAAATGGGGTCATGAAGAATTGGATACAAATGAAAATATCTACAGGACAACTGTTACATAATGAAGTATACCTGCAATACAATTACATACACTACATTATGTAAGTACATAATTATGTAACAAAGAGGGGAAGGAAACAAGCATTTACTAAGTGCCTACTGGGTACCAGGCATTACACCAAGGATTTTTCATGTATTATCTCATTTGATCCTTAGGATAGCCCTGTGAAATAGGTGCTATTGGGGAAGCTAGGTTGCACAGTGAATAGAGCACCAGCCCTGGAGTCAGGAGGACCTGAGTTCAAATGTGACCTCAGACACAACACAAAAAAAACTAGCTGTGTGACCTCAGGCAAGTCACTTAACCCCAATGGCCCTCCAAAAATAAAAAAATAGGTGCTATTATTATCCCCATTTTACAGTTGAAGAAACTGACACTGTAAGAAATTAAATGATTTGCCCAGGGTCACATAGCTAATAAATGTCTGAGCCTAGATTTGAACTCAGGTCTTCCCTGCTTTAAGCTTAGTATTCTTTGTACTGTGCCACCTAGCACTCTCCAAGAATGATAAATTATATTTATGTTACAGAGGTGTGTATGTATATATATATATATATATATGCTTGAAAATATATGTATTCATGTATAAATATATAATTATTTTTGGTTTTTTAAGCCCTAGTGATTAGCACAAATAAGCATTTGTTGCTTTTTTTTTTGGAGGAAGGAAGGCAGGGCAATTGTGGTTAAGTGAGTTGCCCAAGGTCACACAGCTATTAAGTATTAAGTGTCTGAGGCCGGATTTGAACTTATGTCCTCCAGATTCCGGGGTGTGTGCTCTATTCACTATGCCGCCTAGCCACCCCACAAATAAACATTTGTTGAGTTGAATTGAGACAACTATTACAATAGTCCATCCAAAGGGTTACTTGCTTCTGAACAAGTTTAATAGCTGTGTGAGTAAACAAATAAGGACAGATGTAAGAGATATTAGAAAGATAAAAGCAAATGACTTAGAAAATCTTGGGAGGTCAGGGAGAAGGAAGCATAAAGGAAAACTCTTGGGCTTTAAGCCTGGGCATACTGACAGGCTGGTGATATCCTCAAGGGAAATAAGGAAATTCAGAGGAAGGAAGGATTTGGGGAAGGGTCCTAATGATCCTTGGATCCTTGGGATACATTGACTTTTTGGTACCAATGGGACATCTAAGTGGAGATGTTTGCATATGTTCATGATGGATTTATGGATTAGGAGAATAATAGATTAATATAAAATGTGGTAGATTATGAGTTAACCTCACAACTGAGGTAAGGCTTTTCTGTAAGATGTTGAGAAGATTTAACCTGAGAATACTATAGATGCATTGCTACGGATACATAGATACATTACTTGGATTTTAGGAAAACATGTGACAAAGTCTCTTAAATGATCCTTAAAGAAAATTGGGGGCTGGACAATAAAACTGTTAACTGGATTCAAAATCAATTGAATGATGGGACCCCAAAAGAAGTCATTAATGGGTCAATGTTAGTTTGGAAGGAGGTCTGTAGTAAAGTTTTCTACAAATTTGTTCTTGGCTCTGTGTTGTTTAGCATTTTTAACTATAACTCGAATAAAGCCAAAGGTAACATGCTTATCTAATATGCCATAACATAAAGTTATGTCTTTATGTGTCACTTTTGACAAGTCCCTAAAACTAAGCTGTTTCTCCAGTTGTATGGGAATAATAATAGCATCTACTCTGAGGCTCAAATGAAGTAATAGCACTTAGCACAGTACTTGGTACATAGCTGCTGTATAAATGTTATTAACATTATTGTTCTTCTTGTTAGAAAAAGATATTTAACACATTTAGTGACTGAGTTAAAATATGTAGATATTTTGCTTGACAGATTAGAATACTGGACCGAAGTTAATGGTCTATTGATAGTCAACAAACATTTATTAAGCACCTAATGTATGCCAAGTGGGCAGCTTGGATGTACAGTAGATAGAGTACCAGGCCTAGAGTCAGGAAGACCTCTGTTCAGATCTGGCCTCAGATACTAACTCAGTGACCCTGGGCAAGTCATTTAACCCTGTTTGCCTTAGTTTCCCCATATATAAAATGAAGAAAACGTCAAACCACTCCAGTACTTTTGCCAAGAAAATCCCAAATGGGGTCATGAAGAGTCAGACACAGCTGAATAACAGCAACGTGCCAGGCACTGTGCTAAACACTTGTTTTTTAATAGAAAAAAAAAGAAAAAGAAAAAGAGAGAGTCCCTACTCTCTCAGAACTGTTGATCAAATGAGAGAAAATAACCCACAAAAAAATGTGAGGGGCAGGGGAAAGGGGAAGGCAGCCACCCAGGGGCATGGCGAAGAAGTCAATAAGTGTCACAGGAGTAAAGCCAGGTGGGAAATGAGGAGATGGCTGCCCAGGCCTCTTCCTTAATTGGAGATTTAGTAACATGAAATTTTAAAAGGACAGATGTGAATTCCTATATTTGGGTTTAAAATATCAACTTTGAAAGTATAACTTGAGGGAAGTCCATCTAGAAAGGAGATCTAAAGAAAAAGATCTGAGGCAATAGGAGACTGCCAGGCTGATATGAGTCAGCAGTAACATGGTGGGCCCCCAAAAGTTCTTGGGATTCTAGTCTGAATCCATGGAGGCAGAATGTCCAAGACTAGGGAGTTGGTCACCCCACAGCATTCTGTCCTTTTACTCTAGAGCATTGTTTTCAGGTATAGGCACCGTTTTTGGTTTTTTGTCTTTTTTTTTTGGAGGGGGGAAGGTAGGGCAGTTGGAGTTAAGTGACTTGCCCAAGATCACACAGCTAGTAAGTGTCTGAGACTGAATTTGAACTCAGGTCCTCCTGACTCCAGGACTGGTGCTCTATTCACTGCACCACCTAAATGCCCCTAGGCACTGGAATTTTTAAATGATATTGATAAACTGGAGAATATGGAGGTGGAGTGGGGGTGCAGGTGGGGGCAGGGAGCCAGGATAGTAAAGTCTCAGATTCATGCCAAGTGAGGAGTAATCAAAGGAGCTTAGAGATATTTAAACCAAAGAGGAGGAAAACTTAGAATTGTTGTTCGGATTTTCAGTTGTGTCCAACTTTTCATGACCCCATTGGAGGTTTTCTTGGCAAAGATAACTGTGGTGGTTTGAGACAAACAGGGTTAAGTGTCTCACCCAGGGTCACACAGATAGTATCTGAGGCCAGATTTGAACCCAGAAAGAGTCTTCCTGATCCTAGGCCTACTATTCTCTCCATTACTCCATCTAGGTGCCAGAGAGGATAGGAAAGCTGTGCTTAAGTACTTGTTGGGGTATCACTGAGTGAAAGGTTCAAAGACAGATTTTGACTCAATGTGATAAAGAAAAACTTCCTAAGAATGAGTGCTATCTGAAAATGGAGTCAAATAAGCATGATAGCATGCTTATCTAATATGCTATCATAGGAAGTTGTATCTTTGTGTGTAACCTTTGACAAGGCCAAATAGATTTGGTTGTCCTGGGAGGTAATGGCTTTCCTTTCAATTGAGGCCTTTAAAAAAGGCCATTTTGGGTGGTGTTGTTATTTTTATTATTAATGATAAACATATCATTATTACTAATTTATAATTAATAATAGTAATAACAATAACAAGCATTAATATAGTATGTTAAGGCTTGCACATTATCTCATTTTTTCCTCTCACAACAACCCTAGGAACTAGTGCCTATTTTCATGCCCGTTTTTTTTTTTTTTAAAGCAATCAGGGTTAAGTAACTTGCTCAAGGTTACATAGCCAGTTATTTCTGGGTGTGGTGCTAAGTATCTGAGTCCGGATTTGATCCCCAGGTCATCCCGACACTGGAGCCAGTGCTCTTACTCGCTGTGCTACCTGGCCGCCCCACATGCCCTTTTTACAGATGAAGAAACTGAGACAGACAGGTAAATGATTTGACTAGAGTCATATAGCTAGTTGATACTTGAGGCCAGGTTTGAACTCACATCTTCCTGACCCCAGATCAGCATTTCCCTAGCTGAGATTCCATTATTCTGTGATGCTAAACTGCATCATCACTTGCTCTTTATACTAGTACATGATGTGTGAGTGGACCAGAACCACATTTGCCAAGAATCCAGAGTGACCCTGATGACGTGACCACCCCACTCATGGCAGAATAACAGCACGAGGGAACAAGACCTCAAACCACAAACAGCATGGTCACCTGTGTGTCATGCCTTCTACCCCCTGAAAATGACATTTGTTCTTTAAGCATAACAACAACTCATGCCCACTGATGTCCCCATTAGGTCGTAAGCTACTTGGGGGCAGGGGCATTTTTGCTTTTATTTCTGCAGCATTTAACATAGTATCTAGCAGATAGTGGGCACTTAATAAATGCTTATTGACTTGACTTGACCACAAACTTAATACATTCTCTCCTCATCCACTTTCTACCTTCAAAGAAGGATTATTTCTCTTCTTCTACCAATTCATTGTTCACCAGAAGCTTTCCTATATACTGGAACCCCAAAATAGCAAGGACAAAATGTTCATGCAATTGCATGCTGTTTCCGTAACGGAGAGTAGTAAAGGACACTTCTCTCCCTTTCCCCTTAGGCTTAGCATATCTGCATTTGCTTCTGACTTCAACCCCACAGCACCTCAACCTCCTGGCATCTAGTTAGGGAGTCTACTACACATATATAAGATATATAAAAAGATAGACCATGATATAAAACAGCATTGGCAAATTCCCAAAGGATAGCAGAGATGATTAGTGCTGTTGTTTCTCTCAGTGGCCCTTCACAATGTTCAAGGATCTGGGATCAAGGAAAGCTCCATGGTGGGGTTGAGACAAACTGGAATTAAAGAATCAATAAATAGAGAAGACTGGGGAGGGCAATCTTGGGATAGGCATGACTTTAGTAAAGAATGTAGAAGTGTAATTTCCATGATGTATTTGGAGGACAATGAGTAGGCCAGTCCAATGGTAGCAGAATGCAGGTGTCTTAGAACCTATGGGCAGATAGACTGAATTCAATAGTAAAGAATTTGATATTGATTCATTAAGCAGTAGGGACCATTGAATATTTTTGTTCAATGGAATAACCCTATTGAAAGGGAAGATTTTTAGGAATATTAATCTTACCATGATGTACAGTCAGTGGGAAAAGACTAGAAACAGAGATACAATAATTATTTATTGCAAAAGCCTCCTCAAAGTCTGAGTATGGATGGCAGTAGTGGGGGAATTGAAAGAGAGGGATATATTTAAAAGACAGAACTGATAGGACTTGATGACCTAAAGAAGGAGAGTGTGGCTCAAAGGTTTGAGCCTGGGTGATATAGAGAGACTGAGGATGGCACCAGGACTGAATTAAGAAATTGTAGCAGCCTGTGATAGTAATGGAATATAAAGATCCCCCTGTATTGGCTCAGTTTTTAAATTGATTGTGTTAAAACCCAGAGCTTGTTAATCCCACCTGTGGGATGGACTTGTTGACTTGAAAAGAGAGACAGGAACTGGGAGGAGCTGGTGACTAAGTAGATTTGGAGAGACAGGAGAGAGGCAGAAGAACTATTTGGAAGCAACACCCTCATGGAGGCAGAGAGAGACTGAGAGGATTGCTGAGGGCCACTTTGAATTGCCCTGGACTTTTAAGACCTGCCCCCAGAGCTGCCAAAGACTGAGGAGACATGGCTGTTTTGCTGGTACTTTGTCTGTCTGTTTTGATGTTGTTTTGCCAGATTTGTCCACTGGTGAAAGACAGTCCTGTTGTTGAAGAAGTCCTGGAACCTGGCTGTTGGTTAAGAGCTCCTGAGACTGTCCTGCAGACAGAGTGAATACTGTCCACTGGTGAAGGACAGTGCTGTTGTTGCAGGGGTCTGGGAACCTTTCTGTTGGTTCAGAAGCCCTGAAGAAGGATTTTCTTGTTGTATGTTTACAGAAATCCTGGGAGAGGGTTTTGCTAATGTTTTCAGGGGTTCTAGGACTGTCCTGCAGACAGAGGTTGAATTAATGAAGAGACTGGCAATGTATCTTGTGGCCTTGCTAAGCCTTGTCTCCCCGGGAACTAAGATTGCTGAGAACTTGCCTCTTGTCAAGATGAAGAAAAGACCTCCATTTGGGTATTAAGTGCTGTGCTTAAACTTGTTGTAACTCTGGGGTAGATTCAATTGTGATCCAGGGGTGGGGAACTTTTGACCTTTTTTGTGTTCTATGGTTGAACAAATGAATGTACTTTACTTAGATTGGAAACTAATCTCCATTTGAGAAGAGGGGCTTTGTGATGGACCAAATGAAGGTACAGCCTAGGGGTGGAGTAGTATTTAGAACAGGGACTTTGTAACTGATTGAATGAATGTAAGGTCCTGGGGTGGGGTAGTACTTGGAGATTATTTAATCACACTTAGTAAATGCTGTATTTTGAATGATGTTATGTTTTGATCTTCTCTGTTCTTGGTTTGTCACTGAGTAAAATGGAGAGCACCTATGCTGGTATTTTGAACCTTGGGAAGTTGCCTTTCCTTGGCATTACATTTCACAGCCATGGGGCATAGTAGAAATATGAAAGTGGAGTCACAAAGAATTGAATTCAGATTCAGCCTTAAAGACTTACAAGCTATTTAACAAACAAAATGGGCAAACCCATTATCTCCTGTCAGTTTCAATTTCCTCATTAATAAAATGATGATGATGATGGCAGCACATATCTCACAGGGTTGTTGTGAAGATTAACTTAATACACGTAAAGTGTTCCACAAATTTAAAGTGCTTATAAAATATTAACTATAATAATAATTGTCATTATTATTACCAAGATAGCCCAGAGGGGGCAATGATTTTTCAGAGTAGATGAAGAGTTTAATTTCATTTAATAAAATTATTCAGATTTTTCAGAATAGATGGAGTTGAATTTCAGATAATTCTATTACATGAAATTAAACTCTTCATCTATTCTGAAAAGCTCCTTGAGCTGGAGGTAATAAAAGAACATATAAGTGAAGATGTTCTAGCCAGCAGGTAGAGGGTCAGGCCTGGGGCATAGGAGAGAGGTTGGGGTGGAAATTTAAATCTGGAGATTCACAGGTCAAGAACACTCATCTAGGAGAATGATTGTGGAAGAAATACAGAAGATGCTAAGTCCAAAGACTAAAAAATAATTGCCTGCTTTATAGTTTTACCTATAGCCAGACCTGACCACCAGAATCCCAAAATAAAGACTCAACCTGAAACTCATGGATATTTAAAAAGTTGTAGCATTGGTGCCTGAATCGATCTGCTAGCTGACCTCAAGTGAATGTGAATTTTTTTTCTCTAGCAAAATTTGGAGAGATAAAATCTCTTTAAACAATTTTTCATGTAAGAAGTTAACAACAAGCCTATTGGGAAGCTATCTTCTTTTTTTATGTTTCTTATAAGTAACTCAAAAGTAACTGAACTCTCTAACCTTAGAAACAACATTCAACTCATCATTGATGACTGTAACTTTCCTGGTCAAGCTAGAGAAAGAAAAAAGAACTTCTGGGGCAGCTAGGCTGCACAGTGAATAGAGCACCAGCCCTGGAGTCAGGAGGACCTGAGTTCAAATTCGGCCTCAGACACTTACCACTTACTAGCCATGTGACCTTGGGCAAGTCACTTTAACCCCAATTGCCCTGCCCTTCCCCTACAAAAAACAAACAAAACAAAGAAAAAAGAACTTTTAAATTTGGGGATTGATTGTTTGAAATTAGCCTTTTTGTGTTAAAAAAAAAAAGGACTTTTCACTTCATGCCAAGATGCTTGTAAACTAAAAATGGCGGTCTCCCTCTTTGGCACACAAAGAAGAAAACAGACATTTATTTGCCTGCTGTGTGCCAAATACTCTAAGTGCTTTACAGATATCACCGTATTTGATCCTCACAACAACTCTGGGAGGTAGGTGCTATTAGTATCCCCATTTTACAGATGAGGAAACTGAGGCAAACAGGTTAAATGACTTGCCCAGGGTCACACAGCTAGGAAGTGTCTGAGGCCACATTTGAACTCAGTAAGATGAGTCTTCCTGACTTCAAGCCCAGCACTCTATGTACTGCATCAGCTAGCTACCCTTCAAAGCACTTAGTGCCCAGTGTAGTGCTGGATGTTTCATTAATTCTCGACAGTAAAGTAATATGGAGCTTAATAACTTGCAAATGAACTCCATGGCTGCCTATCTGAATCACTGAGCATCTTAAAAATATTGTTCTCTATCATGTTAGAGTTTCAGGCAGTTATATCATTCTAGTGCTTGTATGCTCCATAGTCATTCCTATATGGTTTATGGCGATATTGTTAATAATTATAATACTAATAATAGTAATAGCTGACATCTATGTAGCAGTCTGAATCTTACAATATTTTACATAAAATATATTATTTTGTCTTATCCATCTTTGAGTTTGAAATTCATCAGTTTTTATAAGTATTATTACCCCTATTTTACAAAGTTAACTTTTATGAAAGTGGAAATCAATTCTACTGCTTCCATTGAACATCTCTAGGTTTTAACCCTTAGAGTAGAGACAGTTGGATGAAGGCATTCCTTAGAATTACAGAATCAGGGAACTCTCAGTTTCCCTGGCTTCCTTCAAGGTTTAATTTAAATCCTACCATTTACAGGAGCCCCTTCCTAGTCCCAACAGTGATAAGTGCCTTTACCTCTGATACTGGCACAGCTAGGTAGCACAATGGATTGAGCACCAGTCCTGGAGTCAGGAAGACTCATATTCCTGAATTCAAATCTGGCCTCAGATACTTCCTAGATGTGTGACCTTGCGCAAGTCACTTAACCTTGTTTGCCTCAGCTCTTCATCTGTAAAAATGAGCAGGAGAAAAAAAGGCAAACTAGTCCAGTATCTTTGCCGAGAAAATCCCAAATGAGGTCACAGAGAGTTAGACATGACCCCAAAATAACAAAATTCTTTTTATAACTTGTTTGTACCCAGTTGTTTTCTTGCTTGTTTTCCACTATAGAATTCCCTGAGCCCAGGAACTATTTTCACTTTCCTTTTTGTCCTCAGGGCTTAACCTGCTTCATAGTAAGCATTTAATATAAGTGGTCATTGGTTGACAGCCTGACATAGAGGGTTGGGCTAAATGGCCTCTGAAGTTCCTTCCAACTCTGTAGTGAAGGAACCTGGACCCTTGAGAGGTTAAGTGACTCCATATGACTCATACAACTGATTCTTGACTGACTGTAGGAAAGCAATAATATAAGACTCAGAGTCCCAAAACCCAAAGCCCCCGCCCTATTATAAACTTGCTATGTGACCTTTGAGAATCTCCTGACTTGTCTGCATTTTGGTGTCCTTCTTTGTAAAGAAAGGATGTTGTTCTACATGATATCCCAAGTGCCTTTCTGCTTTAGCTTTCTATTGTTCTAGAAGCCAAGACTAGAACCTAGGTCTCCTGACTCCCAGTGGTGTTTCTCTCACACCACTAGGCAGCCTTGTCTTTCTCTGATCTTTCAGCCCCAGTTGCCTTGCTTCCAGAATATTGCCATCTGGTCAGCCAAGCTTTTGTCTTCCTAGTCTATCATTAGTATTGTGTGCACTTGGTTATATAAATGTACCCAGGCTCTTTTTTTGAGGGACTACTAATGTAAATCCAAGAGGATGATGATGTAAGAAAAAAAAAATCTACATCTTCCCTTTTCCCCCCAACAAAGTAAGAACTTAATTAAAAACAAACTTAATCACTGCTTTACTACTTAGAGGGCTTTCTTTTCACACCTATTTTTCCCCCAATAGACTAAGAATTAGGGAAGACTATTCTATTTAAAACCTCTAGTTACGTTGACACACAAAAATGTTTATGCCTGGAGAAAGGAATCTCAGAAATGGTGACGATGGAGACTGGGTGGCTTTCTGTCACAATATGACACATAGGAGCCTTTTGTGGAAAAGAGAAATCTAGAGAAGGATAAGCATTCAGTTCACCCTCACTGAGCAATCATCCCCATCACTGCCCGAACTGAGAAAAGGGGCAGCCTAGATACAATTACTACAAAAACATAAAGAAGCAACTACCTTTAATGACAGTTGAACTCATGTTAATTGTAGTGACCATACTTGGTTCCAGAGAACAGATGATAAAATAGACTTCCCTTCTCTCATCAGAGAAGTCGGGGCCCAAGAGTGGGAAATATTACCTACCTCTACCAGATGCTGTCACCCTGCTTTGCTTAATTGTTTTTCCCTGTTATAAAAGAGGATTTGATGGCAGGATAGACATTGAAGTGGAAAAACAATGAGAAATTGATAAAATTGCTTTAAGAAGAAAATATTTTTAATGGTATGATTCTAATAAGATCAAAAAACTAATTGGAAGGAAAATGAATAAAGAAGCAAAGTCAAAGAACAGTCCCTTCTCTCCTTCCTTTTCTTTTGTTATGAGTAGTTCTTAGAGATACTTTATAAAGAAACTAGATTAGTTAACGATAATGATGTAAGGGATAGGTCTTTTATTCCTACATCTAGATAAGCTTGGGAATTATTATAGCCAAGAGTCAGATGTTTAGCCTGTGAACTCCCCTTTCCACCACAACTGCAATATTAAACACACAAATATGTATGTGTGTATACAAAATATATATGTACTATATATATATACATACATACATACATATATATATATATATACACACACACACACATAGGCAAATATATGTATATCATCTTGGGATTTGTGAAGTACTTTCCTTACATCTGCCCTGTGAGGTAGATAATACAAATTTAATTATCCTCATTTTATAAATGAGGATATTAAGAATCTGAGAGGTTAAGAAATTTCACTATCATTATTACATAGCTAGTAAATTTCTGATATTGGATTTGAACCCAGGTCTCCTGACTCTAGGTGATTCATTAATAACAACTAACATTTATAATAGCACTTATTTTGTGCCAGACATGGGGAGAAGTGCTTTTCATTAACCTCATTTGATCTTCACAACAACCTGGGAGATAGGTGCTGTTATCCTCATTTCACAGGTGAGGAAGACAAGCAGACAAGCAGAGTCTAAGTGACTTGCCCAAGGTCACGTGGATAGTAAATATCTGAGGCCACATCTAAACTCAGGTCTTCCTGATTCCAGCCCTGGTACCCTATCCAGTGTACCACTCAGCTGCCTACTCGAACCCCCCCCCCCCCCCCCACCCCCCCTATACCACAGAGTTTCCAACCTCAAGGGAATCTTCCAGGATCTAAACAGCCTTTTCTCTGATTCTAGTCCGGTTGATCTAGAGGAAAACATCTTCCCTTCTTCCCCCTCTACCCTTAATATCCTCTTTGAAGAAGGATTCCTAACAAAGAAACCAGAAACACAAAGGAAACCTACTTCAAAATTAAACCAGCAAAACATTAACTATCAGGGGCAACCCCACATAGGATTTAAAGTCCGGAAATATCACTCCATCCTTGGTACCTCCACTTTCCCCTTTGACACTTTTTAGTGTCCAATGATTTTGCTACATAAGATCTCAGTTCCAGAGCTGGAAGTTAACAAGTCAAAAAGCATTTTAAGTACCTACTATGTCAGGCAACTAGAAGGGACATTAGAGGCCACTGAGTCTAGCCCCCTCATTTATAGATGAGAAAATTGAGGCCCATCTTGAGTGACTTGTTCCCATCTAATGGGACAGCTAGGTGGCGCAGTGGATAGACCACCAGCCCTGAGTTCAAATCAGACACATACTAGCTGTGTGACCCTAGGCAAGTCACTTAACCTTGATTGTCCCCCCCCCAAAAAAAAGATCACACAGTTAATAAATGTATTAGGCAGGACTTTAACAGGACTCCAAGTGTACCACCCTCTCTACTATGCTATCCAGCTGCCTGTTATCATGATCCTATGTTACACAGGCAGCATCCTAAATGGAAAAAGCAATGAATTTGGATCTGGGGGCCCCAGGTTCAAACTCTGAGTCATTTACTATTTGTGTGACCTTGGGCCAGTCACTTAAAATGAGTAGATTGGCCTAGATGGACTCTAAGATCCCTTTCTACCCTAAATACTGTGACAAGTTCATTCTCGGTTAGGCATCAGGGAATCAACATGCCAGAAATATTTGTGGTTTTTAATGGAGCAAAAAAAGGATTGTGCTAATTTTTTTTTTTTTTTTTGCTTTTTGGAGGGGGGAAGGTAAGGCAATTGGGGTTAATCGACTTGCCCAAAGTCACGTGGCTAGTTTTTGTGTTAAGTGTCCAAGGCCACATTTGAACTCAGGTCCTCCTGACTCCAAGGCTGGTGCTCTATTCACTGTGCCACCTAGCCACCCCTAGGATTGTGCTTAATACAAAGGGCAGGTGGCATAAGATTTTAGAGATCATCAAGTCTAATCCCTCATTTTACAGTTTAGAAAATGAAAGCCCGATGTGGAGTCCTGCATCCCCCTGGCAGGCAGACATTTTTCAGCAGAGTAACCTTTCTGGTATTCCTCTTGGATTGTCCCGAGGACCATACACACCCCCAAGGGCAAATGTCACATATTCTTTGCTCAGTGCCAAGGTTTCATTAAGCAATTGCTCAGGGAGTTTGTGATTAAGAGAGCAGCAACTCCTGTTTACTCACTTTTGAGCCTTACAAAGGATTTCACAGGATAAAGTCTACTTTCATTTGGACTTGAAAAAAGGGAGCACAGATGCACAGTTACTAACCACTGGAGTTTGATAGTGCTGAAAGGTAATAAAAGGTCCTAAGCTATCATTTCATGTGAGAATATGTCACTCCAGAGAGGGAAAGAGCCTGCTCAGCATTGGGTATTACTTGGGTATTACTACTCATGGCCAGGAGTCCTCTGAGAATCCCATCTGCACTGCCAAGAAGGCATCAGTTATAGTCAGTTTCTTCCCTTTTGTCACCCTGGCTATTGCTGGAGATTTCAATTAGTGACCTGGATTGAGCAATGCCACAACAGTGCAGGTATGAGAAGATAGCTTGTGTTGATGCATCCTGACCATCCTTCAGAATGATAAATAGTGCCCTTCCCTACCTCCACCCCATCCCACGGGAAAGATGCCATCACAGATTTCAGGCCTTATTGATTTTCTGTAATAATTGGTGCATCTTTCGGGACCTATTTTTTATTTCGGAGGAGAACTTTTGACCTACTTCAGTCTTATAAATCATCTAGAAAATGTTCTAGTGCTATGGTCCTCGGGGTGGTGCCTTGTGCTGGTGCTGTGTTTTTTTTTCCTTGTCTCTGATATTGTGTATATCATTGATATTTAAAAACAAAAAGCAAAACCAAAAAGCAACTTTCTTCTTTCTGGGCTCTCATGAGCTCTAAATCCAAAAAAAGTGAAGAAAAAAAGATTTGTTCGGTGGTGAATTGATCGAACTAGCTCCAAAAAGTAACATTTTGCCCCAAATGCAGTTATATTCACTGTTAAAAATCCCCAGCCTCTGTTGGCTGCTAACTCTGTCTTAAGAGCCCTTATCTAGAAATCAGAGAGATCTGGTCATCCTACTCACTGACAACAAATAGTCCCTCTAGGGGATGTCCTAGCCTCCCTCTGGACCTCACATTGGCTACCTGCTCCAGTGGTCTGAATCTGGTTTAATTGTATTCTGTTTACCCCAAAGCTGGCTTAGACAAAAGTATTCTCTGGACTTTGGTCTTGAAGAGCTAATTCTCCTCTTCCAGAAGCACCAAGTGCCCTTTATAGGCCTCTACCAAGTCCTGGAAAGAGGAATTATTTTACTTAAGGCCTGATTAGCTGAGTAGCTACCCTGAAGCTATATGCCGACAGAAAGAGCTTGAAGATTAATAGCTTTTGTAATCTTATCCCTTTGCCACTGGTTTAAGTACAGATTTCTTCCCTACCAATGTCTAATTTGTTTTGGCACCTTTCTTAATAACATGACAACAGGGAGGTCTACAGGTTAATTGCTTGTTGCCAGAAAAAGTATATCACTTTATCCATTTTGCATGTATGCACTTGGTCTTTGTGCCCTCCTTTATTTCTTGCTAGGGCACCATATAAGGCCTCTGATTGGCTGTCACTACTTTCCTATTATCTGTTTCATACAACTCTTTTTATTTTGTCTCTCAAATCCAGAGGTCTAACGTGCCATCCTCCAGAGATGTCGGCACCAATGGGAACTGTTTCTGGATACAGACTGTAGGCTTCTAGACTCCTAAAACCTCATCTGCATTTTTACTCTCTCCTCCTAAGAAAAAACTTTTTTTTTTACTTCATGGATGCCTAATCATTTTAGTTGTCCTGTTGTACATCTCTTTCTTGCTTGTTGCTTCAGAGGGCAATGGACCAATTTATTGTCCAGGATACATGATAAAATTACCAGCAGATATTAAAATGATGATTCCTTTTCTTTCCTCTCCCTTCCTCCTTTCCTTCCTTCCTTCCTTTCTTTATCTCTCTCTTTCTTTCTTCCTCTCTTCCCTTCCTCCCTCTCTTCTTTTTTCCCTCCCTCCCTCCCTCCCTCCCTCCCTTCCTTCCTTCCTTCCTTCCTTCCTTCCTTCCTTCCTTCCTTCCTTCCTTCATTTCCTTCCTTCCTTCCTTCCTTTCTCTCTTTGTTTCCTTTCTTGGGCCTATTTCAATATGACAGATTTGCATTTTCTTCCACTGCTGGGTTTTGCTAGGCTTTTGCACACAGTTTCCCAGAATCTGAGTTTCAGGGAAAAGGTACAGTCCATTCAAGGCCCGTCACGGGATAATTTGGGCTGTGGTTTCCAGAGTGAATCACTTTGCTTGCTCTTGCCTTGGTTGAATGCTTGTGGGGAAGTATGGCCTAGTGATTGAGTATATTTAGAGCATTCCTGCATATATATGAGATCCTTTCTTCAAAATGCTTCAATATGAGATCTTATTTCCTCACATGTTGGGTGAGTGACTTTCATGTCATTTTATAAATGGGATAATCTCTAAGGGGATAATCTCTAAGAGGATAATTGACTTACCTGGGGTCTCTCAGTCAATCAATGAACTGGAAAGGAGGTTGACTGTGTTTCTTTTTCCCCATTGGTCTCCAATCAGTCCCAAAACCTCGAAGAGCCAATGCTTACTACATTCTCACAGTTAGAGAGTGCCTTGTATATATTAGGTGCTTAATAATGTTTGTCGAATTTAATGGAATTGACCTTGGGGAAAGTCACATCATTGTTCCATAGATTTCTCACCTGCAAGAAATAAAGCATTAGGACTAGACCCCAGTCACTAGCCCTTCCCTGGTGCATTTATCTCCTCTGGGTATATCTTGTACATCCCTAGCTAATTTAGATTGTGTCTCTCCCATTACAGTGTGAAGTCCTCAAGGGCAATGACTATTTTTGCCTTTTCTTTGTATCCTTAGCTCTTAGCACAATGCCTGGCACATAGTAAGTGCTCAATAAATGTCTGTTGATTAACTATCTAGATGATAGGCAGCTAGATGGCATAGAAGATAGAGCACTGGGCTTAGAATCAGGGAGACTCAATCTTCCTGAGTTCAAATCCTTTCTCAGGCACTTACTAGATGTGTGAACCTGGGCAAGTCACATAACCCTGCTTACCTCAATTTCCTCATATATAAAATGAGCTGGAGAAGGAAATGGTAAACCATTCCAGTATTTTTGCCAAGAAAACCCCAATTGGCCATGACTGAAAATGACCAAACAAACAACAAAACTAGATGATAATGGTGTAATGGAAAGAGACTGCATTTGGGTCCTAAGCTAAGGGTTCCAGTCCTTCCTCTGATATCAGTGTGGCCTTGGGCAAATAAATCATTTAACCTCTCTGGACCCTGATTTCCTCATTTGTAAAGTGAAAGAGCTGACAAGATTACTTCCACTTCTAAATCCTATGACATTGTGGTCTCCTTCCAAATCTAAATTCTACAATTTTACATTTTAAAATTTCTTCAATACTGTGGTATCTTCCTTAAGATTACCTATCTACCACAGCTCTGAAATCAATTCAGCTATTCAGTCAAAAGAGATAACATTGACTATCTAGCTAATTAGCCTTGGCTCACTTAACATCATCTCTGTTGCTCCTAAATAAACTTCTACAAAGGGCACTAGGGACAAAAAGAGTATCTTGAGTTCTCCTTTTATTCCTCTCTTGACCTCCCCACTCCAATCTCTGGTATCTTCCTTGGGTTAATGAGGATTTCCCAACTGAGGGGCCTTCTGATGGGGAGAGGAGCTGGAAGAAAGGGAAGGGAACTTACCTAATTCTCTTCTTCCTTGTATTTTTTTTTCTAGTTTCATTCTATTGTTTGCCAGGCAAAGCCAGCTCTTGCTCTCCCACTTTCTTTTGCTTTTCTGAGAATAGACCTCCTGCCAAAATGTAAGATGACTTTTTATAATAGTTCCAGTCAGCCATGACTTTGCTGCAAAGATGTCTCAGGCATGACCAACCTTAACCATTGGTGGAGTACACAGCCACCTACATGGTATGATTTCAGAGGAGTTATTAAATACCCCCTTTTCATCCCCAAAATATCTCCCTCTCCTTCATTGATATCTTAAATTCTTTCAATAGGTAAGTCATATGCTGTAAGACTCAATAACTTAAATTCATACTGAATGTTCAATGACTAGTAGCAGATCCAGGTTTTGATAGTGGAGAGTGGAGAGAGAGAACTCATTACATGGGGTACATGACAGGGGGAGAAGAGAGGGCAACAAGGAAGGCAAAAAGACATTTGGGAAAGGCTTGGCTCCCATGTAGATAATAAGTAGTTTTCCCCTCCGATAAGATATAGTCAATTTCTTTTTTTGTGTGTGATGTTTGTTTATCGCCCACCATATCCAATGATCTCCAACATTCTTCTCAGAGAACAGTTCAGGGCAAGGAAAAAAAAACTTTCTAATGTTTAGAACTATCCAAAAATGTGCCAGGCTTCCTTCAGAGATAGCCAGCTCTCCTTTATGGAGGTCTTCAAGTAGAGTCTATATTCTAGTTTGTCAGATTTGGGTAGAGGGGATTCTTGTTCTCTTATGCCTTAGACTAGGTGGTCCCTGAGGTCCCTGTTTCTTCTGAGATTCTGTGGTGCATGGTAGTTACAGTTTTTGTCCTAGCTAGCCCTTGGTCAAGTTTAAATTCATAAAGAAACTGAAAGTCAGGCCAATTTAGAGGGCCCTAGGCATCAGTTCATTCAGTATCCTCTTTCCTAACTCCCATAAGCCTGTCTAACAAGCTTGAAAAAACCACCAACATAGATACACCTATAGGTCTAGCTGCCTCTGTAGGATCTGGGATGATCCCCCAGGTTCATGGCAAATGCATTTTTGTGTTTAGTAGTTTGGAGCTGAGGAGAAATTCTTGCAAAGTATAATCTGAAATACCAGAATTTAACCAGAGTCATTGAGTTGCACCTCTTCCTGCCCCTAGGAACTGTCCTTTCAAATCATTTTGTTCTGAATGGCAAGCTGGCTCTGAACTTTTGACCATTCAGTAATTCTTGATTGTTCATGGAATAAAATGGTGAATAATTTAATTTGGCTGTCACATAGGGTGTACGATGGGAGTAATGAAAAATAAAGATGGAAAACTGTGTTGAGAAAAAGTTGCGAAATGTGTGGGTCAAATGAAAGAATATAGACTTTATTCAGTAGAACATGAGAATCCACTGAAAGTTTTTAAGTGGAACAATGACATGCTCAGTCATTCTCTATTTAACTAGGTATCACCATATAGATTTTAAAATTAAGTAGGAAAAAGAACTTGTGTTGGATCATGCTCAGGGAACTGCACAGCACTTTCAGGGATCCAAAACTCAGTAATCCCATAATTCATCTCTTTAGTACCACTTTTCTGCCATTGATGCTATATTGCTGCAAATAATGAAATTCCAAAATCTCCGAAGACTTAGAGTTGCAAATAACCCAGATGACCATGGGAAAATGTATGTAAGTAGGTTGAATATTAATGTCACATTAGAGGTGTCGTTAAAAAATGTTATTAGATGGGATGGCTAGGTAGCACAGCGAGTAAGAGCACCAGCTCCAGTGTCAGGATGACCTGGGGATGGAATCTGGTCTCAGACACTTAGCACCCACCCAGAAACACCTGGCCATGTAACCTTGAGCAAGTTACTTAACCCCAATTGCTTTAAAAAAAAATGTTATGAGGACCCTCACCAAGAATGGAGGAAGAATGGGAAAAATAAAAGTTGGCACATAGGTGCCCCCAAGATTAAAAAAAGACAAGGGGAGGGACTACAGTGTCTTGTGTAGTATCTCTTCTGAGGATATGTGGAAAAGAGGGGCAAAATTACAAGATGAGTTTGTTCTCATCCTGTAGCCTGAATAGATAAAAGGAGTACCGACTGTAGCACACTGTGTAGGATGGACCGGGGAAGAAAAGACTTGGAGCCAAAAGGGCCAGTTAGGAGCTTGTTAAAGTAGTAAGGGGAAAAGGCAATACCTAAACAAAGGTTTCAGGAGGTATGTTAGGAGGCAATGGGTGGAAAGGACTTTGGTGAGGTAGAAAGGAGAAGAACTGGAATTTTAATGCATGGGATTAGGGCAGAGGAGGAACCCAAGGTACACGGGGGCTTCAAACCTAGGCATCTAGGAGAATGGCGGGTTCATTAATGAAAAGGGGAAAGAGGAAGCCAGGAGGAAAGGGGCAAGGTAAGGGGGAAAGAAGAGTTCTCTTTTGAACCTGGTGAGTTTAAAGTGCTGATTGAGACATACAGGCAAGGTCTCCAGCCAACTATTAGAAATATAGCTCTGGAAGCTGGAGAAAAGACTGGGCTGATGGGTAGTCATCTGCACAAGGATGAGAGCTGAAGCAGTGGGAGTGGATGAAATCTCCAGAGAGAAGAGAGTGGAGGACAAAGAACAAAACAGTTATTGAAGAAAACTTGTAGTCAGTATTCCTTATTGGGCAGTAATGAATCAATTACCAATAGATAATTATGCTATTTTGCATATAATTAGCATATAGCTAGACACAGATGGACAAATCAGTGCTGCTTCCTTTCTTTGAATACCTGACCAATCTTCAAGGAACCATTCCCCAATCCCCCATGCTGCATGCAGGTGGTATCCTGCATTTTGAAATCAAAATTACACTGGACGTAATTTCTGCTGTTGTACAACATCTCTGATTAGACGACATATAATAATCAGTAGATGACTGATGTTGGCTTCCTAAAGAATAAAGCAAAGGGGGAAATTTGTAAGTTCATTTAAATTTAAATGAACAGGGGGAAATATGTCACTGAGGCACCCAACCATATCTAGGACGCTGGATGCAGAATTTGGCCCTGTAAGTTTCATTGGTTTGAGGTCTTTTTTTTTAATCTAAATCTAAATTTAAAGCTCAAAGTATTTGGCAGTATGTTTGAATGTAGATAGTGGGTATACAAGCAGTTTTGTTGCCTCTGACATTCTGTGCTGCTCAGCGTGCCAAAGGGGAATTAGCTTCTTGGTGATGTAGCCTCTTAAGTGTCTCAGTTATAGACTGATGCCCATGAATAGTAGCAAATTATGGAGGCAGAGAACTTGTGGGCAAGTTGGCTTAGTGATTTGAGAAATGGGCAGCTGTGCTGAACTTCTCACATCTTACTTGATCTATTTCCCAACATACACTGTCCTAGTCAGGGGGGGCTAGTCAAGGTGGAGTTATGAGCAGAATGTTTTTTCCAGGGTTAGATGTTTGGTTAGCCAGAGCCCAAAGAAGAACTGGAAGGCAAGGAAGGGAGATAGGAGATGGAGAAAGCTGAAGAAAGGGAGGTAGGAAGGCAAGGCAAACTTCTACTTTACAAGTTTGCCTTGCTACCTCCATCTTCCAAGAAAATTTACAGAAAGTGTGTCCTCTCTTCAGAAAATTGGGCACATTGAAGGGAGAGCCATTCTTCTGAGAGAATGGAATGTCAGAGTAAAGTAGAAGTGGGTAGTTCTCTATGACCATGATGTGAATGGATAGAGAGGGAAGTTCAGGTATTAAATAAATTTCTTCCTTTTTTGTAATTGACTGTCTCCACTGAAGAGTCTGACCCTCCTCATTTCTCTGTTCCTTCCTTTAAAGCAAAGACTGGATGGCTATGCAACCATTCCTTCACATATTCAGCAACATTTATTAAGCACTTGGAATATACAAAAAACTGGGATAAACCTTAGGGATATAAAGACAAAAATGGTATTGTCATTGGTCTCAAGGAAATTAGCGGGAGTGAGATCACAGATGCAGGGTAAAGTAGTTATTAATTATACATAAAATTAATACAAAGTCATTTCAGGAGTGAGGGAGTTCACAAGCAACCAGGGAATCCAGATGGGATGCCCTTATAAACAAGTATCCTTTAGGGGCTAGGTATAAGACAATTGTAAATGACTGGGGAAGAAGAGTCTGAGTTAAGAAAATCAACCTTGCCACTTCCTCCAGAATATTTCTACTAATGGGCTCCTTGATTTAGGATCTGATTGCTGTGTAGGCCTTCTCATTCTTCTTTCTTTGTGTGGCAACATGGGTTTTCTGTCCTCAGATTTAGAACTAATTGAGGAGAAGGGAACATAAAGGGAATTCCTATGAAAAAGGACCTTCCTGCTGGTGGAATCAATGAAGCAGATGAATGCAACTTGTGATGTGTGGGTGGCTGTCATTCCTTAAACACAGAAGAGAAGTTCAATGCTGACCTGACTGGAAAGGGGGTGTCCCTGGGGATGTGACCAAGGTTTAGCTGCTTTGTCTGAGAGAATTCAGAAGCGAATGTTCAGACATGTAGATTTCTCTTCTCAATTATAACCTTTCCTTTTCCAGAAGATGTTCCCCTCCTATCTATCATGATCCTGGTTCTCTCAAAATCATTGGGAATACAAGGCGGCTTAATAGAGTGCAGGGTTTCTTAAACTCCTTAGTGTCATGGACTTCTTTGGCAATCTGGAGAAGCCTGTGAATCCCTTCTCAGAATGGTGTCTTTAAACACATAAAATGCATAAAAATCACAAAAGAAACCCATTATATTGAAACGCAATTTTCAACAAGTTCATGGTCCCCCCTCTCCCCAGTTAAGAACCCCTAGACTTACAAACCAAAGAACTGTATGGGAGTTTTGATTCTCTGTCACCTTGGGCAAGGAGTTCAACCTCTCTGTATCTCAGTTTTCTTATTTATAAAATGGAAAAATAATGCCTATTCTACTTGCTTCACAGTATTCATGTGAAGGCACAGCAATAGCACCCTAGATGGCATATAGCGCACTAGGTGGCACATAGAGTACTGACTGTGGGCTTAGAAAGACTTTAATAGCGAGAGTAGCTAGATTTTATATTGCTCCTATTACGTTCCAGGCACTGTGCTAAGCACGTTATGAATATGTCATTCAATCCTGAGAGGCAGGTGCTATTGTTATCTCCATTTTATAGTTGAAGAAACTGAGGCAAACAGTGGTAAAGTAATTTGCCCAAGGCCATACAGTAAGTAAGTGTCTGAGGTCATATTTGAATTCAGGTCTTTTTGACTCCAAGCCCAATGCTCTATCTACTGTAAGACCTTATTGGCAATTCAAAGCTGCCTTTATAAACTTATTAAACTGCATGACCCTGGGCAAGTCATTTAACTTGCCTTCCTACTCAAGTTTCCTCATCTGTAAAATGGGGATAATATACCTGCCACTCAGGGTTATTGTGAGGATAAAATGAGATAATATTTGTAAAGTGCTTTCAAACCTGAAAAATGACTAGCTATCATCATCATTGTTATCTTGTTTTTACTTTCCTTTTTTATCTCCACACATTCCTTTAAGTGGAGGGATTTCTGCTGTAAGTGTGGGAATCTCAAGCTATTTAAATAATGAAAGTTCCTAGAGATAAGATTAGATATCTTGAGTATAGAAAACCCTAAATGTGAAATAAGGAGACCTGAATTCTAGTCCTGACTCTAATAACACTTTCTGGGCAGACAATTTTATCTGATTCTCCATAGTTGTTTCTCTAGTCTCCAAAATGCTACCTGCCTCATGGGAGCATAGTAAGAATCAATGAGAAGGGAGATACAGTAGTGGGTAGTCTGTGTAATTAAAAAAAATAGTGGAACCCCATTATTTCACAGATATATTTTAATTACTCAGCCTATCCAACAAATACCTAATCCTTCAGTGTTATTCAAGGATTTTTGATACTATTTGTTGTTGCTACAGCTGAAGTTTTAAGAGCTCCTAAATAATTGACTTGGCTCAGTGGACTAGATTTCAAATTGTGAGTCTTCCTAGGGGTAAATCTTCAGAAATTTTTTATTTAAAACAACAAAAACTCAGCCAAAATTGCCCTAGTCAGCATCTTAATGTGGCTTAGATAGTAGGATCCCCAATAAATGGGCATCACTGTGGACCTGCTTTTGAATCTGTAAAATGAGGGGCTGGACTAGATAATCCCTTAATCCTCTTCCAGATCTAAAACCTCTGGTACTTTAAATTGAAAGCTGGAAGACAAGGAACTCAATTAGTTCTTGTAGGATGAGATGACTGGCAAGGTTCTTTCTTTTTTTTCTTCCTTTTTTTTTTTGCTTTTTGGAAGGCAATCAGGATTAAGTGACTTGCCCAAGGTCACACGGCTGGCTTTTGTGTTAAGTGTCTGAGGCCAGATTTGAATTCAGGTACTCCTGACTCCAAGGCCAGTGCTCTATTCACTGAATCACCTAGCCGCCCCCAATTTTTTTTCTTTTTTTGCCTTTTGGAGGGCAATTGGGGTTAAGTAACTTGCCCAAGGTTACATGGCTATTTTTTTTTTTGTGGGTCTTAAGTGTGTGAGGTGGGAACTGAATTCAGGTCCTCCTGACTCCAGGGCCAGCACTCTACTCACTGCACCACCTAGATGCCCCCTAACTGGCAAGGTTCTTTCAAACTCTTGAGGTTCTGTACTCTCATTCTCTACCATCTTACCTCCCTAGAATGAAGGTGTACATGAATAGGAGGCAGAAAAATTCATGTTCAAATAAAAATTCTTCTCTTCAGAAAACTTTTATTAAACACCTATTTTCCCAGGCTACTGGTTTGATAGAGTTTAACTGCCCATCATTTTCAACCCCTAAGATGGTAATTGCTAACTTTGGAGGAGTCATAACATTCCATTATTATTTAATTTTTGCAATGCCATTATGACATCCTCCCTGCCCAAGAATTTACCACTCTAAAATAAGAGCATTATTTTGAGGTACATTGGTTTTAATCGGGTAAAACTTGAGAAGCACAGGGATGGTAGAAAACCAAAGTGAGGGGGGATCATTTTTATAGGGACTAGAGGTATACCTAGAACTGGGCTAACAGGACTTTGATTCAATGCACCAACACTGGGCGAAGGGGGTGAGCTTCCTTCCTTGGAGGTCATGCTTCCACACTTTCTCTGATTCATCTGCAACTTCCTCAGGCATGTACCCAAACCCAATTCCATGGGACTCTTCTCTGAGCTGTCATAGTCAACCCCTGGAATTATCTTCTGCACAAGTCACATCATCCTCTCCCTCCACTCTGCCCTCTCCAAAATTGACTCAATGGTTAAGTCTTCTATGCTGTCTTTACAGACATATAACCATTTTTAGAGTAAACCTCATATCTTGGGCTCATGAACATGAACTTTTCCCAGTGAACTAGAAGTTCTAAGCTAACCAAGCAAAAATATTATCAATTTTCTTTAAAAAAATTTTTTTACCATCCCTAAAGCCCCAGTGTTTATTACTGCACAAAAGTGGAGAATTATGACTGCCCTAGATATCAAAATATATTAGTATTGGGGGAGAAAACCATTCATAAAGAATCATTTTAGGACTTACCTTACCAATCTGTCTTATATTAGCCAATTAGCTCCATTTTCTCTAAAAATCTTGAAGAACCAATATAAATTTAAGGAAATTCAGGGGTTCTGCATTTCTTACTTTGTTGGATACTAGGAAAGCATTATAGCCACATGAGAATACTGGGGATCTAGATATGTATAAGCCTCTAATGGTTAACAAAATAAAAATGGCTACAATCAATTTTTCCCAAGCTATGTTTCATACCATGTTGGGTATACCCCCTGTGGCTAATTTATAGAATGTTTTGGGCAAGAATTGAACAGGACAGGTTGACATTATTTTTTTGTTGTTGGAAGAAATACTCAATTCAAATTAATTCAGCAAAACATTTGTTCATCCCCTACAACGTACAAGGTACTTTGATAGGTTCTAGGTTCTAGGGATACAAAGAAAGAAAAAGAAACAGTTCCTGTCTCCAAGGGATTTTTATTCTACTAAAGCTTATGCCCATCCAATTGATGAATCAACAAGCATACATTAGACAGAAATGAAGTAGTTTTTATTCTCCAGAAGCCTGTACTCTATTGGGGAAAGCAATAAGTACCATAAAAGTATGCAGAAAATATATACAAAGTGAATATTGAAGTCAACAAGCATTTATTAAGTATTATTTATGTGCCAGGTACTGTGTTAAGCAAAATAAAGGTTATTTGGAATGGAGGCATTACGTAAATAAAACCAATGTTCTGTTGGATTATTAGAATCCTAGAGAATCTCATTGAACCCTGATATTCTCTATACAGTAGAGAAGAGAGATAAAAGAAAAACCCACCAAAATTAATGACATTTTTCCTTTAAAAAGCCATGATAGGATACTTTGGTTCTTGTAAGTTGCTCCAAAATTTGCCTGACCCTATTTCATCCTGGAGATATTTTCTATTCCTAGATTCTTTGTGCTTGTAGATAAGTAAGCCCCTTTATCTTACTGGGTCTTGATTTTCTTTTCTGAGGCCTTAAATGAGGAGATTAAACCAGAAGGCTCAAAGTCTCTTCTGCCACCAAATCAAGTATCCTCTGACACTTTGATGCCTGGACCAGCTTTTATAGGATCTTTTAATATTACTTCAAGCCCCAAAGTGTTCCATAGACATGTAAGCTTAGGAAATATGCAAATTATAAACTGTTCAAAGGCTTGGACATACTGCTTCACTTGCCTTTTGTAACCTGTGATGTTGTAGTTGTACACATACTTCTAATCCATCTGGTTAAAATATAACACCCTTCAATGGAGTATAGAAATCTTTATTGCCTTACAAGACAGTAAGGGGGAAGGGAGGAAGGTGAAGGATGAGAGGGCAAACTGGGGAAAGGAGTAATCATTATGCTTGCCATCTTGGGGAGGAGAAAAGGGGAGAGATGGGGATAAAATTTGGAACTCAAAATCTTGTGAAAATAAATGTTGAAAACTAAAAATAAATAAATAAATTCTGGAAAAAAATAATATAAGACCCTTGAGAGTAGCGATCATTTCATTCTTTGTATTTATATTCCTACTGCTGCTTCAGTTTCCTCAACTGAAAAGTAGGGATAGCATAATAATAGCACCTATCTCCCAGAGTTGTTGTCCGAATCAAATGAGTTAATATTTGTAATAATATTTAGCACAGTGCCTAGAACATCATAGGAGCTTAATAAACACTTGTTTCCTTCTTCCCTATTTCCTACCAATAGTCTGTCATAATAGACATTTAATAAATGATTGTTGAATAATTAATTGCTTTTGCTGTATCTCTAGTACCTGGCAAAGTGCCTTGAATATAGTAGGTATTTAATGAATGATTATTGAATTGAATTCTAACATATCATGTATAGATTGGTATCTTATAAATATTTTATATAATGATGATGGTGATACATCAATATAGCCATATTTCTCTTTCATTTCTTCATTCAACAAAATGTATATGCCTACTTTATTTGTGGCTCTAGGATAGCTGCTAGGGAAGCAAAGTTATATGGGACACAGAGACTACTCTCTAAAAGCTTAAACTCTAATGGCAAAGACACCATTCAGGAAATAAGTGTTTGTCTATAATTTTCAAGTCTAGAGCATCCAAGTTTTTTAGAATGTTACTTTAGGGAAGCTAGATATCAAGGGTAAATAATCTAGATATCATCAGCCCAATAGTCAGTCAATAAGTATTGATTACCCACTTTATTTTCAATATGGTACTAGGTATCATGGGGTATACAAAAAGTCTAGAAACATGGCCTTAGTTATGGGAGATTATAATTAGCAAGTTGGAGACATCATTAAGACTTAGGTAATATTTAATTGAAGGCCTTTGTTTAAATCCCATCTCTGCCATGCATTACCTGTGTGATATTAGATATGTGTCTGGTAGTTGTCTTTAGTATGGATTGGTGGCAAAAAATGTGGAAACTGGGATTTACTGAGGACCTAAGTAGAATCAAACAAATTTTAAACAAACACATTATGCCCATTTATAGATTGAGATTAACACAATGATCACCGGTCGAGGCATTTCAGGACCCAGCTCTGGAAATCCATATCATTCTCAATGTTCCTCTTAGTACAGAAAATATCAGAGCAAGTGTGGACTGATTAAGCCACTGGTCAGAAAAGAATTAATTGTGACCAAATGTGAAATGACAAGAGAGATTTAAACTCTGAGAATGTTGGAAGGATTACAGAGTATTAAGAGTCACTGCACAGATGAGTTCAACAGTTTTAAAAGTCAAATTTCATTTGCCAACATCCAATCCCTGAAATGAGAGCATGTGTGCATTTGGGTAAAGACAGCTGGGTTTTTGGGCCATGGATTTAGTTGCAGGCTGCAGCTTGAGATGGAGAGACCATGAGTGGGGAGGGGCCTGATCTAGGCATCTTATCACAGCCTGAAACCTCATTAGTGGTTTGCATTAGCAATTCTAGGGCAAAAAAAAAAAAGATAGGTTACCTCTTAATTTTCTCAGGTCCTTTTTGCCCATTGCCTGCCTAGTTTTTCTTTTTTTTATTCCCTGTTCTCTTCCTCTTTTCTTTGATCTATCATTGAGAGGCACCTAGATGACGCAAGGAAAAGAGTACTGGACTTGAGAGTCAGGAAGACCTGAGCTCCACTCTGTTCTAAAACACTTACTAGCTGTGAATCCCAGAGCAAGTCACTTCACTTTTATCTGTCTCAGTTTCCTCAACTGTAAAAATAGAATAAATAATAGCAACTACCTCACAGGATTATTGTAAGGATCAAGTGAGATAATGTTTGAAAATTGCCTAGCACAGTCTGACACATAGTAATGCTTAATTACATACTTGTTTCCTTCCTCTCTATCATTTGCCCTAAAATTAATCAATTCTATTAGATGTGAAACTTGGTCCATTTGGTTCTCCTATATGTGATATTGCACTAATGAAGGTCTCTCAAATATAAGGTACAAGTGAGCACCCTTGTTTCTTTTCTATATTAAAATTAAAATGTTGTTGATGACTAAAGTAGTGGGGAATCAGTAAAGTTTGTTTTTTTCCTTGCAACAACTCAAAATTGAGTTCTGTTATCCAAAAGCATAGTTTTTTATGTTTTGACAACTGTATTTCAACAAGTTTCCTTTGTAATCTTATTGTTTTATTTTATGCATTTAAAATATAAAAGAGACCCATGGACTTCACCAGTCTCTGCCAAATGTGTCCATGGACACAAAAATAATGGTTATGAATACCTGGACAAAAAGGAGAATCGCTGTACATTAAGCTAATTGGCTAGTGAAATTGCAGTGCTAGACCACAGCTTTCTAATTCTAGATATACTGTCTGATCCCTAAGATAGTGCTGCTTAGAACTTCTCACAAGGCTGACATGTTTATGGAGTTCAGTTCTAAGCCTTCCCGGGATGGCATTTCAGTTTGATGAAGTTGTTACTTAAATTTTCTTTTCAAGTTCACCACAGAGTTTTCTCAGATGAGAACTATATTTGAGGAAAGTTTTGGTAAGGCAAAGTATGGCAGTGTTGAAGGTCTCAGCATTAAAAACCAATACTTTTCTTGCTTTTGTATAAAGCTCTTTAGTTTCTAAAACACCTTCACTCATGCTCCCTGGGTCCTCATACCAGTCCTGTTCCAGGAGACTAGATGCTGCCAGACTGGCACAGGGAAAGAGGTTCTCTTCTGAGGATTCTTCTCTACCTATCCCCAACCTAGCTCTCTCTTGTCACTGCTGGGATGTCTAGGGATGGGGAGAAAATTATCATGATTCCAACTACAGGAATCTGGAAGAAGGCAAATTGTTGATGGATGTGGCAAAAGGTCATGGATCCAAAACCTCCTCAAGTGGGGAGAGTGCTAGAGCATGGCAAGAGTCACTGGTTCTGCTGTGTTTCAACTTGAGAGCAGCGAGCAAGTACGGATGGAAGGAATAGAGATGTGGCCATGATGCTAGCCTTGAATCTCTTTCCCCATTGTGGTCAGCATGGCGGATGGGGCCAAGATATGTCTATGTATTTTTCTCAGAATTTGTGACTTGGCTGCTAGCACCTCCTATAAAATGTATACCATCATGGGATGAATAATAATGAAATCTGTAAGATCAAATTCTATCTAGACCTAGATAATTAGAGAAATATGAAATGCTCATAGGTAGGTCATGACAGTATCATGAAAATGACTGCTTCCTAAATAAATGTGTTTTTTCAGTGACAAACCAGTCAAACTGTCCAGAGGATTATTTTATTGAGCTAGAAAAATTAAGAACAATTTCATATTATTCAAAAATAACCATTTCATCAGGAAGTATCGACTCTTATTTAAAATTTTTTTACTTCCAGTTCCAAATTTTCTCCCACTCTCCAGTTCCTCCCCCATCCATTGAAAAAACAAGCAGAAGGAATTAAAATTCTTACAGGAAATAATGTGGGAAAATTGAGAAGGAAGAAGACCTAGCACTACCAAATCCCAAGCTATACCACACAGCAATAATATCAAAATAATTTGGTACTAGCTAAAAATTAGAGATTGATCAGTGGAACAAATGAAGCATACAAAATACAGTATCACCGTAGTCAAATGTTTGATAAACCCAAAGGACTTACTAGAAAAGGTCAAATTGTGTCTAATAGAACTCAGATAAATCATAGGAACAAGGGGCTTTGTCTCCAGTTCTCGGTCCCCAAAGAAAAAACTCTGTGAAGGGGGAAGTTGACAAGCTAACACCATGCAAGTTATTTGAGTCAAGCACTGTTTTATCTCCATATAGTGGATGAAAAACCTGAGGTTCAGAGAGGTCAAGTCATTAGCCCAAAATCATAGTAAGGGTTGGTAGCAAGATTCAAACCTACAACACAGACTTTCTGATTCCTAGCCCATAGTTTTGTCCTCAGGACCATGTTGCCTTTTTTTTTTTTTTTTTGCTTTTCGTAGAGGGGAGGGCAGAACACTTGGGGTTAAGTGACTTGCCCAAGATCACACAGCTACATGTTGATTTTATAAATGTTGTTATGAGATTTATATCACATGCTTTCAACACAAAAAGAAGCAGCAAGCATTTTGTTCTGGCTGCCTCCTAAATAAACTAGCAGATCTTTAGGAAGATAAGAAGATGCATTAATATGGGCTAAGTTATAGAATCTTAACTATTGGCTTCATCCCTATGGTAGCTTTTGTAATCATGAGATCTAAGTATACACCTCAAAATCCTTCACACAGTAGCACACAGAGGTCTATGCCACAAGTATTCAGGTGCTTTTACATGGTTCTACCTCATTAACACTTCCCCTAAAATATGACACTTACACCTGGATGCAATGTTTTAGATGTAGCCTGGACAAAGAAGAAGCAGCATCCCAGAATTTATAGTCTGGAATAAACCCTGGTTGGTCATGTTCTCCAACCTGGGACTGATCTGGAATTTCCTCTCTAACACAACTGAGAAGTAACCCTATACTCCCCAACAGAGGCAGTTCCACTTTTGAAGAGCTCTAATAATTAGAAGGCACAGGGGATAGAGTACTAGACCTGAAGTCAGGAAGACTCATCTTCCTGAGTTCAAATATGACCTTGGACCCTTACTACCTGTGACAGTTTTGTGACCCTAAGCAAGTTATTTAATTCCATTTGCCTCCGTTTCCTCATCTATAAAATGAGCTAGAGAAGGAAATAGCAAACCACTCCAGTATCTTTGCCAAGAAAACCCCAAATGGAGTGATGAAAAATTGGACACAACTGAAACAACTGAACAACCAAAAAATTATTAGAAAGCTTTTCCCCATACCAAACTAAAATACACATCTGCAGCTTTCACCTAGTGGCCCTCCTAAAAATGCTGGACAAAGACTCTTCTGGCCCCTCATGGGCTTCTTCCTCTCAGGCTAAATATGTCCATTTTCTCCAGATGATCCTCATGTGGCATGAACTTGAGGCTTTTTACCAACTTGATTGCCCTCCTTTGGAGATATACGAGATCATGAATGTTCTTAAAATGTGTTGATCAGAACTGAACATGTTAACTTTGTTATCTATCATAACACTTATGATAAATCTGGAGCATATAATCCATTGAAACCCTCAGGTCTTTTTTCTGATAATCTTTTCTTGGAATGCAAGCCTCCCCCATCTTGCATCTGTTATATTGATTTTTGGAACCCAAGTGTAAGACTTCACATTTGCTCAATCATTTTCAGTCATGTCTAACTGTTCATGACCCCATTTGGAGTTTTCTTGGAAAAGATACTGTAGTGGCTTGCCATTTCCTCCTTCAGCTCATTTGATAGATGAGGAAACTGAGACAAACAGGGTTAAGTGGCTTGCCCAGGGTTACGCAACTAGTAAGTGTCTGAGACTAGATTTGAACTCATAAAGAAGAATCTTCCTGACTGCAGACTCAGCTCTCTATCTACTACACCACCTAGCTGCTTGAAATTTCATTTCAGTTGATTCAAACTGGCATTCTAATTTATTTAGGCCATTTCAGACATAGACTGCTACCTAACTTATTAGCTTGGCCAGTTTTATATTTTGGGGCTAAGTATATTCCATTACCTAAGTGTATTCCATCTGAAAATTTGGCAAGCATGTCATCTGTGCCCTTCTATGCCCATTGTAAAGATGCTAAGTAATAGAGAGTGAAGAGTAGACTCCAGTGTAGAAGCCCTTGCCAGGTAATGGGCTTGTAGCCTCCTTGACCTGCATTGGGGGTGTTTGTTAGTGCTCCCTGTGAATGCATCCACCTTTCTGGCAGTCACATCACATTGTTGATCAGCTTGAGCTTGGACTCCCCTATCCTCCATTTCTATTTCTCATAAACCACTGTCTAGCTGTGTTTCCTCCATTCTATATGAGTGCAATTAATGTTTTGAAGCTCCCAAGAGGACTTTATATTTATGCCCATTATTTTTTTTCAGATTAAGCTAATTGCCCTGGTCTATCAAGGTCTTTCAAACTGATTCTGCCATTCAATATGTTATCTAATAGTCCTTTCCAACTTCATGTTGTTATAAATCTATGCTACCTATATCTGCCTCTACAATGTTATCTGTGTCTTCTTCTTAGATATTGATCAAATTGTCTAAAAACACAAGGCCAAGGAAAGCTCTCTGGGGCATTCAATAATAGCCTTTTCTGCAGTTTAATATCAATCCATTAATCATTGTTCTTGAGTCTAATCTTTCAAACAGTTCTGAATCACTTTAACTATACTATCACTGAATCCACCATCTTGTCCACAAGGTTATCATGACTTTATTGGGTACTTTGATAAAATCCAGGTCAGCTATTTCTGTAGTTTTCCTTTGATCTACCAGCACAATAACTTTATTATTAAAAAAAATGTCTGGCATGACTTGTGAAAGAAGATTAGGTTCACTTAACAGGATGAACCATGGCTACTTTCTAAATATGCCCTAATACTTAGAAAAACAATGGAGCATTTTCTATATCCTTAAAGGCTTTGTGAGCACCTTAGAACCTTAGATCATCCCACATGGAGGGTCATTCAGGATTCCCATCCCCAGTGTCTCTATAAGATAGAAGTATCATAAATACATATGGGTGGAAAGCCCAAACCATAGTGGCCTGATTCTGCAGTGGTTTACCATTGAAACACCAAGCAGCACCCAGGATTGTACATTCTCAGTTTCTTCCATATATCTGGACCCAGGCTTAAGGTCATTGGTTTACCTCTTTCAAATAGCTTCCTGCTTGGCCATGGCTCCCTCCAGGAGGCTTTTATGGTCCAGGCCAGTGCAGGTGACAAACATGAGCCTCAAAGTTAGACACTGTCTTTTTTAAATAAAATTTTAGAAACTAGAAGAAGCAGCTAGGGCAGCATATGCATCAAGTAAATTAAATAAGTGCTGTAGTAGGCCCTTTGTCTAGGGATTTGTCTAGGGACCTGCTTTTGCTGTAGGTTTATTATTCACATTTATTAAGCGCCCACCGTCTGCTCTGTGCAATTCAGGACATCTATAAGGCAACTTTAGTTTTTTCTCTTTTATGGCTGTTTTTCTTGATTTATTTTTCAAGGGAGCACAAGGCCCTTTAGAAGTGAAGTGAATGCAGGTTTCTAAAGCATTCTATCAACCAGAAACCTCTGTTCACAGGCACTTACTGTGTCGACTAGGCCAATTATGATGCTTTCCATAGGAATGACTGGGAGGCAGGCACTACAAGATCCTTAAAGGCCTCCTGAATCATCCAAGAAAGATGAAATTATTTTCAGTAGCATTCAAGGGCCAAGTACACTTCATTGGCTTCTAATTCTTTGAAAATTAGCAGTCTCTGGATTATGTGTTTGGTAAAACTGTAGTAACCAGAATATTGGATCACCTTGAGTCCCCTGTACCATGTAAGAAAGAATTTACCATTGTTTCCTGCTTCCATTTCTTAATTTTGAAATGAGGGACTCCCAAAAGGGTTTGATTTAGTTACTCTCCCCAAATTAGCCACAAGAATAGGACCTAAAAATAACATTAAATGTTCTTACCCTTTGACTGGAAGACAGCAGGGCCATGGACTTCAGGGCCTCTATTTCAAGGGGGAGCTCAGCATAGTGATTTTCCCTGTTCCCCACCAGCTAAACTACCTTTGGGCTTTTCTGGAATTCTTCATTATACCTCACCCCCAGGTACCTCTCTCCCCATTTCCCAGCTTTTCAGCTTCCTAGCTTCCTTTTGTGTATTATCTTCCCCCATTAAATTGTAAGCTCCTTGAGGGCAGAGAATTCTTTGCTTTTATTTGTATTTGTAATCCCAGTGCTTAATTTGTTCTGTAAAACTTAGACTCAAGTCAAAAGACAGCATCCAGGGACCTAGAAGTTTCCCCATTCCTCTGTTAGACACTGTGTTAAGCACTGGGATTACAAATACAAAGTTTTATAGAACAAATCCTTTATTAAGGGGATTTGTTCTGTGAAGTTTGGATTCAGTCAAAAGGCAGCACTTGAGGACTTAGAGGGTCAAATGTGGCCTTAAGGTTTCAGGTTCCCCACCCTGCAGCACAGAGTAGGTGCCTAATACATATTTATTGGTTGATTGATTAATTGATTGGTTCTTGCAACCAGAGCTAGGTTTTGATGGTCTTAGGGAAAAGTTGCTGAAGAATATCATTAGGAAAAAGGAGAAAGTTTATGTCATTCCTTCTATCTCTACTTTTCATTTTGTAATTGTTATAACATCAGCACTATAAAAGGATCTTTTAAAAAATAGATATTTTGGGGCAGCCAGGTAGCACAGCGAGTAAGAGCACCGGCTCCAGTGTTGAGAACACCTGGAGATCGAATCCCGGGCTCAGACACTTAGCACCCACCCAGAAACACCTGGCAGTGTAACCTTGAGCAAGTTACTTAACCCCAATTGCTTAGGGGCAGCCAGGTGGCTCAGCGAGTAAGAGCACCGGCTCCATTGTTGGGATGACCTGGATCAAATCTGGGCTCAGATACTCAGCACCACACCCAGAAATAATAACTGGCCGTGTAACCTTGAGCAAGTTACTTAACCCCAATTGCTTAAAAAAAAAAAATAGATATTTTTTGCTCTTATATCACTTAATTTCCATGTATATCCATCCTTCCTCCTTCCTTACCAACAGACACAATCAGCCAAGCCTGACAGTTTATACAATGTTCTACCTGCCCCTCCCCATACACAGTCTGTGCCAGATCATAGGTCTTAATGCCAAACAGAAGGTTCCTATAGCTTTGAATATAGGATACCTGCCCATGCTTTCCCCCTCAGATCCTTATCACTTTTCTTCTTCAAGCTCTGCCATGATAACTACACAGTGTTTCATTTCATTTGTAGCCATTGGGGTTTTTTTTGGTTTTTCTATTTCTGATTACTTCACTTTGTATCAGCTCATATAAGTTTTCCCATGCTTCTCTGTATCCTTCACATTCATTATTTCTCATGATGAGATACTATTTAATACTACACATCTGGAAGGATTTTTCCAATCATATAGTCTAAATCCCTAAGTAAGACTAAATTTAACTTCTAGCCAACCTCTAGCCTAGCTAGCCTAAGTGAACTCCTATAAGTTTGTGCTAATTTATAGGCCTTATTGTAATTCAGATGGTTCTTATAGCCCAGAATGTGAAATGCCAGCCCAAACTGTCCCCTCAGATCCAAAGCAAAATGGATGGGTTTATTTAGAGTTATTCCTTCTATGCCCAAACTACAGAATAAAGAATTTTAAGATCAACCCCCATATCCATCATAAGTGATAGCATAATAGTATACTGTGCTGAAAATGAGAAAACCTTGGTTCAAATTTCAGCTCTACCACTTGCTACCTGACTTATGACTTTGGATAAGTCATTTTATTTCTCAGGTAATCATTTGGAAAATATGGCTATTAGCAGCATAGCTCTTTATAAGTAATCTCATTTGATCCTCATGTCACTATGGGATAGTAGTGCTACAGGCAGACATTATTTCTGTTTTAAAGATGAGGGAACTGAGACTTTGGAGAGGTTACTTATAAATGATTTGCTCATGGTTAAACCATTGGTGAGTGTAAGGAATGGGGTTCCAGCCCAAATCTGTCCTGACCCCAGTCCAATGTTCTCTCTTCTCCACCCTCCACCCCGCCGAAAACACCTATTCCAGATTGCTCTTTATAATGGTTGGATCAGTTCACAATTACACCAACAGTGAGTGTCCTAATTTTGCCACATCCCCTCCAACATTTGTTGCTTTCTCTTTCAATCATTTTAATCAATCTGATAAAAACCTATGGATTTAGTTGGCTTTCAAAGACTTTTCTTTCATGGTGGACAGAGTTTGGGGTTATTTTTGCTTGTTGATAGCTTGGATCCTGGCTGTCATGTTCTTTCCTTGGTGAGCTGAGATCAGATTTCCTTAGGAAGGTTACAAAAGCAGAGGACAATAGCAGTGGTGAAAGCTGTGTATCAGAAAGTTCATATGATAGCATCATCTCGAGAGATTTTTGTTTCCATTTCCAGGATCACAGATTTTCACCATTTCATCATTTGGTATGGAAGGGAAAACCATTCTAAGATGTGTTTCAATTTTCCACTCAGAAAATAGGTTAACTTTTCCAGTTATTACATCCCTTCATGCCATACAGAGGAGCAAATCATTGGATCTGCTGATTTAAAACTGGAAGGTCCTTTAGGAGTCAATCTAGCACAACCTCCTAATTTTACAGAAGAAGAAACTAATACCCAGAGAAACAAATGACTTGTTTAAGGTTACACAGGTAATAACATCTCCTATTCATATAAATGGGAGATATTATTGCAACCCCATAACAAGAGTTGTAGGGTTGCAAAGTACTTTGCATACACACACATGTATATATAGGTATGTTTATACACACACACACACACACATCTTCACAACAACCCTGCAAGTTAGTTGCAATTATTAACCCCAATCTTACAGAAGAGGAAACTGAGGCCTGGAAAAATTGAATGTCTTGCTCAGAGTCCCTCAATAGAAAGTAGCAAAGTGAAGGTTTGAACTCTTCTTCTGACTAATTTTTTGTCTGACTCTGATTTTTCTGATACACAGCCTGTTCTCTTATTAAGGTGATGATTGGTGACATTTTATAAGTAGATGCTTACAGAAAGGCCCCACTCATTGGAAAAATTCATCCATTGATATGTAGGGCACATTCTGATAACACATTCTGTCTGTTTTCACATTAAAAGCAAAATGACACAATAAACTGCTTATTCTTTACCATTTCTTCTCTTCCTCTTGCCTTCTCTCCTAGGGGACTTTGAAATAACATCTTTTATAATCTTACATATACTGTCTATGACTTATTTGTTCAGGGTAGGGGAAAGGTGGCAGTGAAATTTCCTCTGCTTCTGCTCTCCCCCGACAATTCTCTGCAACCTGGGAAGCTGCCCATTAAGCCTTAGGCCCCATCTGTTCTGTTTCACATGTTCCTTCAGGAGCAGTAAGGTCACCACATCAATTAGCAGTGGCTAGATTATTTCTAGTGATGGCCATGGGAAATGGAGCGACCAGATTCAAAGGCTCTCTTTGTCTCTTTTGCCTGAAACATACCACCAAGTTCTTCCCATTTTCTAGAAAGTGCTGGCTAGTTTGCTCAGTGGGTTAGTGGATGGCACAGTTTCAACAGAGCAGAGGTCACTCATCATTTAATAATCCATATACTGATCATTTAGATTATATCTCCTCCATTATCCCATCCTTAACCTCAGGCAGGTTTTTAAAAAATGTCAAGAAAGACTTGGCAGGAGAATGTGAATGGATGAGTTCAAACTGACTCAGTGGAAAAAGCAATAATCTTGGAATTAAAAGCCCTGGTTTCCAAATCTATTGTACCAATAGTTATTAGCTGTGACCTGTTCAGCTGTTTCAGTAATATATGACTCTTCATGAACCCATGAAGTTTTCTTGGCAAAGATATTGCAGTGGTTTGCCATTTTCTTCTCGAGCTTATTTTGCAGATGAGGAAACTGAGGCAAACAGGGTTAAATGACTTGTCTAGGGTCACACAGTAAGTATCTAAGACCAGATTTGAACTCAGCTTTTCCTGAACTCAGGCCCAACTCTAACCACTGTATGACCTTGGGGAAGTCATTTAAATTCTCTAAGCCTCAGTTTCATTGAAATGGGCATAATCAGATACCTACATGACAACTCACAAGTGTCATTATATAATGAGATAAAGTATGGAGAGTGGCTTTGGTGTCTATTAAATGTTATGAAATGCAAGCCATTATTATTACTACTGCTTTGAAAAAACTACCACAACATATGCCTTGCTTTGATATGGACAATACCATTTGACATTTTCAAAGAATATTTGCCTGTGCCCTCTCCTTTCAATAGCATTTATACTGTACTATTATACAGATCTCAGCCTAAACTCTCTGTGAGTTAAAGGGTTCCTCTAAGGCAATCAGTATCCCATGGCCAGACTGGTTTTAAGCCTCTCTAAATCTAGCTAGGCTGGTTCATAGACAACAGACATTCAGTTTCTCACTGGCCTCTATGTGAAACTTTTCCAGCAAAGCTCTAGCATCTTCTGGGGCTTCTGATTCAGTGGCATAGTCTTTGAGAACCTTTATGCCACCATGAAGCATCATAGGATCATAGATTAAGAGCCAGAAGGAACCTCAGAAGCTATATCATGCAGCCCCATCAATTTTACAGCTGATGCAGAAATTGAAAGGTTTATTTAAAAATAATACCAAAAATTGCTAGCACTAATTGTACTTTTGGACTTGCAAAGCACCTTACATTCTATCATTTTATCCTTACTAGGCCCCGGGTTGTAGCTGCTATTATTGCCTTCATTTTACAAATGCGGAAACCAAGGCAGAAAAATTAAGTAACTTGCCCAAGATCACACAATGAGAGTCTGAGGAAGAATTTGAACTCAAGTCTTCCTGATTCCAGGTCTATCATTCTAAGGTAGTGTGCCACCTAGCTACCCAAGTTCACCCAGCTAGTAGCAGATTTGAACCTGAATACTCCGACTTCAAAGTCCATATTCTTTCCACTGTGCCTGGCCTCAGAATAGGACTTCACTAATTTATAACGCCCTTCAAGTTCAGCTCAAGTTCCAGCTGTTATAGGAGATCTTTTCTAGTAGCATTCCTTCCCTCCCCAAAGTTACTTCATATTTTCTCTGAATTTATTTTGTACTCACTTTTATCTGTATGTACTTACTCTCCCCATGCTTGAGAGCAGGAAATGCTTTCATTTTTTGTCTTTTGTATCCTTCACATACCAGCATAGAGTCTAACAAGTCATGGGCACTTAATAAGTACCTGAGTTAATTGAATGAAATTGTGGTGGTCAGGAAACAAAGGGAAAATGTTTTTCCTTTCTCTTCTCGTTTTTCCTTAGCTCAATCATTTTACTTATTTGTGCTTCCTTTCCACTTTTTTCTGGTTATAGATTTGCTTTTCCTTTTCTCTTCTAGATGATTTTTTCATTTTTTTTAATCCATTCTCAAGCATCAGCTATGATATATACAGTGTTTTTCAGTTGACTTAGTCCCAAAGGCTACATCCGTCTTCCATTGTCCTTCTGTAATCTCAATCTGTTGTAATTTTATCTGTTGACATGAGAAACAAAAGCTAACAACCTATAATTGACCCAACCCAGTGCCTTTCTTCCTATATATTAGCACTTTCTTTTTCCTTGAAATTGTCATTGACACCATTATCCTGAAAGACTCCCAAGTTCAGCATTTCTACCTCAACATCCTTATCCACTGTCCTACTAATTTTTGTGATGTCCACCTCCGCAATTCGAATTTCTTCCACATCTGTCCTTTCTCTCCCTTACCATTCTCATCAAATAGTCATCTCATGTTTCTGGCCTCCCTAACATTGGCTTCTTACCTATTCATTAGCCCCATTCTAAAGAGACCTGCCAGAATAAATTCTATCAAATGCTACTTAGACATCTTGCTCATCACATTTTTTCATTGGTTCACAACTGTTTCCAGATTCAAATAAAATTATAAAATAAAATAAGATATTAATCCAGGCTTCTATAGCCTTCCATCTTGCCTGTTTCTCCTTCCCTGAGCTTTGTTGCTCAGACTGACCTCATCACCATAACCCACTCATTCTTTTCTAACTTAGGTAGGTAGGTGAACTTGGAGTCAAGAAGACAACTTCAGATTTGCCCTCAGACATTTACTAGTTGTGTGACCCTGGGCAAGTCTTCAACTTTGAATGTTGCAAGTTTCCTTATCTTTAAAATGGATATAATAATAGCATCTACCTCCCAGAATTGTTGTAAGGATACTATGACATATTTGTAAAGTGCTTTGCAAACTATAGAGCTCTGTACCATGAGCACTACCAACAACCACAGAGAACCTGCCCTGAGCCTTCTCCCAATTAGCCACTCTAGAAGATCTTTCTTACCCTACTATCTCCAACCTCACATTTTCCAGGAGGTCTTTCTGTTAAGACTTCAGATAGCAACATGAGACTGACTACTGCAGAGTGTTACGTTTCCCATTGTGTGACATGGCAGATCTCTTGGTTACAACGTCAAAATGCTTGGTGAAAGAAGGAAGATATTTATATTTGTCAGAGCTCATTGGTTCATGGGCAAAACTACTTTTATGCAGTCATTTAAAAGCTATAAAAGTCAGCCATCTTTCATCTATCTCAATGCCTCTGGCCACCCAGAATTAAAAGCGCACAGTGAGAGAGACAAGATTGCTGTCACAGTTGTTTTCTTTTTTTTTTTTAAACAGATGTCCATGACCATGACCAAGTCATATTTTTCTTTCTCCCTTTTCCCAGATGCTTCCCTTACTCCGATCACTCATTGTTTTGGATTCTGGAAGCAACATCAAAAGAACTTTGTTTAATAAGTTGATGATGCAGAATAAGTACACCATGGCATGGCCCCTTGGTCTCTTTGGCCCCTAGGCTCTCGTGTTATTTAACTCCCATCTAACCATGAGTGATGGGATATAAATAGCCTTATAGCCCGGAGGGGCAGAGAGTTCTACACTCTGGTTTATTAATGTTCCATAAAGACTCCACAGTGGGTGGGTCAGCACAATGTTAGTTTGGCACTGTTTATCTTTCAAGCTGATGTCTTGATCTTAAAGTGCCAAGTGTCAACCCCAAGCAGCATTGTTTCCAGACTTTGAGATTTCATTTGGGCTAATGACAGCATACTGAATGAAATGGTTGATGCTGGGCTGATTGCCATGGGTGCATTAATTAACACTGTTTGGAGACCCATGGTGACCTCCAAACAGCCACATAACAGGTGTTTGTCATTACTTCATCAGTCCAGTTTGTTAAGCCCCTCCTCTCACATGTCACACAGCTGGTCCTGCCCATAGCTCATAGCTTCAATCTCAAATCACATTCCCCACTTTATGTTGGAGACTCTTAAGATCTTAAAATCTTTGCCCATTTCTCATAGCCAAAGAGTAAGACTTGGTGCAATATAAAGAATTAGGAATAGAGAAAGGGAAACACTCCTGGTTCTTATGAAAGCAAATACTATTTCTTTTTTAATTTTTGAAATTTTACTGGTGTTTTTTTGGACACTGCAATAATTTCTCCCTATACTCTCTCCCCTGTTGAACCATCAAAGAAAAGAATTAAGAAAATCCAATTGACATAGCAATCCTTTCTGCCAGCATAGGAAACTTTATCCACCCATACCCTGTGACACTTCTCTACAGAGAAGAGAGGAACATATTTCATCATTTTTGTTTGTTCTAGACCTGGATCAAGATTGATTGTTACAGTTAATCAGAATCCAGCTGTCTTGTGGTGTTGTTTTATTTTTGTTACTGTAATCACCATGTATATTATTCTCCTGGTTCTACTTACTCATTCTGCTTCAGTCCATACAAATCTTCCCATTTTCCTTTGCATTCCTCATATTTGCTATGTATTACCAGAACAGTGGCACTCCATTATACTCATATGCCATAATTTCACAGATTTCTGAATGTGAGAGGTGAAAGAGAACTCAGGGACTATCTAGACCAATCCATAAGGGAATGGAATCTACCACTAGAGTGTACAGAGGTTATACCATCTCTGCTTGACAACCTCAGAGGATGGTGGGAAGTCAACCTTTGTTTAGCCATTTCCAAGCTGATGGGTACCCATCTTTTTTTCAGTTCTTTAGCACTTACCAAAATGCTGCTATGAATGTTTGGCACTTCAAAGACCTTTCTTTCTTTGACTTCTCTTATATATATGCGCAGTGATAGTGATGGAATCCTAATAAAGCTGCCCCCAGCCACAATATTCTAAATTCCTCATAGGCTCCACTGAACAGCAGGTCCACTGACCCTACCTAGCCACTGACACACATACACCCCCATCCAATATCCTCACTTCTTCATATATGCTTCTCTGATCACTAGAACAACAGGTGTGTCCGTGACTTCCTATTTCTCACAGAAACTGCAGGCATGTCCATGTGATAGGATCCCAGCCACTGCCTCTAGCGAGCCACTGCCCCCAGACCCATTCCTCATATTTCCCACAGAAACAGCAGGTGTGTCCATGCACTCAACCACAACCACATCTTTCTAGTCCCAGACAGGACCACGATACTCAGTCAATCAGAAAGCAGCAGCACCAGGATACCTGAGCAGGATGTCGACCTCAAAACAATAGAAAGAACTTTCCTTAAATAGGTGTCTGCGAAGTAATAGCAAAAACTAGGTAAACTTATGACATAGAGAGACTTAATGTAATATCATTATCATACACACATACCCCCGAAATGGGTTTTTTTGTATGCATTGTGGATACACACTCCGCTATTACCTAATCTCTTAACAAACTCCTCCTGCTTTTTTAATATTCATAATTTCTGTTATGTAATTGCTTCTTTACCCTATCAAAATCCATCTTACTTCCTCTGAAGTTGCTGGTTCCTACTTTGGAACTTAGCCTGTTTTATGAGAGGCGTCAATCTCAATAAATGCCTATCCTTGGATCAGAGGTGGTCTGACTCTGAAGTCTATGAGATGGTTCCACCACAATGCATCATGAAACTGAAACAATAGGATCTCCAGGTTAATAGGTACAAAGAATTTACGGATTTTTCTCATATGATTCCCAAGGGCAGACACCCCTTCTCTCAGATAATCTGAAATCAAATCTGGCAGCATTTAACATTCATTCATTCATTCATTCAGCAACCATCTACCAAGTATCTATCATGTGCCCTGGACTGTTGGACATTGAGGGGATAAAAGAACAAGAGACAATAGCACTGAGGACTGTTCTAGTCTAGAGAGTCTAGAAAGGTGTAGAAAGTCTAGAGAGGTATAATTTCATCTTCATTCCAAATTGGGCCAAAGTTTTTGTTTCTTTGGGGTTTTTACTTATTTTTTTTTTATCTAGGACTATCCCATTACTCTTAAGAAGTGCTCTTTTCCGCTAAAACCTATATAATCAGTTACAGTAGAGAGAAAAGAAGGGGTGGATTAAAAATAGCCATCTGAACATTTTCTCAGATTCGAGGACTGGAGAAGTTACTCCTAACAATATCTAATAATGTCATTGGGGAGAGAGAAAAGATGTGTGTATGTTGGAAGAGGAGTTCAGGTTCTGCTTAAGAGTGAATGAAGGTGGAATTTAATGAATCTAAGCCAGTTCTCATTACAGCCTTAAAATGGGGGGGGGTGTGGAGGGAGATGGGGGGAGAAGGGAAGGAGTTGGTGTTTAGCCTACAGCTAAAATTATACAGTGGATAGAGTTCTAGTGAACTAGGAGTTAGGAACACCTGCATTCAAATCTTGTCTAAAAAGCTTACTAACTATAGGACCCTGGGGAAACCAATTAACCTCTGCCTCAGTTTCCTCAACTGTAAAATAGGGACAATTATAACAACTATTTCCCATAGTTGTTGTATCAAATGATTTAATATTTGTAAATCACTTAGCACAGTGCCTGGCACATAGTAGGTGTTTAAGAAATGTTTATTGACTGACAGCTCTTGGGAAATGAGTTTAATTTCCAGCTTTGCCCTTTGTTCCATGTGTGTCTTTGGCTCTGAGAACCAGCCACTGGTTTGGAGCAGAAATATTGTTCTATCTTGGGAGTGTTGATCATGCATTGTATCTTTTGGCTCCTTCACACTTGGAATGTGGTGGTGAACTCCAAGCTCAAATCATTTATATTTCTTATTGGCTGGGCATAACTTGGCTCTTCTGGGCTTGGGGTGTGGTTCTGTGCAGGCAAGAGGGCTAGGTTCTGTTAGTGCTCAGTAGGATCCCTCTCTTCCCCTTTGATCTGTTGCATTTTATGCAATTCTGACCCCAGAATACTTGCTGATACTCCTTCCGCCCTCAACTAGCACCTTCAACGTGCTGAGACTTGGGCTTTTTAAATTTCCTATATAAAAATGGGGTTTCAGATGCAAGAACCTGACCAAATTTGATCCATGCCCAGAGTTAGGTTTTAAAAAGAAGAAAAAACACATGCACACACAGACATGCACATACAAATAAGTACCAGCCCTTACCCTCTTTTCTTTCCCCAGTTTAAAAGAAAACCATATTTCCTAAGAGACTAAGTTTGGGCCAATATTCCTAATGTTGTCAGTCATCAGAGAAGGATTTCTCTGATGACAGATGCTCCTCAAATGGTATGAAATATGCTGAGGGAAGAAACTTTGAGACTTGTAAGCCTTGGGTTCTCTCCAAAAGAATGCCAGGAACTGGAAAATGGCTTTGCCCAAACTTGTCCAGCTTAATTTCATAATGAATTTTTTCAAAAATTATTCTTTGCCTTTCTCTCTACTTCTCAAAGTACAACTGAGGAAAGGAAAAGCCCACCCACATTCTGATATTTAAGGTAAGCTGGAAAAAAGGAAAGTACTCTTAAGTTCCATTTCTGTAGCCAACATCACAGTGCAGGTCAATTGTAGAATGCACCCCACTCCCCCAACAGGCCTGTAGTTTGCTTGAGTTCTGGGCCTTCATTCAGAACACAAGTTGCTTAGAGTCCCTGGGCCAGGCAAAGACTGAGGAGATTGAGGGAGTGGGCAGGAATTAAAAAGAGAAGTCTACATTAATCTCTGTCAAATATGATAGTCTCTAAGCAGTACTGGCAGCAGTCCTACTCTTTAAATTTTCTGAAAGGTATTAGATTTCCCTAGAGAATTAAAATTTGAATAAAAAAAAAGACAAAAGGGGAGAAAAGGCACTCTGGTAGTCTTCCTCATATTTCATCCTGGACCAAATGTTGTAAAACCACAAGTTGCTGTCACTTTTACTATGGAATATCATTTATCTATTGAAGGCTTTCTCTCTAGCCCATTTCTTAGCAATTGTTGAGAGGCAGGGATTAGTCATATTTTACAGAATAAAGAAAGGGGATAAGGCTATCTTCAAGAGTAGAGGTTGACTCCCAAGCCACAGGCCTGCTTCCCCTCTCCAGCTGTACTAGATGACCCTCTAAAGGCCCTTTCAGCTCAAAATCTATGATCCTTCGGTCCTTCAAGGGAGTAACAGCAGCCTTGGATATGGCCCCTGAATTGTTGAGTCAAACCCCATAATAATTTTTTGCCAGGGCAAGGAGGCTGCATTTTACTTGGTGCACAACCTCCTCCAAGGAGGCGAGCCTGTCCAGCATACATCTGGGCTCTGCAGTTTTTAGGTGGCTACTTGCAAAGCTGTGCTATGGGTTCATACTATGTATCCCATCCTTTCCTCTTCACCTTTCATCTTTTCTCCATCACCTCTCTTGTTGTTTTTTTCCTTATGGAACCACCAGCTGTATGACCTTAGACAAGACTTGGGTCTCATTTTCCTCCTTTGTAAAATAAGGGTGTTGGCTAGATGGCATCTTTAAACCCCTTCCTGTGTATAGTACAGAAAACAGAAACAAGTTTAGTGGGGAAAAAAAAGACATCCACTGTGATTGTTTTCAAGACCCTAATCTACTTAAATGCTTCAAATTGGGAGCAGTGCATTGCTTGGGCTCCAGCAAGCCTGAGCTCCCTTCAACAAACCCTGTGAAACCTTCCACAGAACAGGGAGGGTCCAAAGTCCTGTTCTGTTCAGCAATTTGGAACTGAGCCCTGGGTGTTAAAACAAGATAAAAAAGAAGGGGGGGTTGGGGAGGGACTGGGGAAGGGTAAAGAGAAGAAACTTCTGGAGTTTTTTCAAGGCCAGTGAAAATGCAGTGAGAACTAGTCTCAATACAGCCTTTCAGTTCAGACATGCCCATTTTAAACCCCGGGTTCCTATTGGTTGGCAAGAGGAATGGAAACCGTTGGTCATGGGTAGTTGTTTCTGGGTCTCTTCCACTTCCCAGCTCTTCTCTGTCCTGCTCACCCCACCCCCACCCCAGTCTCTCAGAGGCAAGTCCAGCCCAGCATCATTCCAACTTTAAACACCTAGCCAACCAATCTAAATGTAGGAAGGACCATAGGCACACTGGAATCCAATGGGAGGAGGGGGAGAAGAATGTTGAACAAAAGCAAGCAAAAACACTTGGGAAATGACAGCTTGACCCAGTGACATGTATGTTCACTTGAGATCCTGTCACTTCAAGATCAATTAGAGAGTGCCACCAAATAGGGTGGTGGAGAGCATGAGGCCTCCTTCCTGGCAGGGTAGGGGGAAGGAGATGACAAATCACATCTTACTTCTGCACTTACCCATTTGCCATTCTCTGCAGTGTCTGTTGGCTCAGTTTGCCTTGACTGGGAGACTTTGTGTGAGTTAGCTAGTAACATTACAGAGAAATATTGCTTTTACATCATTTCACAGAAATGGAAATGGCTTTCTACATATGGTATCTCATTCCAATGCTTAAGTGACTAGCCATGAAGTAAGAACCACTTTGGATATTAGGGTGATAGGGCTTTATGCTCAGTCAGGCATTATTATTATTAAATGTTTCAATGCCTTAGATGTAGAATTTTCTAGCTGAAAAGAATATGAGTGATCACGTAACCCCAGTTCCTTGAAAAGACTTGTGCATATTCCACAGCATGTTAGTCATGGAGCAAAGTCATACTAAAGAGGAGTTCAAGTTGGGGCAGCTAGGTAGAGCACACCAGCCCTGGATTTAGGAGGGCCTTAGTTCAAATCCAGCCTCAGGCACTTGATGCTTACCAGCTATGTAATCCTGGGGAGCCACTTAACCTGAATTGCCTTGCCAAAGGAAAAAGAAAAAGTACTTCAGGTTGACATAAAATATCCTAGGCTACTGAAATAGATAATGTAGCTTCTCAAAATATGGACTATTTGTGCCCAACCTGTGGTAGATCTTTCTCAGCTCATACTGGTCTGGTCAGCCACAACTGGACACACTGTACCTTAACCACAACATAGTGATGTCATTGTGTTTCTCTTTGAAAACTAGAAACACCAACCAGCTAGCTTCCCAAAGCACCCATCTACTTTCCTGGGAAGAGCCACTTAGACACTGAGAAAATCTGAGAAAATCTTTTTATTATTTTATACTGTGACTATAGTCAAGGAATAAGTTAAGAATTAACTTTTTTTTGTAGATTCCTAATGGTCTGATTGTTGAGAAATATTTGCTTATTAATGGACTTTAGCATCTCCAAGGAGCTCAGTCCTAAGTTAAAGTCCCAGATTCAGAAAGAATAATATGTATTTCATTGGCCATAAAGTATCAACATCTGGTCCCTTCCTAATGAACTATCCCTATTCTCTCAATGCAAAATCTGAGGCTTATTTGTAGTGATTTGTTCCCAAAGCTCACAGAACAGGAAAGTATTTAGGACTTTTCCTGATCCAGAATTCAGTTGTCTATCATGGGACTTACTTAAATACTTACCAAAAATTTACCATTTGTAAATTTGAACTACATTTTGGGTCCTAATTAAATGTGAAAATGTTTGCTATTCCTGGTATTATTTCCTATCTTGTGTGAATTCCATTTTGTTGATATAGAAAGGGCTGGATTGATAAAAAACAAAAAACAAAAAAAACTCTGATTCACCAGACCCCTTGGCTTGGGGCTGGACACTCATGAGAGCAGAACAGACAGCCCCCTGCAGGATGAAATCCCCTGCCTTTTCCACCACCTTAATAACCCCTCCTCTCCCCTCCACAACTAAACAAACAGTTTGCCTCACAAGGCAGCCAGGAATTCCCATTTTCTCATTTTTTAAGTGAAAGTGTGGAAGGCCTCTGTTAACACACAAACACATTACTTAAGAGAGCTGACAGGTTAATAGCTCAGTACGGTTAGTGTGTCAGATTAGTGAGCTAGGCTCCTGTCAAAGGTCTGGGAGATAGGGACATCAGGGGATGGGTAAGTTTCAATTGTGGGGAAGGGGAAGGAAAAGTGTAGAATTTAGAAACAAACACTATGGGGGAGGGGAGCATCTGCTGCAGGATCAGAGGACATTATGAAGCCACTGAACACTTGGATAAGGAATAGAGAAAGGAAGATTGAAGCACACCAAAAACAAACTAATCTGCTTGAAAATTTTGCCGAGTATCAGCCCTACTCAGGATCCCATCTGTATAGAAAACTGATAAGAGAAGCAGTAGGCTGGCTGGTTCTTAATCATCTGTGTGCAATGGAAGCTGGAGATGGGGGTGGGGGTGGAGGGGATTGGTGATGGAGTAATAGGAATGGGTGCATGAAAGAGAGAGGGAAGAGAAGCTGCCCTAAAAGCAGCCTCTGTAACAGGAACTGAGCCATTGCTAGTATATGTTTATTAATTACCAACTTTATGCCTAATCCCTCTTCTTTTGCCTCATTTAATTAACAGGCTACATTTTCAAAGAATGCAATTTAGGCAGCCAGTGAAGCATGATTGCACACAAGAATAACTAGAATTATTTTCTGAGAGAGAAAAACGGATGGAAATCGGGCTCCCGGAAATTGGAAATGACAGGTGCAGAGTCTGTGCCTCCTGAACTCAAGGCTGACTCGGAAAACTGTGTTGGTTTTCCAAGGCAGGAAAGGAAGTATGTCAGTACTGCTTCATTCTCTAGCTTTTTCTGGTTCCTTCCTGGAGACAGTTTCAAAAGAGGGACCTCAGATTGCAGAAAATCTGGAGGTGTTCTTTGTGGGAGTATAGGTCACAAGTGCTGGCTGCCACCTTTGACATTGATCCAGTGAGCTCCTTCCCCTGATATCACCCTCTTCCACAGGAAGTCCATTGTGGAATGTTCTCTTCCATTTGTCAGATAGATTCTTTATTCCTCTCTTTTTGTCATAGACATGCCCTCCTAAAAGCTCTTCTCCCTTTCATTTGACTCAGTTATGTTCACACTTTTGAGACAATTTGTAGGCTAAAGCCTGGCACTGCTGATTATCAGACAGCTATTTTCAGGAAAATTAGCATCTCTCATCCAGCCTTAAAGGAATATGAGCAGCTTTAGGTAGCCTCACCTTTGAGCTTTCCCTCATGCTGTTCTTTCCAGATGTAATGCCCTCCCTGCTCTTCAATCTGTCCACATTTTGCTAGTACTTTAAGGACTGCTTCATAGCCTATCACCTCCAATTAGTTGCACACAAATGTTACTCCTTTCTAACTTCACAGGGCACTCACTGTTTCACATATTTGGGTACTTCATTATTTTGTCTTGTATTCTCCTATAATTGTTTTTAAGCTGTGTTGACTCCTACACTAGATAATAAGGTCCTTGAAGGGAGGGGAACCCTTTTGTATTCCTTACTAGGATTATCACTGAATCCAAAGTTACAGACACTTGAATTGGACTGAATTAATGAAAGATCAGCAGGATTGAACATCTATAGTCTTGAAAGACACCCCAACAGCACAAGATCTACTACTCCGATCTTAAGGAAATATGAGTCACTTTGGTCTTTAAATCAGTTCCTCAAAGGAACCCCTGAATCCTTGGAAGTAACTGTTCACCCAACATAGCTGAACACGAGTCATCCAGTTGGCCTGTGTGATGGGTGTTCAACAGAATAAAAGGTCATTCTTGCCAGCTTTCTTAGCCAGTAGGAATTTGACAGCCTTGCTCTTAGAGGTTATTAGGCTAGGTCTTGTTTTCTCGGTCCAGGATTTCCACAGGTTCTGCTCCTTCCATCTTCAGGTTAAAAACAGTTTTTCCTCATGTCTCCTCTCTTCTTAGTGTTACCTAGGAGATCAGAGAGATTTATGTAGGCAGTTTTGGCATCCTGCTTGTATTTGTTTGGGCTGTGCAGTAAAATTTAAACTGTGGGTTCTTTCTTAGAATCATAATGTTATTGGTATCCAAATAAGAAAATTTGACTCAAATATAGATAAAACAGATTACTGAAGGGCTAATTCTGCAAGCTCTTAACCCCTAAAGCTTGGGGAAATACCCTGGATTTCAAGCCTATATAGAAGAAGGGCCATGGATCTAGGTTTCTAGGCTTCTTCCTTGGCTGCCTCCTCCCTTCCCCTTCACCCTGCAACCTATGCTCAACAAACCCACTATCTGGGAAAGAATTTCTCTCTAAAATAGTGCCAACTTTCAATTACAAACAATAAAATGAGTGTCTCTCTAATATTTGACAAATACCCTTACTGAGGCTGTCTCCTTGTCATGGACCGAATCTTGGTCCCTGTTGGTTCGTGACATAGAATCATCTTTTTAGAGTATAAAGAAACTTTAAAGCTCTACTAACTCAAGTTCCTTATATTATAGGAAACTGGAACCCTGTCAGAGTTAAGTCACTTTCCCAAGGTCATACACAAAGTAAGTGGGAGAGTCAGGATTGGAACACTTATTCCTAATGCAATACTCTTGCCAGCTTATATCTTGTTTCATAGGTCTGCCTTAGCCAGACACGGGACATGGTTTTCTTTTGATTAATCTCTGCATCTAAATAGGTACAGTGTACGTGTTAGTTTATGATGATAAATTCATTCATTGAGGTCTGGCCTCGGCATTGTTTTCTGTTAGATTCCATTATGCCCAATTTTATCTCGCTTCTTTATCTGAACGTCCTATCTCTTTCTGAAAGGATTGTATGTTCACACTAAAGGCCTTTCTTTGGAAAGGAATGTCAAACAGGCGAAATATATTCAAATCAGACCTACCCTGCAGCTAAATAAAAGGAAACACACTTCAAGCCATGAATTAGAGAGCCAGAATGCCTACATAAATCATAATTACTGATTTCAGGAGATTGACATATTGACTGATAATGTAATCAGGTGTCTAATTGTGCTTAAATATAAGAACGGACTAGAACATCATTTCTTCTTTCTGCCCTGCTTCTCAGTAGCCCTCCTTGAACATAAATTGTGTGGAATTTTGGCACCAAGGAAAAAGGCAGAATTGTGCTTTCTTCATTAAATTGGTGACCTTCTTGAACATTTTATACACTGGCCAGATTTAGCAAAAAACTATTCCTTATTGCCTACTTTGTTTCCTGTTTCAAGAATCTAAGGAATTCTATCAGCCTTAAAAGCACTCATTAAACACCTACATTCTAATGATGTGAACTTCAGTCTGCCAATTTTCCTGAATCTGACCAATATGTGAAGTATCTTAAGGAATATTAAAGTCAGCTTGAACCTCTTTCCCAGCATGCTTGGTTTCTAAGGCTCTGCACAACATATGTTTGTTTGTTTGTTTGTTTTCTTAGCCCTTAAGCACCACCTGTCAGCCATTCCAGAGCTGGCCTGCAGATGCTTCCTTGGCAAGACCCCCACAATGTGTGCTGTAGGCCAGGCCTGGAGATTTTCGGTTCTCCCCTGGAATGTCCTTGCCATGTATGCTGATCTCATCATATCACTACACATTCCTCCCTTTCTACGACACCATCAGTAGCAATGGCAGTAAAACTCTGCCATCCCTCAGACAGTCCACCCTATCCTGTCAACCAAATCCAATAATGCTTGCTCTTCAATAATTCCCACTATGCATAGCATGCTGGGGATATACATATAACACTGAAATTGTTCCTGTCTTCAAGAAGCTTGCCTTCTACTACAGCAGGGTTCTTAACCTTTTTTGGGTCCCTTCTCAGAATAATTTTTTAAAATTAGTAATTGAAGGAAATGCTAAATTCACTCAGAAGTTAATAAAAATAAATATATAAATTATTTTTTCCTATCCCACTTCACAGCTAGATGGCACAGTAGATAGAGTGGTGGGCCTGGAATCAGGAAGACCTGAGTTCAAATCCAGCCCTCAGATACTTACTAGCTGGGTAAGTCACTTAACCCTGTTTGCCTCAGTTTCCTCATCTGTAAAATGATCTGGAGAAGGAAATGGCAAACCACTCCAGTATCTCTGCCAAGAAAACCCCAATGGATGGGGCGGCTAGGTGGTACAGTGAGTAAAGTGCCGGCCCCGGAGTCAGGAGGACCTGAGTTTGGTTCCAACCTCAGACATTTAACACCCACACAAAAAAACTAGCCATGTAACCTTGGGCAAGTTACTTAACTCCAATTGCTCTCCAAAAGGCAAAAAAAAAAAAAAAAAACAATGGGGTTACAGAGTTAGATATGACTAAACAGCAGTAATAATCTAACTTCAGGGGCATCCTGAAGTCTAGGCCATGGACCCTGGGTTAAGAACCCAAGTACCAGGAAGGTACAGCACTTATGCAGATTTATTAATACAAAGTTATGCAAAAGCATTTTACGGGGAAGATATCACTAACCACTTGGGGGTCAGGAAAGGCTTTGTGAGGGAAGTAGCATCTGAGATGTGTTCTGAAGAAAGTTAAGAATTGTAAGAGACAGAGGTGAGAAGGAATGTATTCTGGGTATGGGGAAAAGCCTGTGCAAAGGTGTGAGGGCTAGTGATATAACTTCGAATACAGGGTCCATCTAGAAGACCAGTTGTTTAGAACTGAGAGATTGTGAAAGAGACCAGTATAAAATGAAATTGAGAGTGCAGAGAAAAGTCAGATGTCTGGGGCCTTGAAGAGCTGGGGGGGAGGATTTTATAACAATAGGGAGTCACTTAAATTTTTTTTTTGTAGGGGAATGACATAGTTACATATGCATTTTGGAGACATCAATTTGACGGTGAGGTAAAGAATGGATTAGAGAAGAGAGTCTAGAAACAAGGAGACCAGGGAGATGGCTATTGAAATATTCTAGCTGAGAGGGGATATTGTCTTAAGTAGACCATGTAGTAGAGTGAAAAGAGCCCTAACTATGGAGTCTGGGGACCTGAGTTCAAATCCTGCCTCTGAAGCTTACAGTCTGAATAACCTGAGCAAGTTATTTCACTTGCTTGGGCCTTAGTTTGATAATCTGTAAATTGAAGGAGTCGTACCCTTTCAACTCTAGACCTATGACCCTGCAGTAATTCATGAAGTCAAGGCAAACTGCTTTACAATCCTATTTAGGTAGCATTTATTTTATTTGTTCCTTCCTGGGAGCTGCCAAAGAATGATTTCTGAGGTGATTAGAAATATATTATCTGAGCTGTGAATATATCATTCCTTTATTTCAAGTTTCTATAGCAGGGTGATAATTTACATTTTGACTCCACTTGTTTTGTTTTTATCTTCTTCTCCCCCCCACGTGCACCCCCCTACCTTGTGACTTACAAGACATAGGCACATTCTTATTTAGATCTGGTCCTTGTCACCCATTCCTTTTCTCCATCTATGTCCCGCAGAGATAATCTGAGAGCTACACACCCTTTTAAGGCAACTAAACTCGCAATCAGGCTTCTTTTATTCAGAGCTTTTGCTAAACGTGCATTGGAAGGAACAAATTGTTCTAGAATATAAAATCTAGTCACATTGATTCCCTGGAGTTCACCTTCCCTTTACTATCTTAGTGATATTTGGGATTTTCAAAGTTTTAATGGAGCATTTGGAAACGGACAAGCAGTGGGGATTGATAGTCGAAGAAATATTCCTTATTTGCTTGGTTTCATACTCATTAAAAATAGTCACAGCTGATTTCCAAGTGAGGTGTCAGGACATCTGGTTGTGGAAACTTGGAGAGTCTCAAAAGCAGTCATGGGTTTGAATTGTAGCCCAAATGACTTTGCAGGTGTAACCTGGAAACAAAGAAATTCTCTGAAAAGAAGAATCAAAATTCATGGGCTGCTTGTATTCTGAGCAGCCTGGCAGAGTGGTAGAGTGCTAGACTTGTCACAAAGTTCTGGATTCAAATTCGACCCTTTACCATAGGGTTCCCTACCCCTATTCTAGCATTTACTAGCTATGTAACCCTGGATAGGTCAGTGTGCCTCAAACAACTCCCTAGGCCTTCTCTTCTAAGGCATGATGGGTTGTGATCAGTATTGCTGTTGGTGGAGGGATTTCCCACAACAGATGTTCTCTACATTGAAGAAATCACAACTCCTTCATGTTTTATGGGAAAATGTTAAAAAGGAAATGTTTTCTGACAGATGAAATTTTTACTTTGTTTCCAAAAGAGAGTTGGTCAGTGCCAAATGCCAGATGCCAGTCTCTCTTCTATTGGTTGAACACAAGTGAGTGAACAGTATGTTCAATTATCTCCTTTTTTTCAAGGTTAACAGCATGCTTTCTCATGGTCCTGAACTTGATCAACTCTTTGCTCAACTGTGAAAGAATCAGCTTCCATTTCAATATCTGGGGAGTGGGCAAATGACTTAATCCCTCTGTTTCATTTTCTCATTTTTTATCATCTACTTCTTTTTTAGTTTCTTTATTCTGAATTTTCAAAAACATGAAATAAAATGAACATTTCCATAGACACAATAGAACAGAAAAAAATGATTACACATGAAATTTTTAATCACTAAGTACAATCCTGCTTTTCTTTGTAAGTAATAAATTCCACAAGTCACTTTCAAAGCTGTCTTGGTTGTCTATGATTCCTTCTGCCTTTCCTCCTGTCCTTTGTTGTGCACTTTTTTTTAGTGCTCCAATGCATCTCTTCTCCCCGCCCCCCCCCCTTTTTGGTAACCTTGTCCGTTCCCCCTCCCCATTGTTGTCACTATTTAAGTTATTCTCCTTGTTCTATTCACTTCCTTCATATAAATCTTCCCAGGTTTCTCTGGAATCATTCCTTTCATTGTTTCTTAATACAATTGAATTTAATAACATTCCCATATGTTAATGTGTTCAGCTAGTCCCCATTTGATGGATACCATCTTAGTTTCCAGTTCTTTGTTGCTATAAAAGAGTGATTATAAACAGTTTTGCACATGTGGGATCTTTTCTCTTTCTTTGGTCTCTCTGGGATATAGACCTACCTATTTGCCTTTCTTTTAGGGTCCTGTAGAATTTGCCTTTGAGGTATCCCAGCAACACTTATTTTTGTTATTGTTGTCAAAGTACTCCACAGGCCTTGCTTTTCTTTGTAGTGAGACATTGAAGAGGGGAGAGATCAATGAAAGGACCTAGAGAAAACAAAAGACCATAGATGTAATAATAATAGTATTAGTCATACTTTCCTTCTATGACAATATAAGTCAAGACAGTGGACAGAATAGAAATATTTGCATTCACCAGGGGAGAATAATCTGGGGGGGGGGGGGGATTAGTTACTTTTTGAAAGGTGAGCATCGGACTCCCTCCCTACCTGGTTAAGTTCAATGTTACATTGTGATACAAATTATTCTCCCCCTCATAAAATTTTCATTTAACACTAATATTACTTGATAGTCTTCTGTTCTTCGGTTTTGTTCTACTAAAGTCCTCTAAGGAAGATTTGTAGAGGTGACACGAGGTTCTTGAAGGTTATTCCATCAAAGCACAAAATCAGGCGGGTGCTTCTAATTTGGAAAGGCACTAAGTAGGATTGTACATATCTATTGCCCAAGGAATAATCCAGGTAAATTCAGAGAGAACTCACCACCAGGTTGACTATAAGATGATTCATTTTTATGGCCACAATTTATCTCACAAAACCATCTACCAAATGGTAGAGGGGTCGCAGTCTGAATCTGTGGAAGTAAGAGTTATACCAACAAAATAAAAAATCCTTTAGGTAGGTAAATAAGCTTTCCTGGTTTGGGGTATCTAGGTGGCCCAGTGGATAGAGTACTGGACTTGGAGTCAGGAAAACGAGTTCAGATGTGGCCTCAGATGCTTACTAACTGTGTAACCCTGGGCAAGTCCCTTAGCATCTGCTTGTTTCAGTTTCTTCATCTGTAAAATGGGGACAATAATAGCGCCTACTAGAGTTGTTGTGAAAATCAAGTAAGAATAATTGTAAAGCACTTATAACAGTGCCTGGCACATGGTAAGCATTACGTAAATGTCAATTATTATTGTTGTTGTTATCCTTGCTATTATTATTAGAATGTTTGCACATTTGGTAAAAGATAAAATTTAATGACTGGTGAGTCCCAATGAATTAATCAGCCATCTATATTAAGTAACTGCCATGTGCCAGCTTCAAGACATGTTACACACTGGACATGTAAAACAAAAAACAAAACAGTCCCTGCCCTCAAGAAGCTTCTATTTTATTCACACACATACATACATATGCATGTATGTACAAGTATATCAATTTATAAATTCACTTTTTTTAGACTGATACAGTCTCATATACCTGGTATTTCATTATAATGCCCTGCTTTAAAATCCCCCATTTGTTAGCATTTAGTGTTTTAAAACACTGATGCCAAGGCAAATTTTGTCCTCTGAGGTTTCCTTGCTGTTTTGTTGTGTTCTCCTTTCAGTATTCTCCCACCTACCATTTCAGTTAATCTTTCTTTCATATTATTCTAGCTCTCCTATTAGGGACAAAAAAATGTTTGATAACCTCATTCATGCAAAGTTATTGTGGATTTAAGTATTTATCTCTCTCAAGAATGCTGACATTTTAAAGAAAGACCCTACAAGGAGACACTAATGCTACAAACATTCACTAGATGTGTGACCCTGAGCAAGTCACTAAATCTATATCAGTCTCACTTTCCTCATCTGTAAAACAGGGGTGGGGTGATAAAGCATTCATCTCCCAAGGTTATTGTGAACATAAAATAATATAATATTGGTAAAGTACTTTGCAAATCTTAAAGAGCTATATAAATGCCAGCTGTTACTACTATTGCTACTACTATTGCTACTACTACCACTACTGCTGCTGCTGCTGCTACTACTACTACTGTTACTATTACTACTACTGCTGCTGCTGCTGCTACTATTACTGCTGCTGCTGCTACTAATAATAATAATAAATTTTAAATTTAATAAATTTAAATTTAATAAATTAAAAAATACTAATAAACTAAAGGAATCTATTATGATTTTGTAAAATTCTAGACATAGGTTAAAAGAAGAGAAGAAACCTGGGACAAAGGGGAAGATGTAACTAACTACTTCACTTCTCCTATGATGTCTTGCCTGTTAGAGCCTAGAGCCAAGGCAATTCCCAATGACCACAATGCCCTCCTCCAATCTGGAAGTCACTAAAATGGTACCATGCCAAGTATCCTGAAGTAAATACACGAGGGCAGGCTTCCCATGAAGGGTGGGATCCTCTGCTAACAAAATCTATTAACATAGGCTCTTAACCAAAGATTTCTAAATTTGATTTAAAATATTTTTTTATAATTGTGCTTCAGGACAGTTAATTTTTTTAATTCTATATAGTCTACATTTTGTATATTATATAATTATATATTTGACCTCAAGTTCTTTATATTATACTACTTATATTTATAATTCTATAATTCTTTATATAATTCTATATATTGTATTTGACCTCTTAAGTTCTCTATCAACTCTAAATCTATGATCCCATGATCATCAAATTGAAACTTCTAAGGGTGAAATTGCTGTCTCTTCTTATCAAATTGTACCACATCCCCAAAAGTCTAAATATAGACCCATATAACAGATTCTTATCCAGGATTGCTATCTTCAAGAGGAGCAGACTTATTTCAATACATGTGGTTTGAGTGCTGACACTACTCAACCTTAGCCTTCATCTAGTTTGGGTGAAATAATCAAAAATGCCAACAGGAAAGTAGATCCTTTTGAATGTTATTTGTCCATTGCAGAGCTACAAAGGGAGTGTGTTTGAGGGCACCATTGTATCACTCAAAATTTCTCTAACTTACTGACTGGTCAATATGAGTCGTGAGAACATAAGGCAGTCCACCTAGCCCAGAATTCTGTCTCAGATAGAGCATCAAATTATCTCTTTCTGCAGTGTAAACCATTCAATCAGAAGAAGAGAATTTTGAATGTTACAGAATTATTTGCCAGAATACTTAATTTTCTATCAAGTGAATTAATTTTTTACAGTGAGAATTCCAGAGGACCAGACAGTGGCCTTGTCCCTAGGAAGAAGATATCTTCTGTCTGCTTCAGAAAATATGACTTAAGAATGCTATGAAATTTTATAAAGTTTCCTCAGAGCAGTTTCTGAAGCAATGGCTGGCTCACAGAAGGTAACAGAGTGATAGTATTTGTTAAGGTTGAAAAAAATCAAATATTATTAACTGAAAAACCTAGTTTAGTTCCTCAGATTACATTTTGGAATTTCATAGAACCAAGAGGCTTTGTCAATAATGATTGGGAGACTTTGGTGCCAAAGACTGGCTTTTCCCCTCTAACAGAAGAGCTTATGGCACAGCTATTCTAAATCAAACTTCAATAGGGGGGGTCAAGAACTCTTTAAAATGGAAACCCAAGCCCTTTTCATGAGCTATTGGATCAACTTCAGCACAATGAATAATAGCCAAAGATGGTTCTTCCCTACTCTGCCTTCAACATTGAAGTGGTTTTATATAATTATACAGGCTAAATATATTCATTATTTATAAAACTATGGAAATGAGCCTGCTGAAAAAAAATGCCTCTAGGCATAGAAACTCTGTTAAAAATCAGTGTAGCATCCTAAGAAAACAACCCCCACCCCCTCACTCCCGCTTTTTAGGATCCAAAGTAGGTTTCACATCAATTTTGAAAACCTACGCTGAAGAATTCAAGATTCTCAACTGACAAATTAAAGGGGTGGGAAATTCCCAATGTTCCCCTTTGTGTTGCTTCTTCTTTTTCAAAACCTTATTGTGTTCAATCCCTTGAAAACCATCAGTAGACCAGAAGTAAGTAAATGTAATCTCATATAAGTTCTGTTATCCTAATCTTCATCAGTAGATTGAATGGGCAAGAGCTTTCTTATTAAGGGATGCAATTTGAAAAATATGAGACTGGAGTACTCATATCCATGGTTTCATTAATAATGTACTCTTGAGTGCGCCCTTTTTTTCATAGGCTCTTCTTGTGATCTTGTTAGCCTGTTCAAGTAATTCATTAGGCTGCAAAGTCTTGTTCCAGTATTTTTAAGAGATTTCCAAAGAAGGTCAGAAAAGGAAGAAAAGCTAGACTATTATAAGTTCCTCTCTTCTGAGCCTTTCTCCACGTTTTCCACAGTCATTTTTAAGCATTGGATTTGGATTTGGACACAAGTTCTCATGGAATTGAGCAGTTGCATCTTGATTCAAAAGCTTACCTGCAAGTGACTTGCTATGCCCGTATTTTGCAACCCAGAATAGTACTTACTTGTAGATCCTGGCAGATGCTTAGGCAAGCTTAAGGATGACAGAAGGGATCTGTTTCTCTTTACTTTTCATTCATGTGGTTTTTCAACAAACTCTAATTTTAGCAGACATCTATTAAACATGTGTTAAATTCAGAACATTTTGTTGAGTACCTGGGAAGATGCTCAAATACTCACATTTTTAAGTGATCTCATACAACCCAATCCAATAAACATTTATTAAACACCTACTATGTGCCAGGCATTGTGCAAAATGCTAGGGATAAAATTAATAAAAAGAAAGGCAGTCACTGCCCTCAGGAGCTTAAAATCTAAAGGTAGAGACAACACACAGAGGGGGAATTTTATTCAGTGGAGCTGAAATTAGGCAGAGCAGCCAATTCAAAGTGGAGTGAACTGAGGGTCCGGTTTCTGCTCTCTATAAAGGAAGGCATTGGGAGGAGTTTGTTGTTCTTCCCTGGAGCCCTTTAATCAGAGGGGAGAAGAGGCTAAGGGAGGGGGTGTCAGTCAAAGTTTGAGTTAGCTATATGATGGTGAGTTTAGAGGTGATGAGCTTCTCTTGAGAGGTGCATCTTGTTTTGTGGAGTGGAAACCAGGCAGAGCAGCAACATAGAGACAGGACATTCAATGTCCTGTCCAGCTGGATCCAGTGGATCACAACCCACCCACTCATGCCAACCCATCCTATGCAACATTAGTCCCTATCATCCCATAAACTTTGGGCTCCCAATGTGTTGTAGTTCATCCCCATTTTCTCTTGATACCTTGAGGACACCAATGGAACATATCATCTAAGAGTTATCATTTACTTTCATCACATGACCAGTGCTTAGCACAATGCCTGGAACACAGCTGGTGCTTAATAAATGCTTATTGGTTTTATTTGATGATCAGTAGATCATCATCTATTCCTATTCTTCTCTGGAGTTCCTCATTTGTTATGTGCTGTAGACAGTTTCACATCCATTCAGTGTACTGTCAGTTTTGATTCTATAGAGATTGTAGTGTTCCATGACTCACGGCCATACCATAATGTTAGATTATGGGTTTGAAATAGCTAGATCTTTGTTGCAGGTAGAATTGGGACTTAGTAAAGGAACTCTGAAGTTTTTCATCTCATTCTTAATTCTGGGCCCAATTTGTTCATTTGCAGTTATAAAGACTGTGCATTTAATTGTATGTCACAATCTAAAACAGTAGCTATTCCTCAGGCACATACATGGCACAGTAGATAGGGTGCTGGGCTAGGAGTCAGAAAGACACATGTTCAAATCCAGCCTCAGACACTAATGAGTTATATGACTCTGGGCAAGTCTCAGCCTCAGTTTCATCAGCTGTAAAATGGGGATAATAATAGCAACTAACTTCCAGAGTCACTCTGAGGATCAAATGAGAAAATATTTGTGGAGTACTTAGCACAATACCTAGCACATAGTAGACATTTAGTATTTTCCTTCCTTCCTTCCTTCCTTCCTTCCTTCCTTCCTTCCTTCCTTCCTTCCTTCCTTCCTTCCTTCCTTCCTTCCTCAGATCACAGATTTAGAACAAGGGACTTTAAAAGTCATCAAGTCTCATGATCTTGTTAACCTGTTCACAGCAGTTCAACAGGGTACAAAGTCTTGTCCCAGTATTTTTTTTTTTTTGCTTTTTGGAGGGCAAATAGGATTAAGTGACTTGCCCAAAATTACATGGCTAGTAATTGTGTCAAGTTTCTGAGGCCAGATTTGAACTCAGGTCCTCCTGACTCCAGTGACAGTGCTCTATTCATTGCACCACCTAGCCATCCCATCCCAGTATTTTTAAGAGACTTCCAAAGAAAATCGGGAAAGTACAAATGAGGAAATTGAGTGCTATAGAGGTTTTATGACTTACCTAGGATCACACAGATGGTAAGTTTCTGAGGAAGGATTTGAACTCAAGTTCTCCTGACTCCAGGGCTGGTGCTCTAGTCACTGCACCACCTAGCCACCCCAAGGGTAGGTAGACCCTAAAGGAGCCTAAATATCTGTGATGCTTGTGAAGCAGGGCAGAATAATCTGACACAGAGTGAGTCTGCACTAGATTGAATTCTCGTCCCTCTCTCTTATTTTCAAACAAGTTAATGATATTCTGAGCTGGCATTGTTTTTGTCTTCTATATATTTCTTCCACTTGGCAAATAAGTCAAGTGATTACTGACTAAAGAAATTTTAAAACTCTTTTAAAATGTCTCCTCATTTTGGCACCTTGTTTATATTGCTTGAATTTCTTTATTAAATTATTAGTCAGTCAATGTCATTTCTTCCATTCATTTCACATTTTTCATCTTCAATAACTTCTTTGGAACAGTCACATTGGAGTTGTTTTAATTTCATGACATCGCTTTTTTACATTTTTATTTGCTTTTCTAGCTTGAGCATGCCTGATTTGACTTGATTTTAATTTTTTGTTCTAACAAGTTAGAGTCTAACTCTGGAGTCAGCTGACTTAGGAATGAGTCCCACATCAATAATGATTCATTTCCTATCTGTTAAAATATAATCAATTTCACTTCTTATCATATTAGTTGGTGATCTTCACCTAATTCTCTTCTTGAAGGTGTTCAAGATGTATAGATGTGAAGCTTTCATGTAGTCTTGGAGTCTTTGGCATCTCTCCTTGCTCCTGATACATTTTCTCCAACCTATTATTCTCTGTTCTCACCTATTCCCACTTTTACATTGAAATCACCAAAAAGCTAATGGATGTTAATTTAATTGGTAGGATCTTACCACAAGCCCTCTGTGGAATTTTTCTACCTCTTATTCTTCTTCAAAATATATTGGTGCATAACTTGCAATTATTTTTCAGTGAGGTCTTTTTGAAGATACTTAAAAAAAATCTACTGCAATATGAATTGTTGAAATATCCTTTGAAATTAGACTTATTTTTGCCTTTGAATGTCTGATAAAACCATCTTTGCCAACTCCTTTATTTGACTTTTCAAGGAGAACCTGTGATCATCTTCTGTTTAACTGCTGCTTCCTTCTTTCTCTTTTCTTTTCTTTTTTCTTCTTTTTCATTGAACAAGAATCTCATACTTACTATATAAGTAGCTGAGTTACAGTTTATAGATGATATAAAAGACTATATGATTCCTTGTATCTATTGCCCCCCTTTCTGTCTCTCTGCCTGTCATTGGAAAAATGGAAGGGAGAGGGAACATTAAGGACTGAAAGCCCTTTGATGTTTTCCTTTGTTTCATAGTTTGTTGTGGCCAGAGAATTCATCCTTCAGACATCAACCTCCTGGTGATTAGCCTCTTGGTGCTTAGCTAATTTGGTCTTAGAAAAACAGATTCTGGGGCAGCTGGGTAGTGCAGTGAATAGAGCACTGACCCTTGAGTCAGGAGGACCTAAGTTCAAATCCAGCCTCAGACACTTAACACTTACTAGTTGTGTGACCTTGGGCAAGTCACTTAACCCCAATTGCCCTGCCTTCCCCCCTCCAAAAAGAAAAAAAAAATAGATTCAGTCTGTTGCTGTCACCATATTCAAAATAATTTTTTTTAATTCTGATTGCATTTTCAGGGAAAGATTATGGCTATCTAAGGTACATAAAAATGTACCTGCTGCTGCCCACCTTTGGCTTACAATCTAGTAAGGGAATATAACATTCAGACAAATAGCTGCAATGCAAAATCATCACATTGATGCAGTGTTTTAATGTTTACAAATTATTCTTACCCTGACCAACATCTAAGAAAGGTAGCAGAAACATCAGCCCCTTTTCCCAGGTGAGAGACAGTGCAATAAAGTGACTTATACATGATTGGAACTCAGGGTTCATATGTATTCTTCCTATATACTACTATAATGCCTTGATATGAATGGTACAAGTCAAATCCAATAGGAAAACTGAGATGGGAAGGACTGAATCAAATTCAATCAACAAACATTTATTAAACTCTTATAATGGACTAAATACTAGATTGTTGCTGATTGAGGGACTCAGTAGAGGTTTTAGGGAGGAGCCAGCTTGTGATTCTTAAAGAACTGGTCATAGGTTAGTAGACTTTGGTGGGGAAGGACATTGCAGGAATAGGAAGCAATGTGGCTAGAAGCACAAATGCAGGATAATATTTTATAGGAGAGGGGTCCAGCAGGTGACCCACAACACTCCTGAGAGTGCTGGATAGAACTAGACTAAAATCCAATTAGGAAGTATTTAACAAAATAAATAAAAATATAACAAAACATAGATATTATTGATACAGGGTTTTCTAAAGCCAGAATGGACCCACATATATGGTTTAGTGGTCTCTGTTTCTATTTGAGTTTGACACCGCTAGTATACAGGACAGATGTCCAATTTGGAGGATGGACTATGTGAGGGGAGTACTATGAAACTGGAAAGTCAGTGGTGCCTGATTGGGAAGAGTCTTCAATGCTAGGTTGAGTTTTCATTTTATTTGGTACGAGCAATAGGAAGCCTGTGTAGGGTATTAAGCCAATGCAGCAATGTGGAGAGTAGTTAAAGGACGGAGAGAGTGGAGAAAAGCTGAGTTAAGAATAATGGTCCAGCTGGGTGGAAATGAGGAGGATTTCTACAAGGGTGATTGCAATGGGAATAGACAGAAGAGATGGCAAAGGTAGAGATGTCAAGACAACTGGTTGCATTAGTGGAGTAAGAGAAAAGAAAAGAGTCAGAAAGCACCAAAGTCTTGGATATGGGTCACTGAGTCTGCAAGGTGGTGACAAAGACAGGAAAGTTAGAGGATGTCAAGGCTGTGGAATCCTATTCTGAGTGTTTTCAAAAACCTGAGTAAGAATTTATCTAAGGATATTTTTGCTAGTATTCTGTGTGGCACTTCCCTTAGATTTTTTTTAAATGAATGAATCAAATGGGAACGTTTTTAAAGGTGAGAGGGAACATTATAATGAAGTCTCATTTTTGCTGATAATATGAAAGTTTATTCTCTTTGCCATAAAGGGAAGCCAGTTTCCAGCATCACAACCTTTCCCTGTCATCATGCATTTGTGCAAAGGAAGGAAACTGAGGCTGACTAGAGATGAAAGGCAGGAGAACGTGAAGATAGTCATAGATTCTTATCCAAGCCTCTTTCTTCTCTCTTTATTAATATGCTTATGTTTGTTGAAAATTCATAATAAAATAATTTTAACTTAAAAAAAAAGAATGGGCTAGCTAAGAGAGGTCTGAACAGGGTATTCTGGCTTTAAGTTAGTATTAGCCTACATAGCCATGACATTTTTACCTGGCTATCCACCACTAAAAGTTAAGGAGACAGTGAAGATTTCTGCTTTGGATATGGCTCCTCTAGTGTTTGGTATTTGAGGGGCTGTTGATATTGTATATATAATATATAAATTTTATTTGCTCACATTATGAAATATATAATTCCCTCATCCCCTTCCATCATTACATCCTAAAAGAAACAAGACAAAAAGAGAAGAATGAAGCCAAGGGGTGAAGGAAAAGAAGACAAAAGATAGAAACGTTGACAATTATTTTTATAAAGCTTATGAAACCTTTTACATTTTGCTTTAGCTCAAGGCACTTATTCTGACCTGTGATTTTCCTTGTATGTGTGTCTAGATCAGAGCTTTTTTAACATTTTTATTTTATGGACCCCTTTGGCTATCTGGTGAAGTCTCTTGACTCCTCGGAATCATTTTTTAAATACATAAAAGCAAATTTATAGGATTATAAAGGAAATTATACTGAAATAATTTTATGAATGAGAGAGACAGACAGACATAAACAGAGAGAGAAAGAGAGACAGGGGAGGAGGGGAGAGTCAGTCCCTGGGGCCCTTGAACTCTGTGCGTGTGTGTGCGTGTGTGTGTGTGTCTGTATATATTAGAGTTGTTGCTTATTGTTATTATTCATCCTTCATTCTTGAAGAGGACCAAGAACTTCAGCAGGGTGATATCTAGATTTGCAAGATTGATCAAATATCTCCAACATGTAGAGCATTATGTCAAGTACTCTGGGGTAATAGAATGAGTAATGCACAGGCCCCTGACCTCCTGGAAACTTCAGTTCAATTGGGAGAAAGGTTTGCACATATTAGAAAACAACAAAAACTTAGTACAAGGCAGCATAAAATCATAGATTTCAAACTAGAAAAGACCTTAGAGGCTACCTAGCTCAACCTCGAGGCTTGGTGGTATTCTCACAGAAGCAAGAGCCAGGGGAGAAATGTGGGATGGCAGGCCTGGGCTGTTCCTCAAAATGGAGGCTCTGGATAGAACTCACCAATGAGAGAAGGAGGCTACAGGACAGAGGGCTATTCCGGCCAAAGGCACTGAAGGAACTTCCAGCAGGAGAAGGCAGCTGCGGAATTGTGGCAAAATCCAGAATACTGAATAATTCCATTTTATTGAGAGTCCCATAAGTTGACTAGGTTCTAGTAACCCAAGTTTCAAGTCAGGTCTGGGACATTTTGCTAGCTATGGATAGATGACTCTGAATTGGTGAAGAGAATGCCACATCCAGGCTGTGTACCTGCATGAGGGGTGTAATTGTACGAGCCACACTCTAGTTCATTGAGGGTTTACTACAGATGGTTCCAAAAATATTTCTCTTGTCTACAATTCTGTCCAGTATTTATATAAAAGCTTCTCTGTTAAAGAGTTCCCAATGACCATGGGTTAATTTTTGATAGAGTCTCCCAGTATTTGTTCAGGGGAAGAAGAAAATGGTTTTGGGGGATGAGCAAAGTGAGACAGGAAGGTCTGAAGAACAAGCCTGGGATTGGTCATCAGGAGAGTATAACTAGAAGGGGGCATACCTAGATCTCCAGGGTGCTGTTTGCCCAGTACCTGCTTTACCCATCCCTCTCTCTCAGCTTCTCAGCTGAGTGTTTTGTCCCTTGAGGAAATAGTATCAAGTTTCCCTATAATTGTCTAAATTCCCAAGCCATGCTTTGAGCTCAGCAATCTACCCCACATCTCAAAATGAAGCATTCTCTGTGTGTGTAGTATAGTTAGTTGTCTGTGAGAATGGATGAATTTTTTGCTTTGAAAGAACTGTTAGAACTCCTGGGGTTACTCATGGAACTATCTGGAGACTGTTGTTAAGATCTTTCCAGTGACCTAATTTTTCTCATTCAGATATGCTGGAGGAGGGGCTGCCCTGAGTTCACAGGCTTTCTCAGATTCCAGGTTCATTTAAGGAGAGATATATTTGTCCTAAAAATGGGTTATTCTGTCATATTGATTTAGGATGAACACTGCTAGGGTCCATGCCATTAATACTGATTTTAAAAAAATCAAGTGTAGATTCAGAGACCTCAGTATTGCCAGGGTCGTGGAAGCAGATTAGAAGTAATGCCCTACAAGATGTAGATGTAAGAGCTGCTCCTGTTGTCTTGGTAGGGTGGTTCCACTTATTCGGTTCCCTGAGGTTTCTATGGGAACGGTAGCGCCTCTCTTTGCTGCCCAGTGCCCCAGGCAGAAAGCAAAGTTTGGGGACCATGTCAAAGGAATGGTATTCAGAAAGTTCTGAGGATGTTTGAGGTGGGGACAACATTTGGCAGAATGATGCTATCCCCCTGTCTCTGTACCTGTGCTGAGATGGCAGAGGCAGCCAGACGTTGTGACTGTTTGTCCTATGATTGCCAGCAGGGGTGTGTTGGCATCCTGGAGAAACTGAAGCTGACAGAAAGCAGGCAGAGAGTTGATCTGGGCAGTGACACACCACTTTCAAATAAATGACTGCAAAGTAATGGCTTCACTGCCTCTCACCATGACTGCTTCTCCTTGTTAAATCTTATATAAAATCTAAACTGGCCAGAAGAAAATATGGCTGACTGCAGAAGGGCCAGGACTCCACAGCTCAAACCCTGCTGAAAAAAGATTCCCTGGTGTTTGAATGAAGAGGTCAAAACCAGGTCCTTGCATTGCTGTGACAATGGTACAAGTCAGGAATTGATTATGGTCAAGCAGACTGTCTCAGGAAGGAGGTAAAGGGCGGCAGGCTGGGGTATGCAAAGCCCAGAATGCATCAGCTCTCAGTTGCCTACTTCTGACTTTTCACCTTTATCCAAAATCACAACAGGCAAACTTGCCTTCCCACCCCCACTGTCAGCAGTTCACTCCCTAAACTTAGCATTCTTTTCTCCCAGCCAAGTCTCTGTAAGCAATATGGTGAAATGGCTAGCCTTTGGACCCGAAACACCCTTTTCCTCCTTCTCTTTCCTGCTCAAGCACTTTCTCCCAGGTCCTTGCCCTCAGGGGATGTTTTACTTTTATCTTTGGATCCCTAATATCTAGCCAGATATCTGGCACATAAGAAACACTTAGTAAATGTTTGCTGTTTGAGTGATCTGATAAATGTACCGATTAGTAGGAGCACCTCCTTCCAAGCACATTTGCTTTCTCAAAAGACAAAGGAAAGAATCTTTAATTGTTGAATTATGTGAGAGACCTAGGAGGAAAAATTTTGAAGAGTAAAAGAGGATCCAAACTCTCACCACCCGTGGAGCCCCCATTACAAGGAGAGCTCTTCTCATGGTTTTTCTCAATTTACAAGCAATGAGTAAAGCAGATGAAGGAAAAGAGACTGTTTCCCACTTTGCCACTAATTTAATCTGAAACAAGAATCTTTAATTTCCATTAACTATAAAATAGGAAAAATCATCATTGTTCCACTAAGAGAATATGTTTTATATCATTCTCTCTATCTATCTATAATCGTTGTTGTTTAGTCATTTTTTGTCATGTCCAGCTCTTCATGACCCCATTTGGGGTTTTCTTGACAAAGATATTAAAGTGGTTTACCATGTCCTTCTCCAGCTCATTTTATAGATGAGGAAACTGAGGCAAACAGGGTTAAGTGACTTGTCCAGGGCCACACAACTAGTAAGTGTTTGAGAACAGATTTGAATTCAGGAAGTTAATTGTTCCTGACTCCAAGCCTGGTGCTCTATCCACTGCACTGCTTAGCTTCCCATATGCATATGTGTGTGTGTGTGATTTATATTATTGTACAATATATTGTGATATAGGTCTTATGTCATATGTTCTATATTAGATGTGATATATTATATGCATATCATACTATATATCATATATATTCTTAGTGGAACAGTTATAATTCTTCCTGTTTTATAGTTGAGGGAAATTAATGACACTTGTTCCAGATTAAATTAGTATTAATTATATATGTGTGCATGTTATAATTTAATATATATTCACATTTTATATACGTGTGTTGATATTTATACATACACACACATATATAAATGTGTAGGTGTACATATATCTCCCAAGTTCAAAAGTGATTTTTCTCAAGATCTCATGTAGAGGGACAGCTAGGTGGCCCAGTGAAAAGAGCACCAGCCATGGAGTCATGAGGACCTGAGTTCAAATCCAGCCTCACACACTTAACAGTTACTAGCTGTGTGACTTTGGGCAAGTCACTTAACCCCAATTGTCCTGACTTCTCCCCTCCAAAAAGGAGGAAAAAAAGACTACATGTAGAATAGAGGAGCCAGGACTAGACCTCAGGGCTCCTGACTATGTCATTATGCTTTATTTAAGACTTTGCTGCTTTCTACATTCATTTCCAGTGCTTAGAATAATGACTGGCACATAGTAGGGGCTTAATAAATGTTTATTGACTGATTGACTTTTTTTTTATAGCTGTAGATAATGAGAGAGAGAAGACTTTCTCATGAATATGAATCACCAACATCACTGTTATAGTATTTTCATTATCCTCTGGGAAACAGCTTCTATTATTGTCACTCAGGCTACTCTGTGAGTCCAGATTCCACTAAATAGCTGAGAAGCAATGCCCTTGAGTTGTTGGGGCATCTTGGTTGATCTTCATTCAATCTATCAACGTATAAGCCCTTATTAAGCACCTAGGTGCCAGGAACTATAGCACAAGTGGGGGGTGGGGGGCAGAGGAAGGAATACAAAGACAAAAACAAAATTGCCTCTGCCCTTAAGAAGCTCTCATTTTGTCGGGAGAAACATGAACACATAAAAGCATATTTTAAAAATATGTACAATTGAGACAAGGTAATTTTGGGGAGAATGACCGCTAGCTGGGACTATCAGTAAAGGGCTCATGTAGAAAGTGCATCTGAGCTGAGCTTTGCATGAAATGAGGGCCTCTAAGAGACAAAGGTGAGAAGGAAATGCATTATAAAAAAGGAGGATAGTAACCAGGGAAAGGAATGGAAATGGAAGATGAAATGTCATGGGTGAGGAACAGCAAGGTCACTGGGGAGTCACTGGGGGACTCACCCCTGCCCCTGCCCCTTCCCTGCCCATCACCATTGTTGGTGCCAGCATTTCCTGCCTAGTGGTGCCAGTGTCATATAATTTTAAAATGTGGTTTTGAAGAATGTCTGCAATGTATCATAGCTCCTCCATGATCCTTATGGAAAAGGCTGAGAGATATGAACTACAGTTAGGTAGATTTGAAACTGCTTGAGTTGGCAATGAGTCATTGTCAACTTTGAAAGGAGGCTCTAGGGGAATACTTCAATGATCCATAATAACATTAATGATAACCATAGTAACAATAATGACTGACTTCATGTAGCTCATACAGATTTACAGAATACATTACGTACATTGGAGGTATCACAGCCACCCTGTGAGGTAATTGCCATTATTCTCATTTTACAGATGAGAAAACTGAGCTAAATAAAGTTAAATAGCTCCCCCAGAGTCATATACCCAATAAGCAGCAAAGACAGGATTTGAATCATGTTCTCCTTCGTTCCTGGTCCAGAGGTCTATCTGCTGCAACAAACTTAAACTTTTCCTTATATTTTGTTTACTAATTGTAGTAAAGTAGGACAATGAGTGCTATAGAAATTATTGAGGAAATGTAGGATTGAAAAAGGGGTGGGTAGGTCATGTAATGAATGTGAGACATAACAGATAGATACCCCGAATGATATATGAGTTCCCACAAAAGTGATAAAAGATTTGGGATGAGACTATCAGCCCAGGGAGTACATGCCCTTTGAGGATCTGTGGATAACAATCATGTAGAACAAGAAGGCAAGGATCCATGCTTCCATGGACAGAATAGCCATATGGATGAGGTTATGGATCCATTAAAGAATACATGTATTTGGGGGAAGGCATAATCAATGGTCAACAGGCATTTATTAAGCATTTACTATGTGTCTAGCACTGTGATAAGTGCTGACAAGACAAATACAAGCCAAAAGAAATTAAGTCCCTCCCTGCAGGAAGCTTCCACTGTACTGGGGGAAGGCAGCACATAAAAAGAATCTAACAAGGCTCAGTCTTGGTAGGGAAGTTTCTGAGGGCAGCCTGGAGGAGTGAGATGTGGTTAGCCTGGGAACTGTCCTTCAGTGGAGGTTTGGGGAGGAGCCATCCAGTCAGAGGGAGAGGCTGCATGAGCAGCACCTCCTTCTGGGGGGGGTGCTATCTTGGGCTGGGAATAAGCTTCAGGATGACGAGGTTCTGGGCTTAGCCCTTTGCTGTTTGACATTATTACAAATGCTTTCCACAAACCATAACTGGCAAGCTCATCAGATCTGCAGATGATACAATCCTGGGAGGGATAACTAGCTCACTTGATTTAAATATCAAGATCCAAGAGGATCATAACAGAACATGGGGTTTGATCAAATAAGAGGAAATTCAATATACATAAATGTAAAGCCTTACATTTCAGTACAGAAAAATCAGCTTCAGAAATACAAATAAGAGAGGCATGATTAGACAGTAGTTTGTTTGAAAAAGATCTAGGGCTTTTAGTGGAAGACAGATTCAATACATGTTAACAGTATAAGACAATCAAAAAAGCTGTAGCATTGGAGCTGTGGTACCGTTGTGAGCTAGTCATGTTGTCCAGTCATTTTCAGTCTTTTCTGACTCTCTGTGATCCATTTGGGGTTTTCTTGGAAAAAATACTAGAGTGGTTTGCCATTTCCTTCTCCAGCTCATTTTACAGATGAGGAAACTGAGGCAAACAATGTTAAGTGATTTATCCAGGGTCACGCAGCTAGTAAAGTCTGAGACTGGATTTGAACTCAGGGAGATGAATCTTCCTGACTCTAGGTCCAGTACCCTATCTACTTTACCACCTGGCTTCCGTGAGCTAGTCATAGCTTCCAAGAATATTGTATTTTGCCATCAACAGAAATCATCTGGAGTTCTGTGTTTATTTCTGGTCACAGCAGCTTAAGAATATTAAAGAGTATTCAGGATAGGTTAACCAGAATGATTAAGGGCCACAAATCCATCTCATGAGAGGATATATTAAAGGAACCAGGCACCTTTAGCCTAGAGAAGACAATGACTGGAATGGAACATAATTGTTGTGTTCAAGTATATGAAGGGCTGTCATAGAAGAGAGATCCTTTTTACTCAGTTTGACCCCAGAAGGTGGAGTTAGGAACAATGAGAGGGGTGTGGGGGGAGGGATGGGGGAGTAAGGAGTTAGGAAGAGGCAAATTTAGGCTTGATTTTAGGGAAAACTTTCTAATTTTTAGAGCCATCCAAAAGGAGAATGGACTTTCTTCAAAGGTGTTAGGTTCCCCCTCTTTATAGATCTTTAAGCAGAGCCTAGGTGACCTCTTTTCTGATACATTATAATGGGGAGTCCTTTCAAGCATATGTTAAACCAGATAGCTATGGAGGGCCTTTTCAGCTCTCCAGTTCTGTGATTCTGTGTGGTAGATATAGGCTGGAGTAAGGAAAAACTTCCTTATTTAGTAGTAAAAATAAAATGGGATAGTCACATCAGTAATAGTGGTGATAATAATAATTAGTTATTATTGTTAATAGCTAACATGGATATTGTCCTTTCTGTCTTGCAAAGCATTGTGTGTCCATTAGAACTAATTTGATATAATAGATTCCCCCTCATGGGAGGGATGGATGGGCAAGGTTGGATGACCACTTGCTGGCAGGGTTAAAGAAGGAATTCTTGGTCAAGTCTGGATTGCATTATAGAGCCTCCAAATTCCCTTCCTGCTCTGAGATTGTGGGATCTCATTATTCTATCCCTGGCACATTAGGTGTACTAGTACTTAGGTATAGGGAAAATCTAAAAAATGACATGAACAAAAACTGAGGTCATGGCGTGGGCAGAAAATCAAGGCTATTAAATCCCTACCTTTCTAAAATGGATGCTGAGTTTATTTTTCAGCAGTCTTCTTTAGAGTAAATGGCTTTGTACCTAATGGAACTGACTCTTCAGCATGTGATGGTAGCTGGTACATGGGTCAGGGATGATACTGAAAATACAACCCTTAGTTTATTCAAACAGCAACCATATTTTGCCACTCCAGTGGTGAGAGGTTATTGAGGGAAGAAAACCTTTAAAAACAGAAAATAAACTAGGTGACACACTTGAATTTCATTTCCTGGTTATTGAGGAAAATTACTTCATATTTCTTATTAAGATTGACTTGGTATACTTACTTTTTAAGTAAAACCAATTTCATTTTTGTTGAGGAGAGGAAAGCAAAAAGAAGCTTAAGATGATAGGCATTTTCAGAGACTTTTTAAAGGAAAGGATGAGAAAAAATGGAACAGAAAAGAAAGTAAAGAAAATCTAAAGATCCAGACCTCCAAAGGAATACAGATGAAAAAGAATTCATTTTCTTTGGATGACCCAGGTTCTTAATTGCCAACACTGCCTTCTTCCATTCCTCATTATTGTCCACAACTTTCTTTCATTATGCTTTCTGTTGCTCCTCCATGTCCTCCTGAATGTTCTCTAATCATCTTCTACTTGGCTTGTTTGCAGTACGTTTGAGTGACATGTATCTGGATTTTTTTTAGGTCCTTCTTGGTCTCAGTCTGAATGTCAGTTTCCATTTATTAACAAGGAAAGGTGAAATACAGGCATGTTTTGGGTCCTGAATTTGGTTTACGTGAGAGAGTTGCTTTTACAGAGACACCGAATCTGTTCTTAATAGTAACAGCAATCATATGTCTACCTCCTCCAGGGGACAATCCATCATGGGATTTGGGGGATTGGAGGAGAGTTCAGGGAATGTACTGGTGCACTACTGCTGGTGTGGTGTTGGTAGGGTTACATTCTTTTTTTATGGTAGGTTGATCTTTAAAGTTTGAAAGGAAATCAAAATCTCAGATAAGTGAAACTAACATGTAATTTCCTTCGTCTCCAAATAGAGACTAACTACACATTTTTTATTGGAAAAGTAAATAAAGGTGTTGGTTTTATTGAATATCCAAACACAATGAGAAACATCATTTCATGGGATTCTCAATTACCTTGTATTACAGTGTTCATGATGAGCTTGTGCAAAAGGGCAACATGAAGATAATTGGAATTGATGTGCCATCTTTGACATTTGATAAAGTGGTAGAGAATTTCTGTGAAGTATTTGACAAGAGCCTTGAAATCCAATTAACATGAATTTTGATACTCACTGACTTCAGTACAAAAGATGGCATAGAAGATGATGAAAAATATGGCTCAGATTTGCCAATCCAAAGAAACAAAAGGTTGGTAGATTACTTAGAAGCCTCATGATATGTGTAATGTATGTATGTACATGTGTATATATTACATGTATGTATATACACATAATGTATGTACATAAGCATATGCTCATGCATATAATATACACATTCAGTCAACAAGCATTTATTAGTACTTACTATCTGCTGGGAATATAAAGAAGCAGAAAACAGTACCAGTAGGTAGCCCAACTACACATTCAAAACAAAACAAAAGTTATAGATCCTTGCAGTAGCATTGTTGGTGCTTTTTGAAGTATTGTGTTTATTGTATGAATCATTGAGAGGTCACAGGATTTAGAGCTGGAAGGGAGAACATCTAGTCCAACCCCACCATTTTACTGATGAAGGGACTGTGGCGGCTTGTACAAGGCCATGAGTGCCAAGTGTTTTCTAAGTCTAAATGCCAACTTGTATTATTGTTCTTGCTTAGTCTCAGGTTCTGTCATGGAGTGACCTGTGGCCACCTCTCTATGATTGCTTTTTACTCTATTGCCCTCTCTATTCCAGCTCCATCTCACAGAGGTATAACTGATCATCTTAAAAATACTTTTGAGGACTCAGATCCCAGAACCTCCTCCCCAACACTGTCTTGGGAGGGACTGTAATTATTCTAAAATACAAGCCAGTCAAGCATTGAACTTAAAACTCCTAAGATATATTCAGGGGTACATACACACACAAATAAATAAATATATGAAAGTCCCTATTTATCCCCTCAAGAATAAAAATTCTTTGACAAAGTTTGAAGATTACATTCCACTGCTGACCTAGTCAAGCTGAGCTTTGAGTGATTACATGGAATAATTATTTAAGAAAATGTCCTTGGATCCCAGGGTTTCTTTGCCTTTCATCTTTCTCCATGTCTTATTTATAGTTTTGTTTTGAGCCTTCCTTCATGTTCATGGGATTCAGTGGCTATCTCCTGTGGAGGAAATAGTCTGAAGCTTGGGGCATTCATTCATTATTCTCAATGAACTTTAGCAGAAGCATAAGATTCCATAGGCTATACCCTATTGGAAATAGCAAAATCTTGTAAAGAAAACTGTAATTAGCCTGGGTTTGAGACAATCCCAGGGAAAAATATCAAATTCATCTTTCCCCTTACATACCAAGATGATCTATAAATTGCTGCAAAGCCTCTGACTCCCCTTAGCTCTGTAAATACATGCTATTGGCTACTCCTTGTGGCAACAAAAGCCTTCCACAAGAGAGATCCTCTTTCACTGTCCTCACTTGATTTTGAAGAGTTGTCTTGAGAAATCCACAAACGTTGTCAACGCAATACCCCATGTTTAAAGAGACTGAGGCATATCTTAAAGTCCTGACTCCTCTACCGCACTGTTTGACTAAGACTGAAGGAAACAACTTGGAGACCAAGTGGTAACATAGAATGTTTTCCTTCCTGTATTCTATAAAGCAAAAAAAAATTACTTATTTCAAGTGGCTTTAACTCTGTTGCCCTCTGCTTTGAATTTCAATCATCATTGTTTTAATGAAGGATATATAACTTGCTTTAACTAAAGGCCTAACATAATACATATTGGTGGGCCATGTAAGTACTCTATGCAGCCTCAAGGCCATATGTGGCCCTCTAGATACTCAAGTGCTGCACTTTGATGGAATCCAAACTTCACAGAACAAATCCCCTTAATAAAAGTATTGGTTCTGTAAAACTTGGACTCAGTCAAAAGGCTGTATGTACCCAAGGACCTAGAAGGTCACATGTGGCCTCAAGGTTGCAGGTTCCCCACCCCTGGTCTAGGGTTAGGGGTTGAAGTTATATTTCATCTACCACCTTCCTACCTATGAACAGGTCATCCTCTATGCCAGAAATGCCCTGCACTCTCTCTTCACCTCTGTCTCTTAGAATCCCTAGTTTCCTTCAAAATTCAGCCCATGTACCACCAAATGAGGCCTTTCCTGATGCTTTCACATATGAGGACTTTCCTCCCAGAATCACCTTGTATCTATTTGGTATTCTTTTTGTATATATCTATATGTACCTGTACCTGTCTTCCCTAGATGGATGGTAGGATCCTTAGGATTGGCTACTCTTTTCTTCTTTTGTCTGTGTTCCCAGTATTAGCACAGTACCAGGCACATAACAGGTGCAAATGATTATTGATTGATTGATCTAGTCCATACTTCTCATTTTACAAATTAGGAAAAGTAAGGCCAGAGAGGGGATGCTGATTTGTCCTCAAGTCACATGGAAAATAAGTAACAGAGCTAGCTAGGCACTATGCTAAATGCCAGGACTAAGAAATAACTAAAAACAGTATCTATAGTCCAACTATGGATCATTATTGATCACTACAGTGTGACTATCAATATTTTTGGAGTAGTATGTCCATTGCATGACTCAATGAGAAGACAAAATTTAGAGCTGGAAAGGACCTTAGGGAACATCTGAGGATTTAAACACAGGTCATCTGGCTCCAAACCCTGCCCCTCCTACATTGTACTGTATTGCTTATGTTTCTTTCTTTCTTTTTGCTTTTTGGAGGGGGGAAGGTAGGGCAATTGGGGTGACTTGCCCAAGGTCACATGGCTATTTTGTGTTGTGTCTGAGGCCGGATTTGAACTCAGGTCCTCCTAACTCCAGGGCCAGTGCTCTATTCACTGTGCCACCTAGCTGCCCCTTATGTTTCTTAAATCTGAATTTAGAGGTTTGTTCAGTCCATAAGGCTGTCTTTGAACTTGGACTGTTTGCATAGCACTGTCATAGGTACATGGTGAAAACTAAAGAAATTGAAATAACTGACCCTGCTTCTTCTCTTGAGGCCATTCTGTATATTGGCAGAGGCCAAACAGACCCACTCAGAATGTCCAAAATATCCAATAAAACTTGGATATAATATATACATATATATGTACAACATGCATACACATGCATGTGTGTATATACATGTATGTGTGTATGCATGTATATGTACACATACATATGTTTGTGTTGGTAAATATTAACAACTAGCTCTCCAGAGAAATTTGGTACACCCAACTATATATTTAACAACTGAATCTCCAAGGTGAGAAATGTGTTCCTTGCACCTTTCAGTTTAGTCTGCTTTATTAACATGTTCTCCATTACTTTTCTAAGTGTAGACTTATCAAACTCAAATAGAAAAAAGAGTCATTACTAAACCATAGGTAGGGATGAATGCTGGATGCTTATTGACTTAGAAAACCCCATATTATCATATGTTTTATCATATTTTTATTTATTTTGTCAAGCATTTCCCAATTATACTCTAATTTGGTTCTGGCCCACATGAGAGTGCTGTGGGCCACATACCACAGGTATGTATCATATTGGATAACTCTGGTCTAGACCAATGAATAAAACACTAAATCAAACTGATTTATAACATTTGCTGATTTCTGAGGTATAAATACCCAGAATGAAAATTTAACAATTAGTTCTCATGAGTCAGTATAAGTGGCTCCAACATATTTCCTTATTTTACCGCACTATTTTGTATTCAGCATAAGCTAGAATGATTCACAGGTGCTGGAAGAGGAGGACATGGAATAATCAGAGTTAAGTGGGTTAAGTCAGCAAAACCTACCTAGAGGAAGCCAATGGCAAACAAAGTAGTCTTTACCACTTTGTTAATGTCAACTAAATATAGATTTTTCCTTTCTCTGAGAGCAAACTGGTTCGAGGCGTTTGCTACACCTGAGTTTTTTATTGTGTCCAATTAAAAATGTAAATCTAATGATGCTGATTGAGGCTAAGATGCTCTGGGACAGGTTGGTTGGTGTAATGGACAAGAAGAGCCAAGTTCACACCCAGAAACTGAAGTTGTGCTAGGCTTGTAAGCAAAACCTAAGTAACTGGTACCTGCTCTCTCCCAAAATACAGAATCTATCCATGCTGGTCACTTGATAAAGGAAGAATACAGAAAATTCCTGTTCTATTCACAGTCTCTGATTGAAAAAATAAAAGATGTGAAAGTATCTAAGTACTTTGAAAACTGGAATGCTCTGTACCCACTCAAAGTACAAGCCAAGGAAGATTCTAACCTTGTTTCACCCTATAGGGGGCAATGAATTCAAATGATGAATTCCAGCTAGTTACTGAATGTGTGGTGCTTTAATAAAGAATAAAACCTCCCTACTGGAGCAGAAACATGGACTTATTTTCTTCTCCCATCAGAGAAACACACATTGGCTGGTGAATTAGACCTATGCCTACGCAAGAGACCTCATGACTCAAGCCTGTTGGAATCTCTCTCTCTCTCTCTCTCTCTCTCTCTCTCTCTCTCTCTCTCTCTCTCTCTCTCTCTCTCTCTCCCTCTCTCCCTCCCTCCCTCTCCTGTCTCTCCTTCTCCCTCTTCCTCTCTCCTCCCCCCCCATATCTTTTCTCACTTTCATTCCAACTTGCAAGGCAGTATGGCACAAAGGAAAAGGCACCAGATTTTGAGCTGGAGGACCTAGACTGGACACTCATTATTTGCACAGGACAAGCTATTTATCTCCTCCAAGCCTCAGTTTTCTTTTAAGTAAAATAAAGGGATGAGATAAGATGGTCTTTAGTCTCTTCCTCCTGTAAATCTTTGCTCTTTTAATATCATCCTTCTCTTATTTTGTACCTCCCCACCCCATGTTAACTTTGATTTTATGCTTTGGAGATTTTCATTTTCTTTTAATGTTGGAGTTTGTTCAGAGAAGAGGTGCTATATCTCTCTTGATGTTCCAAAGCTTTTTCTTTCTCTCATTCTTCCTTCCTTTCTTTCCTCCCTCCTTCCCTCTTTCCTCTTTTCTTCCTTTTTCTTTCTTTTCCTCTTTTCTTTGTCCCTCTTTCTTTTTTCTTTTTCTCTCTTCCTCCCTCCCTTTTTTCTCTCCCTCCCTCCTTCTCTCTCCTTCCCTTTTTCCCTCTGTCTTTCCTTCCTTACATCCTTTCTTTTTCTTCCTTCCTTCTCTTCCTACACAACTCATACAGCAGCCAGGTGGCATAGTACATATATAGTATCATACCTGGACCCATCTTCCTGAGTTCAAATCTCACCTAGACACATCCTAGCTATGTGAGCCTGGGCAAGTCACTTAACCCTGTTTACCTCAGTTTCCTTATCTATAAAATGAGCTAAAGAAGGACATAGCAAACCCCTTCAATATTTTTGCCAAGAAAACCCCAAATAGGATCATGAAGACTCAGACGTGACTCAAAAATGACTGAATAGCACAGCATAGAAGGAAATGGTGATCATAAGATTGTAGGAATTTTGAGCTAGAAGGGGCTTAGAAATTATCTAGCCCAAACTGCTTACTTTACAGTTGAGGAAGCTGAGATCAACAAATCTATGGGAAAATCATCATCACCATTTACAGAGCTTTAAGATGTGCAAAGCACTTTACAAATATCCCGTTTAATCTCATTTTATCCTCACAACCACCCTAGGAGTTATATGCTATTATTATCTTCATTTTAGAGATGAGGAAACCAAGGGAGGTGGAGGTTAAGTGACTTTTCCAGGGTCACACAGCTAGTAAGTGTCTGGGATGGGATTAAAACTTGAGCCTTCTTGACTTGAGGCCTAGGGTTCTAGTTACCGCTCCACTAAGCTGTTTAACCATAGAAATATACTAGCGATATCTGCCACCTACTGCCTATGGGGATAAATCCAGAGCTCATTTTCCTTAGTATACTTCTCTTTTCCTATACCACTTCTACTGCTGATAAGCGATATTATCAGTCATCGTGGGAAGCCTCTTTTGACAGAAAGGTAAAGAAGAAACTGACTTCAGAATGCTTGCAGCAAAATGTACCCTAACACACACACACACACACACACACACCTTTACAGCATAATACCACTAACAATGCGGGGCCTTGAGTGAATCACATTAATATATGATTCTTTGGTCATAGTCAGCTTCAGAGGAGACAAATGGCTTTGTCTTCCCTTAGATGATGGTCTTTCATTATTCATACGACTGCTTGCATTTATTCACTGAAGTTCTCCAAATGTAGCTCTCTCTGGGGTGTGACTCCACACAGTCATGTTGTGTGTCTAAATGGGAAAGGGGGGAGGAAGAGGAAGTAATTATATTTAAACTCTGGGGCTAACAAGTGCTGAAATGCTTCTGGTGAGGATGTAATGGGCCTTCTGCCATCTGTGCTCTCAGGTGATTAGGAAGCTGTGTTGAGAAAATGAAGCAGAAAGGCCCATCTAATGTCTCCTCACCTATAGTTGGCAGCAGAATTTAAATAGCATGGGGGCCTTTGGCATCATATCATTCTTGGGAAGACAGCATGTAAGCACTAGTGATTCCCTTTATTGGACCAAAGGTCTGGGTAAGGCCAGGCCTAGGAAAAAAATATAAAGGAGAAATTTATATTTAGCAATTATCGAACTATCTTCCCTTTCTATTCTCTTATTCCCCCCATTTCAATGCCCTGTTATAGTGGATAAAGAGCCAGAAAGATGGGAATTTAATACCTATCTTTGTCATATACTGGTTGCGTAATCCTAATAAAATCATTTGAGTAGCTAGGTAGTACAGTGAATAGAGCTCTGGGCCTTGGAGTCAGAAAGATTTATCTTCTTGAATTAAAATCCAGTCTTAGACACTTACTAGTTGTGTGACCCTGAGCAAATCACTTAACCCTGTTTGCCTCAGTTTCCTCATATGTCAAATGAGCTGGAGAAGAAAATGGCAAACCACTCCAGTATCTCTGTCAAGAAAACCCCAAATGGGATCACAAAGGGTTAGACATGACTGAAACAACTGAACAACAACAAATTTTTATTATTATTACCATTGTTATTGTTTAATAAACTCATTTACACTAAGCTGTTACTTTAGGGAAGAATACATTTTGGGGGTGTTTGTTTCATTAGGAAACATATTGATGGAGGAGGGGGAGCAGTGCCTCCCTGCCAAATTTACCTAGTTTGGCCACCAACAATACCTGTATGTAAAGCTAATCCTCCGTTTGGTGATCCTCATAGCATTTCTCTTCTTACCTTACTCCCCCCATCCTCATCCAGGAATAATAGTGATCTTGTGAGACAACCAGTCCTATAATTCTATAAAGCAAAGAGGAAAAGAGAATCTCCTTTGGTTCTGACCAGGGCATATATACCAGAGCATGAGATTCTGAGATAGAACTACATGTCTGTCAGGCTAAAATTTTTGTGTAGGTAAAGTAGAAAGCAGAATAAACAAGACTTGGAACCTAAAAGAGACATATAAGACAGGGTCGAGAAGAGGGAGGGGAGAGAGAAGAAGCATGGAGAATGATGAAGGGAAGAGAGAATTTGGAGAATGGGTTTCCTACAGTGTAGACCTGAGAACTTTCTCTGTAGAAGTGGCTGGAGGCAACACCAGCTATAGCTCTGTTCTTACTCAAGTCTGACCCCGGCTGGGGACTGTATGATCCTGTACTGACTTCTCTGTGCTTTGCATTAGCATGTCAGAGGGAAAGAAATAGATAGGCTTCTCATCAAAGTGTTTAAAACCCTGCCAGGAGAAGGGACATTAACTCAGCTGGCTTCACTCTACAGAATAACATTGTCACCCAAAAGGCATTAAGCTTATTGAATAAACAAACTATAAATGCAAAAATCTAAATGAAATTGCTGAAATCAACATAAAATAAGGGCTTAATCAATGTGTGTTCTGCTTTTTCCAGACCATAGTCTTGGTTCAAATTGATTTCTGTATTCTTACGCTTTCTGATTATAAGGTTCATTAGGAGTTCTAAGGGGAAGTTCCCTAAGATTTCTCTAATTTTTTTCTTTATTCACTGATCAGCAGAATCTGGGCCAACATTTTCAAAATACCCTTGAACTCAAAGGGGGAAATGTCACTCAACAAACCTTTAATGCTTACTATGTGCCAGGCACTGTAATAAGGACTAAATACAAGAAAGGCATAAGGAGTTCCTGCACTCAATTAATTCACATTCTCTGGGGTGGGGAACAGAGAGAACATGCAAAAAAAAAAAAAGACTATATAAAAACTATATTGTTGTTGTTCATACTTTGTTTTCAGAAAGTTGGGGCAGGTAGATGGCACAGAGGAGTCAGGAGGACCTGAGTTCAAATCCAGACTCTTATTAGTTGTATGACCCTGGGCAGATCCAATGACACCATGACTGATGTCTTGACTTATTCATGAATTGGATTTAAGTGAAACGGAGTTGCACAAAGTCATCGGCCTCACTTTTTCTTCCTGGGCCATCAAAGTGGAGTGATAGGACAAAAGTCAAGATGACCGATGATGGCCCCAGGATGCAGTGGATAACCATAGCGTCTTTGATGTCTGACCAAGCCCTACGAGTTCCACAGCACCTACTTCAGCCCCCTTTTTGACCATTGGGACAAATTTTTCTCATCCACGCCTTCTTCCAGGGAAAGTCTTCACACGTAACATCTCCCCAGCTCACTGCCAGGTTTGAGGCCTGTAGGTTACCCTCAAACTAGTTTAGCCCATCTGCCAAATGCCTTACTGAGGTGTGGCCATTGTGAATGCTATGGCTTCTTGGAGTCACAGGTGAGAGTTAGGTGAACTAGGTAGGCACCAAAACTGGATAAGCAGCCCTGCCAAGGGCTCACCAGCCCTCACCTCAAAGGTGCTAGTGCTCCCCATGGTATACAGAGTAGGTGGAAGCCATCCCAGAGAGAAGGCTCTAGAGGGAATAGAGAGGGGAGAGGTACCCAAGAATGGAAAGCCAGTAAGTACGCATTAATTTTCACTCTTTCCTCATTCTTCCTTCATTTAGTCATCCAAATTAGGAAGGACTTCTTAGAGTGTGGATCGAAATATTTCAAAAGCTATATTGGCACATGTGTTTTAGTGGACAAATACATATTTGCCTTGGTTTATTTGTTAGATGTGTCTCTGAAAAGTAGCATGTAAGTGAAAACTCTAAATCAACTCACATTTCAAATTCTTGGTCTGTAAAAAGTAATGATTCCCTAATTGGTGTGTCTTAAATATCTGCATTTTGAAAGTTGTTTAAAATTAAATATACTCATATAGGAGATATGTAAGACTTACCTGCTTGGTGTTCTACTAGTCTCCAGACCTCTATTCTTCCATGCAAATGTATCATGGCAGTTAGAATTGTCCTCATTTCTAAACATATCTTCTACCTTCTATTTTCCCCTTGACTATGCCCTTCTTCAGGAAGCATATCTATCCTGAAGGTCTGCATGGCTGCAACCTGTAACTTTCTGAGGTGCTTAAAGTCGACTCTGCACCAGGAAGCAGAGGACAGAGGCTGTTCCACTGCAAGAGGAGAGAAAGAAATAGGGGGTGGCTTTGTGAACACTGCAAACTTGATTCTTAGCAATGAACCCCTGAAAAGTCAATTATCTATTAAAGAAATATAGGCAAAAAAGAACTCGGTCAAAATCACTAACAAAGTGTTGGGAACAGAAAATAAAAAGTTGTGGGGGGGGTATTTAAAAATACTGTCTTTACCTCTTGTCATTTTTGTTTTCCAAAAAAATATTCTATTGCTGTCTTTTGGTTTTTATGTCACCAAAATTTGCTCTGGTATCTCTCCCTTTCTACCTCCCAGAAAACCATCCCAAGTAAAAAATAATATATATTTGCTATTAATTTGTGATTTTCTTTTTTAAATTTAATTTAATTGTTTATTTATTTTTAGTTTTCAAGATTCATTTACACAAGATTTTGAGTTGCAAATTTTCTCCCCATATTTCCCCTACCTTCCACCCCAAAATAGTGAGCCTACTGAATTCCTGCAATTTGCTCTCTCTTATATCCTCCCCCACCCCCTCTAACTTTCTAGTAGCACAAGATGGGTTTCTATACCCCAGTATCTGTATATCTTAAGAAATAAAAATTTTAAAGAAAAAAAAGAGGGTAGGGGCAGCAAAGCTGATCAGAATATCTAAAAAGTCCAGAAATGTGTCTAATGCCCTGCATCTGTGGACCTCCCAGCTCTGCAAAGGGGAGGGGTGACTTCTCATATCTCTTCTTTAGGGCTATGCTTATTCTTTATAATTTTGCAAGTTTCATTTTGATTATCTTGTGGTTATTCTTTTTGTTTACTTTACTGTAGTCATTGTATATATTATTTTTTTGGCTCTGCTTATTTCACTCTCCATCATTTCATGTGAATCTTTCCCTACTGTATCATCATATCCATCATTTTTTATAGCACAGTAATATTCCACTACATTCACGTGCTACAATTTAGTTAGCCACTCCCAAATCAATAGACACTCACTTTGTTTCCAATTCTTTGTCATCACAAAAAGTGATGCTATAAATATTGTGGTATAATCAGGGACTTTCTTCTTATCAGTGACCCTCTTGTATTTTAAACCTAGTAATACAATCTTTGGGTCAAATGGTATGACATTTTAGTCACTTTATTTGCCTAATTCCAAATTGATTTTCAAAATACTTGTACCAATTCACAGCTTCATCAACAATGTACTAGTGGGAAGCATCCATAAGTGAAAGGAAGAAGGCAAGAATGAGATAAACTTGGTTATAAGAAAAGAAAGGATTATCCATGTTCTTCTTGTGACATCAAGGTCCAGTAAAAATAGTCATTTGCACTTGCTATTTCTTTTTTTTTTTGCTTTTTGGAGGGGGAGGGCAGGATAATTGGGGTTAAGTGACTTGCCCAAGGTCACATGGCTAGTTTTTTGTGTTGTGTCTGAGGCCGGATTTGAACTCAGGTCCTCCTGACTCCAGGACCGGTGCTCTATTCACTGTGCCACCTAGCCACCCCACACTTGCTATTTCTGATCCTTAAAGGTATTTAAGTTAAAATGGGCCCCTGTTGTGAGAAGTGAACTGATATGGAAAATTTTTTCTTATTTCTTTTTTATTGTTCATTAAATGAATAAAAAATGAAATTTTTTAAGCAAAAAAAAAAACCCCAACAACAAAGTACTAGTGGATTTCTATAGTTCATCTAACACTGATTGTTCCCTGCTTTTGTCATCTTGCCAATTTGCAGGATGTGAAGTAAAATTAGGAGTTTTTTTACTTGTATTTTTCTTATTATTAAAGATTTAGAACATTCTTTTATATGGTTGTTCATAGTTTGTAATTCCTTTGAGAATTATTTGTTCATATCTTTTGACCACTTATCACTTAGGTCATATGCACATGCGTTTGCATTTTTGTATGTACATGCATGCACATATATGCATATGCATAAAATACATATATTGCACATACACATGTATGTATCCTATATTAACTGCATATGTTGTATACCAAACTGTAATCAGAGAAACTTAGCCTCTGTTTGCCTCAATCCACTGGAAAAGAAAATGGCAAACCACTACCGTATCTTTGCCAAGAAAACCCCATGGACAGAATTGGTATGCTTGTCCACAGGGTCACAAAGAGTCGGACACGACTGAACGACTCAGCAACAACATGTGCCAGGAAGTGTGATAGGAGCCAGTGATTTAATGCTTGGCCACGTTTTTTTCCAAAGATCCACCCAAGGTGCTAGAGGTCTGGCACATGGTAAGGACTTAGTAAACACTTTTTGACTGACTGACTTGAAATCTTCTCATTTGGGGCGAGTGGGGGAGTGGGGAGAAGCTAGTAGAGCACTTCACTCCCCCAGGGCAGCTTCCTACTTTTGTGACCAGTTCACTACTTTTTAATAACATATTTCTCAAATGATGTCTCTTATGCCACTTCTCCAACACACACACACGCACACGCACACACACACATTTGTTAAGCAGTGTGTGTAAGGAGGCAGAAGGTCAGAATCAATCAGATCTGGTGTCATTCAAAGCATGATCAAATGGTCTGACAAAGGCTGCAAGAGAATTAAATATAAAAGCCAGTATAGAGTTAAACTGGTTCACCATATTAGTCAAGATAGGAAAGAGGAAGAGTGTTAGCCTATAGAGATAGGCTGGGAAAGAAATGAGGGCTAAAAAGAATAAAGGTCACAAGAAAGGATGAAAACATTAGTGGTCATAAAGCAAAGGATAGACGACTGTTCGTGGTCCTCTCTCAGGGACCCGGCAGGAGAAGTCCCTGAGGGATAAGGTGGAAGCCTGTTAGTGGGTGGTAGAGTCTTATCCCTGGATGGGATCAGTTAGTTAACAAGCATTTATTAAGTGCCTACTATGTACTGTGCACTGTGCTAAGCACTGGGGATACCAAGGAAAGAAAAAGACAGTGTGTGCCCTCAAGGATTCCACAGTTCAGTGGTCCAACACATCAACAGCTATACACAAACAAGATACATACAGAATATGTTGGAATTATCCATGGAGGGAAGGTATTAACATGAAGAAGGATCTTCTTTCAGTGCACTGGGAGTCTACATAGTACCTCTGAAATACCCCATTTAAACCTCAGGGCTGGGCTAGATGACCTCTGAGGCCCCTCCCAACTCTAGCTCTCTGTCCCTATGGTCTAGTGCCCTGTTCCCTGGAAGACTCACAGGTACTGGAAACATAAGGTTAAATATTCATGCACTAATCCTAGTTCCAGCACCTTGCTGTAGTGATAACCTGGAAGTTTCTCCCTTAGAATAGAGAACACATAAACCTAAAGAGTTAAAAGATTTTAAGACAATTATATTTATATTAAATTAATATTGCCATTTTAATATTTATAAGTCTGTTCCTTCCTAGGGTGTGTGTGTGTGTGTGTGTGTGTGTGTGTGTATCATCTCTAAACAGTATTGCTTCTTAAGGGTGAAGGGAGCTGTGGGCCTGTGAGATGAATTTTCTTTCTCTTCTACCATTATTTGAAAAAAAAAATTTTAGCTCCCTTAATGAAACTTCTCTGTGATTCATTCACTTCAACCAGCAGATGCTTGCTCCTGAGCTAATTAGACTATAGGGCTTGCCAAAATCCTATAGTGTTACTGTAGAGTAAACATTTTCTTTTCCTTCATGCAAAGAAATAGCAATTTTTGCCTTTTTGTTTCCTGTATGGGGAAGATCTATTATTTGGTATTTCATACTAAGTCTTACAGGAACGGGGAACAAAATAAGGGAGTCAAGTTAGGGAAATAAATCATATTGCTTCAGAAAGATGAACAGATGAGAGATTTAAACGATCTGAAAACTGCTTTTATTTAAAAAAAACACTAATGTAATATATCTAACTCCCCAATCTCTTCTTTTAAGTCCCCTGACTTGCCATTCCAATCAAAAAGACTCCTTATCTTATATTACAAAAGACATGATATAATAGATAGGGTACTGAACTTGGAGTCAGGAAGACTTGGGTTTAAATCTGGCTTTGGACACTTATAAGCATAATCACAACTTCTTTGAGGAAAGGTTTCCTTATATGTAAAATGAGTGTTGGATTCCTTGGTCTCTAAGGGCTTTTCCAGCTCTAGTATCCATTATCGTCTTTCCTCCTATTAGAATAATCATTTGTCCATCCATTAGAAAATTTGGCCTCCAACTCCCAAGTAAGATTTTAGAGATGATGAATTATCCACCTGTAAGATACACTTTCAGAACTGCCCTCAGTTTCAGTGTCAGCCTCTCACTACCTGCTGAGATCTGGAGATAATTCACCCCACTGGTCAAGGAGGATGCACAGACCTGGACTTGGAGAGTGATCCTTCAGATGTGGCACTGAATTCCCTGGATGGTACCAGACTTCAAATTAGGGAATGTACAAGAGGAGGAGGCTTCAGGCCCGAGAGGGAGAAAAATTAAAGGGCTTCCTTCCATCCCCTCACTGAAGGAAAAGGGACTCCCTTGGCAGACATGCAGAATCCAAAAGGTTTTACTGACCTTTCCAGACCTGCTTATGAATCTCAACCCATTTGGGACACAGAGATAGATGTTGTATTATGCATAAAGTAGCAACAGAAAGCAATTGGCCAAGTTTTCCTCAGAGCTGCTATTTCTTTTTAGACTCTCACGCTCACTTCATTTTGAGTCTTCTATTCCAAGACTAACCTCCATGGAAATCATTTAAGAATAGATTAGGGTCTTATTGAGTCGTGACTGACACTTACTGAAGGCTCATCATAATCACCCTTGGATACCATGTAGAGACAGCTAGGCATCATAATAGATAGAGTGCTGAATTTAAAGTCAGGAAAACCCTTCTTCAGACAGTTACTAGCTGTGTGACCCTGAGCAGGTCACTTACTCTCTTTCAGCCCCAGTTTCCTCATCTGTAAATGGGAAGAATAATAGCTCTTACCTTATAGGGTTAATGTGAGGATCAAACGAAATAACACATGTAAAGTTCTTTGCATGAGTTGGACTCAGAAGAGTTCTAAGTAGAGCTCTCCCAAAGTGGAATGAACTGTCTTAGAAAGTAGCGAATTTCCCCTCCATGGAGGTCTTGAAGCAAAAACTGTATGACCTCTTCTCAAGTATATTGTAGAAGACAGTTATCTTTGGGTTATGAATTGCATGAGATGGTCACAGATGTCTCTTCTAACTCTGTGCTTTTGTGATTTCATGACTTTCATTCGAGTCATGTCTGCTACTTAACTTAGCAGCTCCATGACGGTGGGAAGTCACTTCAACTCTCAGAGAATCCCACTGTTAGAGGAGACCTCAGGGGTCATATGGCTGAACCCAGACCTACAAAGTCTTTCTACGGTAATATACCTGACGAATGGTCATCCAGTCTTTGCTCTAAGAATTTCAGTGAGGGGAGAGACCCACCACCTGCTGAGGGGACTTATTCCATGTTTGTAGAACACTCATTCTCAGAAGTCTTCTTCTTTTATAACAAGTCCAAATTTGCCTCTTTGCTACTTCCACCTACCAATCACTCCTAGATCTGCCCTCCAGGGGCGAGCAGAGAAAGTCTAATCACTTTTAAATGTGACCTTTTCCTCAGCCTCAGTTTCTTTGCTTGTAATAGAGGGGCAGTAATTCTACCTGCTTCACAAGGTCGTTGTTCCTTTATAGAGTTATTGTGAGGAACAAATAAGATAAAATGCTTCGTAAACCTGAAAGGGCTGTAAATGTAAGTTTGCTTTTCTTGTTATTAACTAAGTCCCCTTGGATGAGTATAGAATGGACTCTATATCAAATTCTTTTGGTTAGATCTGGTCATAATTTGTAGGGGACTTCAGTACCTTTCCATCTAAGTGTCTGACTGTTGGCAGTCTACAATCAAAAAGAAGATACATGCCCCAGGCCTTATAGCTATCAGGGCAGACTGAAAGAGAATTAAACATCAGGCCTAAAGGGGATTTTTAACATATCCCAGCTGTCCTTCCTAATCCTCCTTTTGGGGGCTTTTCTGGGATTCTGTGTTTCTGGCTATGAATGCAGTCCATGATTTTGTGTCTTAATCTAATGCTACCTAATACTTAGCGAATGGTACAACTGACCATTAGTGTCTTGTCAATGTGGGCACAACTGATAGAAATGTTAGATCAACAGAATGTTGAAATGATTAATTTTAAATGATTTTAAATTTTTGTTTGCACTTGTACCCACTTGAATTAATGTCAATAAATGGGAGAAAGCATTAACAAATATATTAATTAATAGTGTTAGTGTGAATAAACTTTTTTAGGTTAAGTAACACAACAAACTGTCACTCAGTGGAAATACTCAGTGAAGCTAAGCCCTTACTTGAAATGATTCTTCATTTCACACCTGCTTGCTAAATTAAAATATAATTTCTCTCACTTCACTGTACTCAGAGAAGGGGGAGCCTCAGTACAATTAAGCAACAGAAGTATTAATAATGTCATAATTATTGAAATTTCTAACGGTTATTTCAGGTCTAGAATCATTTATATGGTTCTTGGTTTTCTGTTTGATATTTATTTATCTTAATAATACAAAATGTCTCTTACTTTGCTGGTCTTAGTCATCTTGGTGCAGAGAACTCCTGATCTCAAAAACAAAAATCATCCACGTTATTTGGTTGGAGACCAAACTTGGCAAGTGGAATTTCTCAGTTCTTTTGGATGCTTACATGTTGCCTGCTTTGTAAAATGAGAGCGTTGTTATTTTTGGCCCCGGGAGGCTCAAGGAATTAGGAATTGTTATAGGACTTTCAAGATAGGATTTCCTTGTTTGATATTATAGCTATTAAGGAATTTCAGTCTCTTGTGTCATACAATCCCAGTGAAACTGGCATGCCAAGTGTAAATTCAGAGGGTCAGAGATAATTCAGTGAACTAAATATTACTAACACCATCTAACATCATTAATTGATTCCCTGAAATTGCCATGAGTTGAAAGAAGAAGAACAGTAAGAATAATCATCACTAGAACTTCAATAGCGATTTAAGGTTTGCAAAAGCACTTTGCCAGTATTATCTCATATTATCCCCACAACAACCTTGGAGGATAAATGATCTTGTTACTTTCCAGATGAAGGAACTGAGGCAGGCAGAGGTTGAGTAAAATATCCAGGATCATACAACCAGCTGGATTAAATGTCTCACGATAATTGATTCAATGAGAAGATTTTCACAAAATGACATTAATAAGTGATTAAGCTTTTTTTTTTTTTGCTAGTTTGGGTTGTGTTGTACCACCAGGTGTTGATAATGATTGATATTCACATAGTTCTTTAAAGTTTGCTAAGCACCTTTAATGCAGAATCTCATTTGAGCCTGTGACATAAGTATTAGTTATGATTACAGCTAATAGGTATCAGAGATAGGGTTTGAAACCAAGTTGGTTTTTTTATTCGAAATCCAGCACTCTAGCTTCTGTGATAGAGGATGGGCACCTAGCCAGGTGGTGCAGTAGATAGACCCTTGAGCCGGGAGTTAGAAAGACCCAAATTCCAATGTGTCTTTAGATACTTATTCTCTATGAGGTCCTGGCCAAATCAGTTAATCTCTCTGCCTGTTTTCTCAACTGTAAAATGGGGGTAATAATAGCACTTACCTCCTAGGGTTGAAGTCAGATGAGATAATATCTAATAATAATAAATAAAGCACTTTGTACAGTGCCTGGCATATAGCAGGTACATATAAATTCTTTTTCCCTTTGCCTGACTGTGATAGTAATGGAACATAAAGATCCCCCTGTATTGGCTTGGTTTTCAAATTGATTGTGTTAAAACCCAGAGCTTGTTAATCCCACCTGGGGGATGGACTTGTTGATGTGAAAAGAAAGTCCTGAACTGGGAGGAGCTGGTGATGTAGATTCGAAGAGACAGAAGAGAGAGACAGAAGAACTTTTTGGAAGCAGCACCCTCGTGGAGGCAGAGAGAGAGACTGAATGGATTGCTGAGGGCCACTTTGAATCGCCCTGGACTTTTGAGACCTGCCCCCTGAGCTGTCAAGGACTGAGGAGACATGGCTGTTTTGCTGGTACTTTGTCTGTTTTGATGTTGTCTTGCCAGATTTGTCCACTGGTGAAAGACAGTCCTGTTGAAGAAGTCCTGGAACCTGGCTGTTGGCTAAGAGCTCCTGAGACTGTCCTGCAGACAGAGAGTGAATATTGTCCACTGGTGAAGGGCAGTGCTGTTGTTGTAGGCGTCTGGGAACCTTTCTGTTGGTTCAGAAGCCCTGAAGAAGGATTTTCTTGTTGTATGTTTACAGAAATCCTGGGAGAGGGTTTTGCTAATGTTTTCAGGGGTTCTAGGACTGTTCTGCAGACAGAGGATGAATTAATGAAGAGACTGGCAATGTATCTTGTGGCCTTGCTAAGCCTTGTCTCCCTGGGAACTAAGATTGCTGAGAACTTGCCTCTTGTCAAGATGAAGAAAAGACCTCCATTTGGGTATTAAGTGCTGTGCTTAAACTTGTTGTAACTCTGGGGTAGATTCAATTGTGATCCAGGGGTGGGGAACTTTTGACCTTTTTGTGTTCTGTGATTGAACAAATGAATGTACTTTACTTATGTTTGGAAACTAATCTCCATTTGAGAAGAGGGGTTTTGTGATGGACTAAATGAAGGTACAGCCTAGGGGTGGAGGAGTATTTAGAACAGGGACTTTGTAATTGATTGAATGAGTGGAAGGTCCTGGGGTGGGGTAGTACTTAGAGATTATTTAATCACCCTTAGTAAATGCTGTATTTTGAATGATGTCATATTTTGATCTTCTCTGTTCTTGATTTGGCATTGAATAAAATGGAGAGCACCTATGCTGGTATTCTGAACCTTGGGAAGTTGCCTTTCCTTGGCATTACAGTACACTGACTTATGCTTCAGAGCCTTCCTGGGTCATGATATTGGGGCAAACTTGTACAGGCTAAAAGTGCAAATCATAACTGTCTTCCTCTGAAATCTCTCAGAAGTTATTGGCATTTTTCTCATTCACCTTCAAACCATGCTTTGTAATTATGGTTATTTTTCATCTTACCCTATACTAGACTGTAATCTCCACATGGATAGAAGCTTACTTCTCTGTTTTCTCCCTAACATGGGATACATTTTTTTTTCATTTCCGTTGACTAGCAGTGGCTACCCACAAAATATAATTATCTTCCTTAGGAGTCTTTTCCTACCAGCTAAGAAACAGCATCCAGGATGTCAGAAGAACAGAGCAAGACTGTTAACTTCCCCTTTTAGATAGGAGACAGGACTGAGTGGAGGCAGCCCATGTGCATGAACTTCCTGCTGGTGCCCTGCCCCCTGTCTGTTCCCCTTATTTTCTTTAAATCCCCAGTATGGCCCAATACTTTATAACGTCCTCAGGAATCTTGTCCCCCAAGCACAGCTTCGGAGAACAATAATACCCTGCTGTTTGAGGTTGTCCAGAATTTTCTCAACATGCGTAAGTCCAATGTCCTAAACACTTTCTCCCCTCATATTTAAGCCTATACCCAGAATATATTACCTTGGCAAATGTGTTCATTTCAATTATTCCATATTAACAGACATCAAAATGCTCTAGGGGAAGAAATATTCCCCATTCCCTAGAATTTTTCACTGGAGTTGAGGAGCAGGTAGAGAGAGATCATCACTGGGAGTAGAAATGACTGAAAGAAAGGAGGCAAAGACAGTTTGGCTTCTGATTAGAGTCAGCTAGCTAGTGGAATGCTAGGACCCTGGACTTGGAGTTAGGAGGGAAGACCTGAATTCAAATTCTTCCTCTGGTATTTACTAGTTGTGTGACTCTGGGCAAGTCACAATCTTTCTCAGTCTCAGTTTACCCATCTATAAAAGGGAGACAATAATAACCCTTACCTTACAGAGCTGTTAGAAGGATCTAATAAGATAACATAAATAGTTTTGCAAACCTTAAAGTACCATTAAGTGCTAGCTATTATTATTACTATTACTATTTAAAGATATAAACTAGAGGCCAAGAATACAGTACCAGACTACTACTATGGAGTTCAGATGTCAGAAAAATAGAACAAGTTTTCAGTGGGTGGATAGACTTCAAAATTAAAACTTCTAAAAGTTGAAAAAACCATACTGATAATAGGCAATTGAGAAGTTGTTATTTGTACCATAAGAGACATCGTGACATGGTGGATAGAGACCTTGCCTCAAAGCTATCAATGTTGGGTTCAAGTCTTGCCTCTGACACACACTGGCTAGGTGACCTTGAGTAAGTAACTTGCCTTCTCAGGGTCATGGTCAGCTCACAAAGGCTAGAAATTACAGTGATGGGCATTGGTGGAGGGAATTTCTTCATTCTATACACCAATTAAACTAGAGGTCTAGTTCCTATTGTTATTCTAACATAGGAGAAGAATGTTGATAGGAAACCAAGATTGGTAGGGATCTCTTGCAAGGGTATCTGACATTCATTTCCTCCATGCTGGCTAATCTGGTTAACCCCAAGCCTCCCTACCTCCATCTTGATGCCCTGGGGAGGGATGAAATGGTCTGCCTTAACCACAAAGAATGTCTTTACTTGTTCTTAAACTAGGGGAGGATAATTGTAGACAAAGAGGAGAAAAAGCTTTATTAGTTGTTTTTTCTAGTTGTTGGTTTTGGATTTTTTTCCCCCATGTTGGTCTTAGATTTTTGATTCTTTAGAAGATGATTTAGCTAGAGTTGGTAATGTCAGCCCTCTGACAAAAAAAAAAAAAAGACAGGGCTAAGGTCTTTTAGTAGTGTCAATCCTCTGCCAAAAAAAAAAAAAAGACAGCGGGCTAAGGTCTTTTCTTTTCCCATAGCTGTTCACTTAATCTAGAAAGGTCTAGGCCAGAGGTCTCTCTCTAATTCTTAAGCTAGAAAAGCCTGTTTGGACTTCCAGCAGACACAGGGGGAAGAATAGGAAGAAGTTAATGGAAGAGGAAAAATGGAACAAATAGAAATGTAAAAGGAAAAGAAAGTAAGAGGGAAAAAGAAAGAGGTGCATATGGTAGGGAACAGTAAAGCATAATCAATCATTTTAAGGCCACCAATGCCCTAGGCTTCTCAAAGTTGGTTTAGTTCACTTACTTGGGTCTTAATTTCCTGATAGATTTCTCCTCCTTATGTACAGTCAGGATAACAAGTAAGAGTGAACAACTGGTACCAAATTTGCTTTCATGCTAGCCATCCCTCTTGGTTTGGGGTTCTCTAAATCTCATCCCTATAACATATACTGCTCTGCTTTCAGACAAAGGTTATTGGCCTTCACCTTCCTCTGAGGGCCAGGACATTCCAATTGGACTATCGCTAGAATGACGCAAGAGACTTGGTCTGGTTGCTTTGTAATGTCTTCAGTATCATTTGTATTTAAAGAAACTTTGAGAGAATTTGCTTATGAACTGTTTATTATTGAACATCTTAGAGTACTGATTCTGTTCCAGTTGAATTTAAGTTCCCTGGTGGCAGGGGCTGTTTGAGTTTTGTCTTTGCAACCCTGTCACCTTATATACTGCCTAAGACATAAGAAGCACTTAAGAAACACTTAGCAAGTGAATTGCTCAACAACTAAATAGTAATAATAGTGCTTTATAGTAGGTAGAGAGCCAGCCCTGGAATCATGAAGACCTGGGTGAAAATCCTTCCTTGGACACATATTAGCTGAAAAAGTGTAGATCATTTAACTTCTCAGAACCCCTAGGTAACTCTTTAACACTATAAATCGAAGCTGCTTTGGTGGAAAGGGTTTTCACACTGGGAGTTCCCCACAGTTATTTATGTTACACATCTAGAACTCTCTAAAAGGAAGGAAAGGAGGGAAGGAAGGAAGTAAAGAAAGAATGAAGGAAGAAGGAAGAAAGGAAGCAAGCGAACATTTATGTGCCAGGAACTATTCTAAGCATTTTGCAAATATTATCTCATTTGATCCTCACAACAATCCTGGAAAAAGAAGAATATTATTATCCTCATTTTACAGTTAATGAAATTGAGGCAAGCATAAAATTAAATTACTTGCCCAGGGTTACACAGCTAGTAAGTGTCTGAGATGGGATTTGAACTCAGGCTGGATTTGCACCGGGGTCTTCCCAACTCCCAGCCTGGCACTGTACTGCTTAACTGCTACTGAAATAGTAAAAACTCCAGAGCCATTTTAACAATTTTCCCTTTACATTTAAAGATATAAAATTGTTAGTATCACTAAAATGTATTAATTAGGGGTAGGTAGATGGTGCAGTGAAGAGAACACTGGCTGTGGAGTCAGAAGGATGTGAATTTCAAATCCAACCTAAGACATTTTACTTTTATTAGATGTGTGACCTTGGGCAAGTCACTTAACCCCAATCACCTTGCCATCCCCCTTGCAAAAATAAATACATAAATATTTTTAATTGTCTTTATACTTTTTTGTTCAAGAGTTTTCATTCTTTGCATGTTGTATGCAGTACTGAAAATGTTTAAATGTTAGTGATTAATTTTTCTTTTTTTCCTCATTCTCTAGCTCTCCACGAATTCCCTAGTGACATCTTTACAAACGAGGAACGACGACAAGGAGCTGTGATCTTACATGTCCTCTGTGTAAGTCATTTTTACTCTGTATTCTACTTCTTGTATGTGCATGAGACAATGGAACATTTTTAGAGTGAATATCAGACATCACAGCTCTGTGGGTGATACCATGGAATCAATCATATGCTTTATTAGATTTGTGGATTCCTTGAAACTGGAAGGGATAGCTAATAATCTATATGATAGAAATGGAATCCTCAAAAATCCAGACAGGGTGAAGCAATGAGCTAAATCTACGAAAAATTTAGTAGACAAATGTAAAACCCTTTACTTGGACTCAAAAGCTCAATTGACTGAATTTGAGATGAAAATATGATAAAAAGGAGTGTATTCCCTAACTGATAAGTACACAACAAACATAAACAGGCTCTTCTCATGGGAAAAAAATCACACTGTCTATAGCCATATGGAAAAAATGCTTTAAGTTACTAATAATTATTGAAATAAAAAATTATAACATCTCTGAGGTTACATCTCACTTCCATCAGCTTGGCAAAGCTCATGAAAAATGGAAATGACAAATGATGGGGGGTTGTGGAAAATTAGGCATATAAGCATCCAATGTGGATGGATCTATAAAGTCTTTCCAGGTTTTTCTGAAACCATCTGCATCATCATTTCTTACTACATGATAGTGTTCCATCACAATCATATAGCACAACTTGTTCAGCCATTCCACAATTGATGAAATGGCTCAGTTTCCAGTTCTTTGTCTTTTTTTTTCCTCAGAGAGTCCAGCTGTTAAACATTTACCAGCATCCTCCTATATTGCTCTATAAACATTGCTTGAGCTTAGTAGGCAGGCTCAGGGAATGAAGTCATTTTACCAGACTGGAGGCTTGGTGACTGACTATAGGTAGTAATTAATAATAATAATAACTGGTGTTTATATAGCATTTTAAAGTTTTCAAAGTGCTTTACATTCATTATCTCACTGGATCCTCACATGCCTCTTGTATGAAAGCAAGTTTTGATAGGGAGAGGACAGAGAAGAAAGAGCATGTGATATTGGATGCTGGGATTGAATACGGTAAATGAAAGATCATAGAACAAGAAGCCAATTTTTCCAAGCAATCTTTCACAGCTCCAAGAAGTTACTTTGACCTCTCTAGGCTCTTCCTAAGACTTCTCCAAAATGCAGTTGTCCATTCAGCATTTAAGATTCTCCAGAGAAAAACATTTCCAAATCAACCCTCTACAAAAAACTTTTCCTTCATCTTGTTGTCTTCCCTCTAAATCATCTCCAGTTTACTCTCTCCCCCAGTCCCTGCATCTGTCTCTTTGTCTCTCTGTCTCTCTTTATCTATATGTATGTATATATACACTGTTTCTACATAGTCTTTCCCCACCCCCAATTAGACTGTGAGCCCCTTGAGGTCAGGGATTGTTTTTGTCTTTCTATCCCCAGAGTGTAAAAGTGCCCGGCACAAGAGTAGCCCTTCATAAATGCTTATTTATTTGACTTGAGTGGCTCTTCAGGTTACATCGCCATGCTCTGCTGTTGTTTCAGGGCTGTTCAAGCTGTTACTCCTGTGCTGCTTTCACCTGAAGAGAGGTGGTTGTTGAGCTCCATAATCGGCCTACCTCTCTCTCTTAGTTTCCCACATTTTTTTTTCTCACTTTTCTGGAGCTGGTCCTATCATAGGGACAGCCTTACTCCAGAGTGCTGAAGTCGGAGAATGAGTGGGGACTCCCAAGGCAAATGATACAATGGAAGGGTAGAGAAAGGTGGAAGGAATCTTATTCCAAATAAATAATTATTTCAATTCACCTCTGTATTCTTATTCCTTCCCTTCTTCCACCTCCTCCCTGACATTTTCTTTCTTACAATTTAACTCAAGGAGGAACCTCCAAAAGAAAGAAAAAAACAGGCCCTTTGTTAACACAGGGATAGTCTCTCCACACACAATGAAGAGCCAAATTCTTCTCCATGTTTATGTCTCCTCTCCACACTCTCTGTCATGCCACTTAACACCCAAAAGCTCAGCTGTGCCCAAATCCTTTCAACACTTACTAAAAATACTGGATGTCTCCTGGTACAGGGAGTCTTTGATTCAATCAACAGAAGCTATCAAATGACCCCAGGAACTGTCGGCACAACCATCAGGCAGGGAAGAGAAGGGAAAAGAACAGAATTTATGTAGCACCTACTGTGTGCCTGGCCCATAGGCAATCATCGTACTCTCTACACTGGAGAGGTAAAGGTCTACTATGGTACAGTAGAATTATATTTATTGTAAATGTTTTATTTAAATATTAAATTTTAATTAATTAAATGAAAGTAAATATTATAAGGCAGAGGATCTAGGTTTAGTTCCTGGCTCTTCCATTTACTACCAATGTGACCTTGAAAAAAATCATTTCTGGTACTGTGGGAGGTAGTAAAGTGGAAAGAAACTTGGATTTGGAAGTAAAACTTCTTGTTCAGTTGGTTTTGTTGTGTCTGACTCTACATTTGAATGGGATTTTCTTAGCAAAGATACTGAAGTGATTTGCATTCTCTTCTCCAGTGGATTAGGTGATTTGCCTAGGTCATACAACTAGTAAGTGTCTGAGGATGGATTTGAACTCAGGTCTTCCTGACTCCATGCCCAGTGTTCTATCCACTGAGCCATCTAGCTGCTTCTAATTAGAGGAAGTGGATTTAAATCCTGGATCTACCACTTGCTCCCTGTTTGACCTTGGATGCCCCAGTATACCTTACCTTACCATACTCCCTCACCTCTGTTTCTAAATTTCTGAATTAAGGGAGATGGGCGGTCACCAAGATAACCTCTCAGGTACCTTCTAGCTCTAACTCTATGGTCTTGTATGGGAGAAGGAGAGTAAGGTATAAGAAGATTGGAAAGGTAGGAAGGGACCAGGTTATGGAGGGCCTTAAATAAAGCCAAACAAAGGATTTTGTATTTAATCTAGGGGGCAATAGGCAGCCAATGGAGTTGATTAAATTGGGGGTGGTCGTGACATGGTCAAACTTGTGCTTTAGGAAGAATATGGCAGCCAACTGGAGGATGAACTTGAATGGAGAGAGACTTGAGGTGGAGAAGTGGGAGGAAGCAACCAACAGGTCTTTGAAGTAGTCAAAGCAATGGAGGTGAATGACAAAGGAGATAAGGGAGCATTTGCAAAAGATCTTACAGAAGTAAAATCAGCAAGACTTGGTAGCTAGATATGGAGAATGAGAAAGTGAGGATTTGTGGAAGATTTAAGGAAGTCTAGGTTGTGAACCTGAGTGACTGGGAGGATATTGGCACCCTGGACAGTAATAGGGAAATTAGACAGAGGGGATGATTGGGGGGTGGGGGAGAAGAGGTGTAAAGCCAAGCACAAGCAGCATTCCACAGGACCACTGCTGTGAACAGTTTTCAAGGTTCTGATTACACAGTATAGTAAACTCTATTTATTCAGTAACAAACTAAGACAAAACATTCATGGACATTAAAATATAGCATTCACAATGTTATGGCTTAACAACATATCACTAAAGTGGCCACATAGTTTTCATCAAAGTGGCCACATAATTTTAAAGCAAAAGATAACATTCATTTAGTAACACAATCATTTAGCAAATCCTTAATTCAATCATCCTTAAGGAGACAAGCCTCCTTAATTGACACAAAGTACAAAGGTCAAAGTCCCCCCCCCAAGTGGAATTGTCTAATCTCTTCAATCAAAGAGTCCTCTTTCTTCTTAATTGGAGAAATCCTTAACTCAATCATCTAAATATGAAGGTCAGAGTTCTCCATCCCTAGGTCACACTAAGTCATGATTTTCTCAGTTTACATTAAATACCCAAGAAGAGATCTTTTTATCTTGACTCAAGACTGGCTCTCAGCTTCCATTGTTCCTCTTTCATGGTCCCAGCTCCTGCTTGAATCTGTCCAACTGCCACCTGGGTTCAAAGGCAGACAGCTCTCCGTTCTTTGTCCAGCTTCTTGTGCAGTTCCTGTTCCATATTGAAGCTCACAGTGTCTGTTCCACCTCAAGTCCTTCACAGTTTCTGTTCCTGGGAAGACAAGGCTTAACAAAGCCACAATAACATTCATTCACATTGCTGGCATCCTCAACAATTCACTTTCTGCCTGAGAAATAAACACAGACCCAACAACAAGGTCTGAGGAATCAACACAAATCATCACTATAGTCCCAGGACCTCTGAAATCATCAGCAAGACCCTCCTCCAGGATTTCTATAAACATACAAGAAAATCCTCTTTCATGACTTCTGAACCAGCAGCAAGGTCCCAGGGCTTCTGTAACAATGGTATACATGATCTATCAGCAGACAAATCTGACAAAGTAACATCAAAACAGACAGACAAAGTACTGACATCACAGCCATGCTTCCTCTCTTCTCATTTCTCAGTTCTTCTCAATTCTCAGTTCAATCCTTAGTTCTCATTTCTCTTCTCAGTTCTCTTCTCTCTCTCTAGCAGTAGCAGCCCAGCCTCCAGATGCTTGCTCCCAGAAGTTCTGGCCTCTCTGAGAGTGGAATTTTCCTTATATAGGGTATTAGTTCCTCCTTGTTCTGCCCCTTCCTGTTGCATCAACAAGTCCATCCCAATGTGGGATTCCCAAGTTTGGGGGTTTTAATACTTGACACAATCATTAACTTGGAACAAGGTGCTAAGTACCTGTTTGATTTCAAATAAAAGGGGAAGGGAAAATCTTCAAATTCCCATTACCATTTCAGGAGGGGAGGGAAATAACTAGTTTAATTGTATACATGTTGAGTTTAAGATATTTAAGAGACATCTTTCCTGTAATACATCCCCTGCTTCTCTGCTTTATTCTCAATTTCTTCCTCCTCCTGGAATAATCTTCCCTTCCCCTCCCTTTACTGATCTCAGCTTTCTGGACTCTTCTCCATGATTTCTTCTCTGATGCTTCCCCTATATATGGATGTGACCTCTCCTTTGTCACTCTTATAGAATTACTCTTGTAGAAATCTTGCAGCCTTGTCCTAGAGTTATTTGTGCATGCCTTTATCTTCCCCACTAAATTCTATGTTCCTTGAGGGAAGAACTTTATTCATAGTTATATTTGGTATTTCTTGTAGCGCCTTGAACTTACATAGCGGACACTCCGTGAATATTGCCTAATTGGATTTGAAGTTACTTTTATGTGCTCCTTTTTAACTCCATTCCCCTTCTAGAGGAAGGATGCCTGAGTCATACAAGTCTGGTAGTGATCTGAAGAGGGCATAATTTTGTCACCCCAGATTTTGCCAATATTTGGAGCATCATTATAGGAAAAAGAGGTGATGAGAGTTACAACATAGTAGCAAGAGAAGATAGAGAAGGGAGGGCAAGTCATAGAAGGAAGTATGGCTCCTCTTACCATCCCTGCAATAGGGATGGATGTGCCATGTAACCCTGTGTAGCTGATCTAGGCCTGCTCATCATGGAGAGCAAACATACCAGAGTGTGCAACAGCAGTGATTCTGGGACCAGAAAAGTGCTGGTTCCAATGTTCTCTGCCCTAGTCATGTCACACTTTGAGTATTAGGTGCATTTCTGGGCACCACCTTTCAGGAAGGGCATATGTAGACTGGAGCGCATTTAGAACAGGGCAGCTAGGATGGCAAAGGGTCCTAAGATTATACCATGTGAAAATGGGATGAAGGAACTGGGCAGGTTTAGGCTAGATAGAAGAAGACTCTGGAGGAGATGAGGAGAGGGTGTGATAGCAGCCTTCAAGTATTTGGAAGGCTGGCACATGGAAGAGGAATTAGACTTTTTCCACTTAACCCTTGAGGGCGAAATCAGGAGCAAAGGAGAGAAGCTTCAAAGAGGCAAATTTTGGAACACAGTAAGGGAAAATTTTCATGAGGATGAGCTCTATATGAAGTTGAATAGGCCTCCTTATGTAATGGAATCTCCCTTGAGGTTGATCTCTTAAGCAAAGGTTGGATGACCACTGTGTCAGGCATGTTGCCTTCTAGAGGGGGTTCTTGTTCAGGTTGGAGTTTGGCTAGGAACTCTCTGAAGTCCCTTCCTGGTCTAGATTCCATGATTCTCTCCTCTAATTTATAGTAGCCTTACACATCAAGCAAGTTAACAAGCATTTATTAAGTGTTTACTATGTGCTAGGCACTCCTCTAATCCCTGGAAATAAAAATACAAAAAGAAAGACAATGTCTGCCCTGAAGGAGGAGTGCTAAAATGTCAGTAGGGGCCATGATAGAAAAAGCTGGGGAAAGTCCAGAGGGTAGCCTAGGAAAGAATGAAAAAATGGCTGGCCTGGGCCTCCTCCTTAATAACCTTTACTCACTCAATAAAGAATCACTGAGCCCCTGCAATGCTGCCAGAGATGAGGCAGGAAACCAGGAGTGTCAGGAGACAGGAGACAAAGGAAGAAATACCTGGACCACTGGGGTCCGCAGGCTCTGGCCCACACCCTTAGACCTTCTTTTTCTCAGGATAATTATGACATTGATGATGATAACTGATATTGACATTGAACTTTACTTTTTGCTCCTTTTAGATATGTTATCTCAAGAAGGTAGTGTTGTATAATAGATAGAAAGCCCACCTCGGTGCCAAAAAGACTTTGATTAGAGTCTTGGTTGTGTGACCCTGGGTAGGTTACTCATCCCTCAGTGTTCTAGGCCATGGGTATCAAACTCGTATAGAAATGGAGGCCACTAAATCATACATGAGGATTCCTAAATTGTACAGACCCACTCAGGATAATGGGGTATGGGGGAAGGGCGGTGCTATATGTTTGACACCTCTACTCTAGATAAATACCCAAGTTAGACCCAAACCAGATTAAAATGTATTGGGGAAATATTTAACAAAATAAATAAAAGCATAATACAATACAGATAATGTTATTTTGTGGTTTTCTAAGTCAGTATAAGGACCCCAGGGTTTGAACATCAATGCTCTAAGACTCTGGGATTTTCGGGAGTTCACCATACCATTAAAATCACAGATCCTGTCTCTATACCTGTCTCAAGTCAATTCATAGATCCTCAGTCCTTTACTTATACTCAAGGATGAATAAGATTTAGAATTGGAAGAAACAATGGAATTTACTTAGTCTAAACTTTCTCATTCAACCAATGAAGAAACAGAAGCCAAAAGAGATGAGCCCAAAGGTTGTAACAGCAAAGAAAGAATTCGAACCCTGGTGCTGTGACTCCAATTCTAATATTGTTTCAACTAAATGATTCTACCTCTTCAATAACCATTCACCCTTAATGTTTTGCTTTACACTTTACAAATCACTCTTCTCACAAGAACTCTGTAACATAAACAATACACGCATCAATATTGTCACACCCATTTTACAAATGGAAAAACCAAAGACCCAAAAAAGTTAAGAGATTTGCTATCAGTCATACAGCTGATAAAAGTGCCAAATCTTGAATCTGAGCTTTGGCTTTCTGATTCCAAGACCTACGTCCTTTCCACTGAAGTATAAGAAATGAACCTGGAACACCCTCAGATTTGAGATTCCATGCAATCCAACCTTACGCCCCTCAATTTTGGGCCAGTATGTTAAGACTTAGATTTTAGTCTTTTTCTCTTTCCATCTTTGAGATAAACATGCAATCTTTTGTTGATCTGAAGAAAGGAAACCAGCATTTCTTATTTTATTGAACATTTTAGAAGCTACAGCTTCAGTTTGTCCTAAGATCCTTCTGTGTTTATTGATTAAATCAGCCAGAAGCCATTAGATTGTTCCAGAAAAGCAGTTTACACAACTTTGTAGTTTTTCTATATGCCTGGGTTACTCAGAACAAAACCCTATAGGCCTGGGGAGATCTATAATATTCATAATATTTTATCAAAGATGAATATTCCCTGGAAGCATACCTGTCATAGGAATTGCTTTCTGTTGAATCTATTTTAACAATGAGATGCTAAAAGCAATATTTTTCCATCTCCAAGGAATTTCTGCCTCAGTACAAATTTGTTGAGCTTGCCTGCAGCACAGATGAGAGTCTGGGAACCACTGTTGAGTTTTGCTTTTGATGTATATTAATACATCCCCAAATTACATTAATTGCTTTGCATAGAGAAGATTGCCAAAACTGAGAATGTCACATATTTTCTATTCCAGGAAAAGCTGTATGAAAATCAATGTTTAAAATTATTTTCCCAATCTGCAGTTAATAAGTCAAGGGACTGTCAGACCTGAAGAGAAAAAAGCTAACACCCTCTACAATAATTGTGTGCCTGGTTACTTTTCAAAATTGTGGTTTCCAAGCCCTTTGTGTTCTAAAATGGAATTCTTCTCTCCTGGTAGATGCATGTTTATTTAGATTTGTATGTAACATAGCCTAGAAATAAGATGCATCTTAGTATGATTCCATAGTCTTTACTTGGTGGTTTTTAGTAGAAGTGTTGGTGGACTGAGGACTACATGAGTTTCTCAGTGAATAGATTACTGCCCTGGAAAGAAATGTAAAATGTTTCATTCTTTCATTTGCATTTAGAATTATATTACCAAACTTTCTTGTGTTACAGTGAATTTTGTACATGTATTCACATACATACACATATATTCCTCACCCCAATTACTAGATGATGGGGACTGTAATAATTATAATTATAATTGGCACTTCTATAGTTTTTTTTAAAGTTTACCAAATCCTTTATATGCCTCATCTGCTGTTATATTTTTTCCCACTCCCTTATATCACCTAACACAATGGCTTATACATAGTAGGCAGGCACTCAGTCAATAGAAATTAGGGGAAAATTGAAACCAAAAAAAATTTTGTTTACATGATAGGTTCTCATAATAAGTTTCTCTTGTGTTCACTAGAGTGAAATTTTATTTTTAACTCAGGGAATGTCACCTCTGTTACCCTTTTGTTATAGGAATGTTTTTAAGATTTGTTGGTAACCTACTGTTTTGAGAATAAGTGCTGGACTGTTAGCTTGATGAGGGCAGGAATGACATATTATCTAAACTTGCATTTCCCCTAGTGCCTGACATAATACTTGGCATACTTGTTTGTGGAATGAATGGTCCGTGTACATAGAGCCTACTGAAGACTAAAGTGTGTAGTTGATTGACCAGGGACCTCAAAGGTCTAGAAAGGATTAGAGAAGGATTAGTTTCACAAAGTGTCACAAAAAAATTCTTAACAATACAACAGTCCTCAGCACTGGTCACAAATTCTCCATTTTGACCCTCCATAGTGGATCAAAATGATCTCTATGCTACCACTGGTCCCCATGACCCTTTTGACTGACATAAATTTCATTCTGATGCCGTTGACTTGTGTGTTGTTGACTTTTCAAGATCCTTGCTATTACATATGGAATATCCTCCATGAGATTCTTTTTCCATTTCTCAGTAAAGATATTAAAAGTATTTGGGGCTCTCTTGTGAACCCTGGGTTTCTCCTAGTGGTTTTTATCTTTTCCCACCACCATCCACTCTGTCTGTGAAAATATTCAGGGAGAATCAGGACATTCAAGACTAAAGTATGGTTAATTCTTTTATTATATTTAACATTAGGCTCTCTTAACCTAATGAGCAAATAAGTAATTGATAAATACTTAAGGATCTGACCTGACTTTCTGGTAGATAGCAATGGTGTACTTCTCTTAAGTTAAAAAGTTAACCAAGTTGACCCAATTGAGTAGAGGAACTTGGCTAAAGGTAGCATGGATTTATGCCAACCCTTCAAATACTTGAAGACAACCATTACGTCACTCTAAGCCTTCTTTTCTGGAGGTTACATGTCACCAGTTCCTTATACCAGGTATCATGTGACACGGTTTTCTCACAATTCTAGTCAACACGTTCTCTGGATAATCTGCAGCTTGACAACATTCCTCTTAATATGTAGTCCCCACTATGTACATACCCTTAACCAAATACACTACTGCCTGGGACTCTCACCTCCTGGATTCTGGATACTCTCTTGTTTAGCATAAGAATGTTATTTTGGTTTCTATGTCTCACTGTTGACCAGTATTAAATTTGCAATCTACTAAAAACTGCTACATCTTTTTCAGATGAGCTGCTATCTTGTCTCATCTACCCTACCCTATACTTAGATCTCTAATGGATGCCATGTTGTTATATTGGGGGAGGAGGAAAGTGAAGTTATTTGTGGTTATCTTTGACTCAAATGAAGAGGATGCTAGTAAATCAGTGGAAAGTATCTGGACACTTTAATGGGGACCATTCCTAATCCCCTTCTTGGAAAAGTTGTTCTAAACTAGGACATTTCCCAGCCCTGATTTCCATTTGCTCTCAGAGCTTTTGTCCACATATCCTGCAGTAAACAAAACGTGCCTAAGACCGAAATTGGAGATGCTATGGACATATTTTGACATTTATATGGACATATATTGAGTAACTTATAAAGTCACTTCATGCTACCTTTTAGTTATCTTCCAAATACAATTCTAGATACCACATTCATGTATTGTGGGGCTCAGGTTATCTTTACAGGCAATCACTTCAAGCTTCACTCACTAGGGAATGCTTAATTAATGCAGCCCTGTTGACAATCCTATGATATACACCTTGGAGACAAGAGGATTCAGGCCATTTCCTGTAGGAAGCCTAAGTCTGCAGCTTCCTCCCAGGCTATCCATCCACCTGAGTCCCAGATCATTCACTTTATGACCAGTTGGAGAGCAATACAAAGCTTCTATTTTTAAGTGTTCTCCATAGATAGAGAAGCTAAACTGGGACCTATGTGCCATTTCTTCTTAAGCTGTTTCTTCTTCTGTCACCATCTCATTTCAGTATTTGAGTGAAAGACTTTATTATACCCATTCCCTGGGGAGCCATTTTGTTTTGTTTTTTAAAGAAAAAAAAAAGCCAATGAATAATTAAGGAAACAGCCTGTTCCAAGGGGTCAATGGTTCATTAGCCAAGAACTTTCCCAAGACCCACAAAGGATAACTGCGCAATTAAGCCTTTCTCTCTTACTCTCTGTGGTGACCTTTGCCACCCTGAAGTCAGCCTACCCCCTTCCCAGCCCAGTGTTTATCCTGCAGGCCAGAGGAGACTTGGTGGCAATGTCCACCCTAGTTTAGGTCTTTGTTACCTCTTGTCTGAACTACTGTAGGAGATTAACTCATCTTCTCTCCTACCCATCAGATCAGTCCTTCCTAATCAGTCCAGATTAGGCTTCCTAAAACCATTTTCATTATGTCACTCTCCTTCTTTGTTGACCTCTCTAGAAGATCTTATCTCCAGTCATCCTGATCTATGTCTTGTCACTGGACCCAGATGGCTCCAGAAGAGAGAGTGAGGTTGGTGACTTTGCACAGCCCTTCTTTATTTAAATCCAATTCCCTTGCAAGTCATGGCATCGACTTCCTAATTTCATGGTCCTCTTTGAGAATGAAAGACAGACAACAACAGAGTAATGAAATATATATATAGTAAACAGTTACATAAATGATTGTAATTAATATTATTTTACAATGTTGGGCAAAACATGGATTTTTCTTCTTATTTTGTTGGTTACAGAATATGTGTTATCGTCATCAGGACTGGCAGTTTTCTATGGTATCATGTACTGTTTAATCATCAGAATTATCATCACAGATGTTAACACTCATACATAATAAGCAGAAACCCTGGATCTTATTTTCCAGCAGCTTGGTTTTCCTTGTCTATGACCCCTCTTCTCCTTCCTCAGGACTACACTTCCTTGTGACCATCTAACCCCCATCACTCCCCTCCTCTTGCACTCTATTTCCCATCCTCTTTGTTAGGGGTCCTGAAAGAGTGCTTCCTAACCCATGCCCCCTATACCAAGTGCCCTCAGTCCTGAAGGACTTGAGAAATCAGAAACTCTCTTTCTTTAAGCTGTGAAGCATGGATCTTCACTGATACCATGTGTGTTATAAGGGAAAGGATGGACCCAGATCAGAAAAGATGAGACTTGGAGAGGGAAGAAGGGATTATAAGAATGTTTTTTGGATCCTGAAGTCTTCAAATAGAGGAATGGGATGGGTTAAGAGAGGGAGGGAAAGAGAAGAGAAGGAATATAGGTGATCCAGGCATCTTAATATCCATAATTATCTATAAACAACTAAAGTGGGCTAACCTTCAGACATAGGCTTGATTAGACACAGTGTGATTTTCATGCAGAAGACCTATCATATTTAGCTAACATTTCTATAGTGTCTACTGTGTGCCAGTGGATATTTTACAAATACATTTTTTGATCCTCACAACCCTGAGAGGTAGTCCCATTTTACAGTTGGAAAAACTAAGGCAAACAGAGGTTAAGTTACCCAAGGTCATACATTTAGTTATTGTCTGAGGCCAAAGTTGAACTCAGGTCTATCTGGCTCTAAACCCATCACTCTATCCATTGCACCACCTAGCTGTCTTGATGGTTTAATATGAGACAAAATATTTCATTCCAAAATTAATGATAAAACTTTACCAGTGCAGATACCTTTAAGAGTTAACTCTCTTTTCTGGAAGTGCTTCAGTCAAAGTAAAAAAGAATGTTATTAGACTTTGGGAGGCTGAAATGGTCAAAAAGTGTCTGGAAACCTCAAGACAAACAGTTTTGCTGACTTCAGGTTCTTTTTTATCTTTGTATAAGGAGAAATAAAAATAGCATGAAATGGTCCAGATAGTATTACCAGGCACATGAATTCCTTATAGGGCCTGTGGTCACAAAAGAGAAGTAACACACCATGGGCTCTAGGAGCTTGTCTTCCATCACCCCTTACCCCAAACTGTAAGAAACTCGAGGTCAAGGATTATATTTTTCATCTTTGTACCTCAGTGTCTAGCACTTATATAGGTACTTAACATACAGTTATTACAATCCATTTTATCCTAATCCATGTATTGAGGTGACACAGTAGATAAAGTTCCAGGTTTGGAGTCAGGAAAACCCCTCTTCCTGACTTCAACTCTAGCCTCAGATACTTACTAGCTGTGTGATCCTGGGCAAGTCATTTAACCCTGTTTGCCTCAGTTCCTTATCTGTAAAATGAACTAGAAAAGGAAAGGGCAAACCACCCCAGTATCTGTGCCAAGAAAACCCCAAGTGGAGTCATGAAGAGTCAGACACAACAGAAATTCCAATCCAATATACCCCAGTGAACAATTATGAAGGACTTATATTATGTACAAGGTCCTGTGCTTAAAGGGTATGATAAAGAAACAAGACAGTCCCTACCTTCAGTGAGCTTAAAGTCTTGGGGGAGGGATAGAAAGGAATATAACATGTTGAATTGAATCATATTAAATTGATTCAACACTACCACTATGGTTACATTACAATACTTTTTTCTTTTTTTTTTGTTTAGCTTTTTTTTTTTTGAGGGCAATTGGGGTTGTGACTTGGCCAAGGTCACATGGCTAGTGGTTTTTTTTAAGTGTCTGAGGCTGGATTTGAACTCAGGTCCTCCTGACTCCAGGGCCAGTGCTCTATTCACTGCGCCACCTAGTCACCCTGACAATATTTTTTTATGGAATCAGGAACACTCTGTTGAAATCAGGTATCTTCAGACTCAAATTATATAAAGCTTTTTTTTTGAGTGACTTCCCAGAAATCTCTCAGCAGTCTGGCAATATACTTCCTCTTTTACCTTGAACCATTCAAGTATTAATAAACTCTGAAATGGTCATTTCCACTGAAAAGAATTCCATCAGTATCCACAATGTGGTTCCAGGCTGAATTTCCCACTGCCCTGTTTTAAAGCCCTTCTCACCCTGGAAGCCACTTTTACCATCATGCTCTAGAAAGTCTTATCCTGGAAGACTCATTCTTCCAACCTCACAGCTTTCTCACAGTGGAAGATGCTTCTGCCTCTGTGGCCTCTTCCTTTGATTAGTCCTTTCCTCCTAGTACATTATTTTAAGGAAGGACCCCTAGGCCAATCATGTTCGCTCTTTCATTCCTCTCTGAATAGCTTTCCTAACCTTCAAGGCTTCTTTCTCCATCAACCCTCCTCCCCATATGCTTTTCAGTTTCCTTGTATGTGCTATCTTCCCCCATTAGAATGTAAACCCCTGAAGCGAAAGGACTACCTTCAGTGCTTAACCCAGTATTTGGCACACAGTAAATGCATAATAAATGCTTATTGACTTGTTGGCTGGACCTTAGAAATCAAAGGGGACAGATCTGGTAAGCAGGAATTACCAACAATTCATTCCCTGGACAATGATGTTTATTCTGTGAACTTGAGCTTGGAAAGGGGAAATAAAGTGAGATAAGGGTGGTTCATGGAATATGGTACTTAATTCCCCACAAGAACATTGCAAATGTTAATTTTAATGTGTCAGCACATAACCAGCATCCAGAAGCTACATACAGAGATATTCAGGTTTACAATTTCCATTGGTTTCAGATAGCTCTCTGGAGGCTTGATCCACACCACCTTCAACACAGTCAATTCTGATCCACTTAAACAAGCATTTATTAAACATTGGCACAAAGCACTGTGCTTGGAGCTGGTAATTCAAAGACAAAATGAGAAAGTCCCTGTCCTTGAGTTTGAGAAAGAAGAAAAAACTAACTAGGGGGACCAAGAAAGACTACCTCTAAGAAGAGGACTTTGAGCTAAGCCTAGAAAGAAGTTAAGTATTGGGGGTGGCTAGGTGGGGCAGTGAATAGAGCACCGGCCCTGGAGTCAGGAGGACCTGGGTTCAAATGTGACCTCAGACACTTAACACTTACTAGCCGTGTGACCTTGGGCAAGTCACTTAATCCAATTGCCCTGCCCTTCCCCCTCCAAAAAGCAAAAAATAAAAAATAAAGAAGTTAAGTATTGCACAGAGTCACTTCTGTGGTGGAGGTGAGGTGAGGAGGGAGTACCTGGAGGCAAGGAAGGAAGGAAGGAAGGAAGGAAGGAAGGAAGGAAGGAAGGAAGGAATAAAGAAGCATTTGTTAAGCACTTACTATGTATCAAGCACAGTGTTACATGCTGTTTTACAAAAGCAAAAAATAAGACATTTTCTGTCTTCAAGAAGCTTATATTTTAATTGAAAAGATATATAAAGGAGTTCTATCCTGGAAGGGAAGCTTCAGTCAGGGAAAGCACAGGGAAGGTAAGTAGTCATTAAAGTCAATAGATTTGAGAGGAAATAGTTTGGAAATTGGTGGGGATTAAGGGATGGGGTAGATTGCAGAATGCCCAAATCAGAAGACAGCTGTCAGTTGTCTGGACAGTAGAGTAAGGTGGGGCATAATAAGAAATAAAACTGGAAAGGCGGGCTGCAGCCAGATTGTGAAGGACTTTTGACTGTTTCCCTGGGCCTGTTTCATCAGTCATAAAATGGTGGGGGTTAGACTAGATGATCTCTAAAATCCATAAATTCATATATACCCAGCTCTGCAGCATTTTTATTTTTAAAAAAGTCACATCCCCTTGACCATCCTTTATTTGTCATCCTTTCTGTCCTTGTCCTGAAACTTGAGTGGATTTCTGGGATATTTTACAAAGCAGAAATTTTTCATTTGACCTTCACCTCATTGGAAAGAAGTAGCTTATATTACCACAAGGGTGATATGGTAACTGTTTCTTTGCTTTTCGTTTGAATGTCTTTGAAGACATAAGCCTTTAAACTTGATGTCAAGAGAGTAAATTTGGATAATAATAACAAAAATAAGAACTCAAATTTACATATAGTGCTATTATAAAAGTGCTTTCCTAATCCTGTGAGATAGATGGTACAGGTGTTATTATTTCCATTTGACAGAAAAAGAAACTGAGATTCATCAAGGTGAAGAGATTTACTCTGGTCAAGAGGTAAACTGATAAATGTCTCTCCCTCCCCCCCCCAAAAAAAAATTTACAGGATACAGTTTTAAGTTTAATCTGCATTATCAATACTTTCTGAAGTCTAGGCAATCAATGAAATAATTAATCAAGCCATGATCTAGCTTTGCTGATTTCGGAGGTGTAAAGACTCCCACTGAAAATTTAACAACCAGCTCTTTTGTGACAGTTTGAGTTGGCTCTGCACATTTATTAAAATACACTTATTAAACACCTATTGTGTGCCAGGCTCTATGCTAACGACTGCTCGTTGTTGCTGTTGTGTTTGTCCTTCCTTCTGGAAGAGGACCAATGCATCAGGCAGATGATGACATGACTTGCAGTTGACTTTGACTTCACTAAGGGAGGGCTGTGCAAGGTCACCAGCCTCACTTTCGCCTCCAGAGCCATCTGGGTCCACTGGCCAGCTGGAGATGGCCCAGGGATGGCAATAGGAGACCCTGGCCCTTTTAGACTAAAGTCTTTTCAGGTTCTCACTTGGAGTGAGGCCCATTCAGTGAATAGGCCTCTTTAGGCAGTTACTCCAAGGATGGCCCCTTTAATCAAGAAACAAAAACAAAAACCAAACTGGGAGGTAAAAAGACCCTCAGGGTTCCTGGCCCAAAGAGAAAGTTACTATTTAATATTTCTATTCACTCAGTGCTAGAAGGGCAGGGTCGAATCTATGAGCTCCTGAGTAAATTGGATTTCAAGGCTTTTTAAAGGCCTTTTTCCTTTGGATTTATTGGCTAGATTTCTTCTTTCTCAAAGACTAAGCACTGGGGATACGGAGACAAAAGACAGTCCCTGCCCTCAAGCAACTTACAATCTAAAGAGAAAAAACCCAGAAGGTGCAAACAAATACATACAAAACAAGATATAGATAGGATAAATGGGAAGTAACTACAAAAGGAAGGCTCTAGAATTAAAAGACATTGGGAAAGGCTTCCTATGAAAGATGAGATTTTAGTTGAGACTTAAAGGAAGCCAGGGAAATCTGTAGGTAGAGTTGAGGAGGAGAGAGCATTCCAGTCATGAGTGATAGCCAAAGAAAGTGCCTATAGTGAGAGAGGAAATGTTTTATTTAAGGAACAGCCAGTTTAAGAGGATGGGAGAGTAATAGGCAATAAGACATAAGAATACTTGGAAAGTAGGAGTAGGCTAGATTATAAAGGCATTTGAATACCAAACTGGGCATTTTATATTTGATCCTGAAGGTAATAGGGGGCCACTGGAGTTTTTTGAGTGAAGGGGCAGGGGGAGCCATAGTTCTTCCCTCACTTTAGACAAATCACTTTGTTAGCTGAAAAAAGGATAGATAAGAATGAGGAAAGACTTGGGGCAGACCCACCAGCAAGCTATTGCAATAATCAGGGTGTGAGGTGATGAAGGCCTGCACTAGAGTAATGGCAGTGTCAAGGGAGAGAAGGGGGTATTTACAAGAAATGTTACAAAAGTGAATCAACTGGTCTTCGCAACAGATTGGATATGAGTGGTAAGAGATAGTGAGGCGTCCAGGCTGACCCTTAGGTCACAAGCCTGAGGAGCAGGGAAAATGATGGTACCCTCTACAATAACAGGGAAAATAGGAAGGGTAGGGGAAGAAAATGTTTAGGGGGAAAGACAATGAGTTCAATTTTGGACATGTTTACTTTATCTCCTGAACATTGAGTTAGAGATGTCTGAAAGGCAGTTGAGGATGTGAGATTATAGGTCAGCAGAGTGGTTGGAGCAGAATAGACAGAGTTGAGAATCAATAACACACAGTATTAATTAAATCCGTGGGAGTTGATGAGATCACCAAGTGAAATTGAATAGAGGGAGAAGAGAAGAGGGCCCAGGACAGAGGTCTGTGGGATACCTATGGTTAGAGCATGGCTTGGATAAGGATCAAGGCAAGGAGACTGAGAAGTATAAGTCAAATAGGCAGGAAGAAAACACCTAGAGAGAAGAGAGGGTGGTCAGTAGTGTCCAAGGCTGCAGGGGGCTCAGAAAGAATGAAGACTGGGAAAAGATCACTGGGTTTGGCAACTAGAAGGTCATTGGTAACTTTGGAGAGAGCAGCTTTGGCCAAAGGGTAAGGCTGGAAGTGCATTGGAAGAGGTTAAGAAAAGAGGGGAAGGAGGGACAGTGGAGACCTTTTTGAGGAGTTTAGCTACAAAGGGCAGAAGAGACACAGGACGATAGTTCACAGGATCACATAGCCAGTATTTGGCTGTGATTAGAACCCAAGTCCTCATGACCACAAATGCAGCATGCTTTGCAAGGAACTATGAAGCTTCCCTAAAGATCAATGAGATAACATTTGTAAAGTGCTTAGCACAGTTCCTGGCCACAATAAGGTGTTTCATAATTGCTTGTTCTGTTATCTTTCCCCCACTTCCCAAGACTGTATAGAAAGTGTATACCACAATAAGATATATAGGCACTGGGGCATAGAGATCCACCATGCCCTACTGGAAAAGTCAAAGGGGGTATGGGACAAGATATGGGAGAGAGCAGATTGGAGGAGGGGATATCCTGTGGGACCGCTATTCTGGGGTGGTGGGTAGGGGAAAGACAGGGGAAAAAAAAGTGTAACTCAAAGTCTGGTGGAAATGAATAATGTAAACCAGAAGTTAATAAAGCATTTGAAAAATAAACAAATAATTAAAAAAAAAAAAGAAAGTGTATCCCACTAATACAATGCCATTTCTACGCTGAAGAGGCAAAACACAGACTTGAAGAATGTTAGAAGTGGCAGGTACCTTATTGGACCAACCTCCTCTTTTTATAGATGAGGAAACTGAGTGCCAAAGATTAGAAGACACTTGACTGAGGTCATACCACTGGTGATCTGGGACTTGGACACAGGAATTCTGAATAGCTTCTGGTACTTTATTTCTTCACTCACTTAAAAATTCCTATTGCCATCCTATTAGAGATACCCAATAGGACATTCTAGGACTTGAAGCAATAGGCACAGAGTCAGTTAACTAGCATTTCTTAAGTGTCTTCTATGTGCCAAGCATTGTGGCAAATTAACCTGTATTTATCTCTGTCACTTAGAGGTTGCTATTGCATAATGGAAATAAAACTGAACTATCAACCAGAAAACCTTATTTCCAGTTCAGTTCTGCTATTAAATATTTGACCAAGATTATTAAACTAACAGTTCTCAAAAGAATTGGAAACTATTAACAACCATATGAAAGAATGTTCCAAATCACTATTGATAAGAGAAATGGAGATTAAAACAACCCTGAGTTTTCATCTCATACTCTACAAATTGTCATAAGATGACAAAAATGGGAATGAATAGTCAGTGTTGAAGGAATGTAGCAGCAATCACAATGGCATACCCAGGACGGCTGCTAACACAGGTTCTTAGTTCTGCTTTACTAGGAAAGGTAGCTGTTTATAAGGGGTCAACAATCTTTCTAAATTACATTCACTAGTTCAGGGGAAAAGTCAGCACCCTGAACTTCAGAGAAAATACAAGCAGAGAAATAAAGACCAACAGACACGGATCTCACTGCCTAAATCAACTATACGCTTTACATATATCCCTAGATCAAGAGAGCCTTTACATATGAGCAGTTGGGGAACATACAGCCATTCAGAATCTTGAACAGGGAATCACAAGATCCTTCTCATAAGTGAGCCCCCAAAGCAAAATACCAACTCAGAGTATATATATACACTTCTCAGAGCCAGAAGACATCATAACTCTGTGACTCAGTGCCTAATTAGAAATTAACAAAGGTGTGAAAACCTTCCTACAAGCAAGGCTCCCCTAAGCAAGCTTCCCTTAATGGACTCCATTAAGTCCTATTAATAGGCTATTAATTAAGGTCCATTAATAGGCTCCATGTGACGCTTATTAATGGGAGGGGAAGATCTTAAATCCCATTAACATTACAAGGGGTTATGGACATAATAGGCATACTAGAACATTGTTAGTAGAGTTGCAAATCAGTACAACCATTTTGGAAATAAATTTGTAATTATGCAAATAAATCCAAATGTCCATATCTTGGGGGTTTTTTGGAGGGGGGAAGGCAGGGCAATTGGGGTTAAGTGACTTGCCCAAGATCACACAACTAGTAAGTGTGTCAAATGTCTGAGGCCACATTTGAACTCAGGTCCTCCTGACTGCAGGGCCAGTGCTCTATTCACTACGCCACTTAGCTGCCCCATGTCCATATATTTTGATCCAGAGATTTTGCTACTAACTTATGTTCCAAGGGGACCAATAAGAAAAAGAAAGTCTCCATAAATACCAAAATATTCATAGCACCACTTTTTGTGATCGCAAAGAATTAGAAATGATGTAGGTATATTTTTTGTTCCATCTGATACAATCCGTCTGTATAACCTGACTAATGTCTAATGTGAAAGTATTTACAGATCCTATACTTGACTGTATGCTGCCATGGGGGGGGGTAAGGGGGTAGGAGGGGTACAGAATGTGAAACTCAAGGAATTGTGGAATTGAATCTTGTTAACTACAAGTAAACAAACAAATTTAAAAAATTTCTAAAAAAGAAATGATGTAGGTATGATTGATTGGGGAATGGCTAAACAAATTATGGTTTGTAAATGCAATAGACTATCACAGTGCTGACAAAAATGATAATTACAGAGAAGCATAGAATGATTTACATGAACTAATGCAGAATAAATTAAGTATAGATAAGAAAACAAAGTACACAATAACTACAGCAAGTAAATAGAAAGAACAACCACAAAATAATCAAAAGTGATTGTTTTAAAATGACAGAGAACAAAGCATGATTCCAAAGAAGGGAGATGAGAAAGCATCCCACCTTATCCCTTTGCAGAGGTGGGATGTCCTAAGGGTTTAGTGCATTGTACATATTTTTTGATCAATTAGGTGGTAAAGGAGATAGAGTGCTTAGCCTGAAGTCAGTAAGACTCCTCTTCCTGGGTTCAAATCTGGCCTCAGACACTAGCTGTGTGACCCTGAGCAAGTCACTTAACCCTGTTTCTCCCTCAGTTCCTCATCTCTGAAATGAGCTAAAGAAGGAAATGTCAAACCATTCCAACATTTTTGCCAAGAAAACCCCAAATGGGGTCACAAGTTGTTGTACAGGATTGAAACAACTGAACAATAGCATATTTTAAGGTTTTTTGATATAGTGGTCAATGTTCCTGATTTTTTAAATCTCTTTTTCCTCCTTTAAAATATTATTTGCAATATGGGATTGATGTCTGGGAAGAAGCAGGAATTCGAGGGGAAATTTTAGTGATGTTAAAAATAAGAGATATTAGGGGCAGCCAGGTGGCTCAGCGAATAAGAGCTCCAGTGTCGGGATGACCTGGGAATCGAATCCGGCCTCCGACACTTAGCACCACACCCAGAAATAACTGGCCGTGTAACCTTGAGCAAGTTACTTAACCCCGATTGTTCATAAAAAAAAAAAAAACCAACAAGAGATATAAATAGAGGATTATTTTTTAATTGACTTTCAATAGTCAATGAAATTTTCTGAGCCTTAGCTCATCAATATATTGGAGATAACAATGCCTATGGCTCTTATCTCACAGGATTTTAGTGAGATTTACCTGAGACAATATATATATATATATATGTGTGTGTGTATATGTGTATATATATATATATATATATATATATATATATGAAGGAGTTTGTGATTTCATTGCTGAGGAACCTCCCTGTGGGGCAACTCCTTCTTCTAGACAAACTGCAGCCTATGAATTATTTTATAAACCTAGGGAGTTGCTCAGGGCTATGGGAGGTTGAAGAATTTACCCAGGATCACATAGCACCTAAGCCTCTGAAACAGAGTTTGAATCCTGGCCTTTCTGACTCCAGCTATGTTCAACAACAACAATAAACATTTATTTAGCGTTTATTATGTGCCAGGCACTGTTGCTAAGCACCAGGAATATGAAGAAAGGGGGGAAAATGCTGCCTCTCTATGTATGTGAAAGTACTATTCAAATGAGTCTGTTTTATAAGGGAGTCTCACAGGTATAGTATTTTCTACGAATGTGAATAAGGCCTAAGGGATGGAAAAGTACTAGAAGATGTGATCTATGCTATAATCCTTTCTTAAAGCAGAAAGATATCTAAACCCTCAAGGACTGATGAAAATCACTCTTATTAAAGTACATGTGTTTTGCTTTCATAGTCAAAAGTTTTTGTCTTAAAATTCTTACCTTTAGGGAGAGGGAGATAGGGGAAAGAACATGGACAGGAGTCAGAAGACCTGACTGAGTTTCCAATTTGTTGTATGTTTAACCTTGGGCAATCTACTTAATCTCCCCATTTCCTTAGCTTTCTTATCTATAAAATCAAGGGCTTGGACTGAGCCATCTCTAAGGCCCTGCCAGCTTAATATACTATGATCTTATAAATAAGAATTCAGTGACTTTATTCAACACCACTTGCCTATTTCATATGTCATCTCCAAAGAAGAACAGCTTATATGCCTGGATTATACTGATGTTTAGAGTACTGTCGACAGCAGATGATTTGAATTCTCCTCTTAATCCATATCAAAGTGTCTTGGCCCAATCACATGTTTTGTAATGCTGCCATTCCATGAGGCTTGGATTGGAATAGAAATTATATTTGATAGACATTAGAAATTGGATTTGAAAGTAAAGGGCTCTGAATTTGAATTCCACCTCTGATGCATCTCTGATTTTGGACCTCTCTAATCAATGCCTGGGGACAGCTAGGTGGCACAGGGGAATAGAGTGCTAGGCCTAGAGTCAGGAAGACTCATCTTCCTGAGTTCAAATCTGGCCTCAGACACTAGCTGTGTGACTCTGGTCAAGTCACTTAACTTTGGCTTCATTTACTCATCTGTAAACTGAGTTGGAGAAGGAAATGGCAAACCACTCCAGTATTTCTGATAAGAAAATTCAAATATGATCACAGGAGTCAAACATGACTGAAACAAATGAACCATAATGACAAGTCAATGCCCATCTAGGCCTATTCCCTCATCAGCAAAATAAGGGTGTTTGACAAGATTAGCTCTGAGGTCCCTCCCAGCTATAAGTCTTACACCTTAATGAAGATTATATAATGGAAGCTAGGGAAAAGGGATGGCATGAGCAAGAATCAGAGGGAGCAAAGAACAGTAGCTAAAACGATGAACTTGGAGTCAGAGAAACGGGTTCAAATCCTACTTTGGCAAGTCACTTAACGCCCCCCAGTCTCAGCAAAATGAATATAATTAATACCATCATCTCTATTAGTGTATTTAAAATAAGTCAAACTATGAATTTTAAAATGTAACAAATATCAGCTAATATTCAGCAACAAAGAGAATTAGAATGGATTTTAGGTGAAGGCCCATAAGACAGAGAGGAAGATCTTTTAGCATAACCATCGCATTCAATCGAAAGAGGCAGTCAGAATGCTTCCACTGCAAATATTTCCCAATGGAGATTTTATGTATGTATAGCTTGCTAAAAAGTGCTGATATTCATCTTATTTGTCTAATTTATTACTTAGTTCACCCATCCTGACTGTATGTACTGTAAATGTTGAAGCTCGTTGATTTTTATACTTTGTAAACAGTCTCATCTGCCGGTTCTAGTCCCTGAAGAATCCGAGTGCGTGACCTGCTATTTATCATGCCTTGAGACTTCAAAGTCAATGCTACCCAGGGTGAACTCTGGTATTTTTTTTCTCCTTGTCCCTGTCCAATGGGGAGATTCCAAATGGCAGTTTTATGCTTTACATAAAACCCGAGCTTTAAGCTAAGAGGTCTCAATGATGAGGGAACTTTCATTGCCAATGTCTCCCCAGAATCTTCAGCCTCACCCTGAGACAAGATTGTGTAACTAGAGTTTGCCTAACTGGGTTGACTTAAATAAAAACTGAACTGAAATTTTGCCCACAGTTTAAACTCAATCTGAATAACCCATGCCCCTCCCCCCAACTCCCTTCTTTGCTCCTTTTTTAAAGGTTTGAAAAAAATCCTGGGTTATTATTCATTGCCTTCTTGGCTTTTTGGTGGTTCATTCTCCCTCTGCCTACACACCTCACTTCTCCTGCTCCAAATGTCACAGCTTTTGGCAGGAATAGCTAAAAGTCAAGTGCCATGAGAGAATCCTCTTTCTAATAAATCTGACTCAATTAGAAATTTCCGGAGGCAATTTGTACTGGTGAGTGTTTCAAACAGGCAGCTCTTCAGACTGTTGGCATTTGGGCTAGAGCATTCTAACCTGGACATACCTAGACCTACCAACTTAGAGGTACAGTCATGGACACTATCCATGGAAGTAAGAGCAAGGAAAATATGGTTGCCGATGTTCTTGATACTTTGCAGGAAAGAGGAACAACCTTACAAGAATCTAGGATTTTGGTGTGGCCCTCCTTTGCAAGCCTTCTCCCCAACAAAGTTCTAATGCTATCCCCTGGAAAGGAGTATGTCGTTGCTCAGTGGCTTTCAATAATCATCTAACATTGCTTAAGCCAAAGATTGCTCATTTCAATTGAGCAAACGTTGATTAAGCACCTACTATGTTGAAGGTACCATGCTGAATGCTGGGGTTGCAAAGCTGGAAAGTGACTGACTGTTCTCAAGAAGCTTACTATCTAATACATGAGGAAAGAATCAGAACTCTCTAAGGCTGAGGCTAACCTCTTCCTTTCATCTCCCCAAAAGAGTAAATAGCAGTGTCCTTGAGTTATCACAATATAGGACTTGTTTCTTTCAGTATTTTTCCTTTAGTACAATATCTCGCTTTGAACTTGGCAGAATTCTTGTTTTTCTAAACCTATCAAGAAGTTAAAATATTGAGACCCTAGTTAATTAGTGGGAAAATAAAGTCACCAAATGTGGTGATAGTAATAACTTAGGTTTCTATAGGGCTTTAAGATTTCATCAGTCAGTAAGCATTTATTAATCAGCTGTTAGGTCCTCATTGTATCCTACAAACACACACACACACATTAAAATAAGATAGTCATTGCTCTCATGGAATTTACATTCTATTGGATAGATCCAATCTAGCCTGTTCACAAACATGGGAGCCATCTGGTACAGAGGAAGGAGCCAGAAAGACCTGAATTTAAATATGACCTTGGACACTAACTGGGTGTGTGACCTTAGGCAAGTCACTTAGCTCTTGTCTTCCTTAACTCCCTCATCTGTAAAATAAGGATAATAATAGCACCTTCCTCCCAGAATTGTTATGAAGAAAAAGCAAGATATTTGTAAAATGTTTTACAACCCTTAAAGTATTTTACAAGAGCTAGCTATTATTAAATTAAATTATCAAACAAATTAAATAAGTTAGAAAATAGAATATATGCAATATAAAATACAAAATAATAGGGACAGGGTACTCATGATTGGGATCATCAGGAAAACTCTCTTGAAGAATGTGGCACTTGAGCTAAACCTTGAAAGGAGAATGTGGCTTTAGGAGGTGGAGGTGAGGAAAGACAATTCTAGGCATGAGGGACAGCCTATACAAAGCAATGAGGTAGACATGTATGAGGAATAGCAAAGGAGGCCAGTTTGGCTAGAAAAAAGAGCGCATGAGAGAGAATAATATGTAATCAGCCTAGAAACATATACTGGAGCAAGATAATGAAGAACTTGAAATGACAAAGAGTATTTTACCCTAAGGATTATTGGTTCTCAAAGGATGGTCCTGGGACCTTCCAGGGCTACTGAAGACTCTTTAAGAAGATCCATAAGAGGGGCAGGTAGGTGCTGCAGTGAATAGAGCAACAGTCCTAGCGTCAGGAGGACCTGAGTTCAAATCCAGCCTCACACTTAACACACAAAAAAAATGTGCCATGAGACCTTGGGCAAGTCACTTAATCCCAATTGTCCTACCTTCCCCCTCCAAAAAAAAAAAAAAGATCCATGAGGTCAAAACATTTTTTATAATAACAATACTAAAATATTTTCACTTCTAATACAGTAAATATAAACATGTATATACCCACATTTAAAAAGCTTTTGGGGGGCCCTCAATAATTTTAAGAATGTAAAAAAAATCAACAGAAGACCAAAAAGTTTCAAAACCTTTGCCAAGGACAGTGGAGCGCTACCAAAAATACACGAGCATAGGGATAACATGGTCAGACCTGTGTTTTTAGAATCTCAATTTGGCAGCTTTGTGAAGTATGGATCAGAGAAGGGAAGAGCCTAGAGGTAAGAAGACTAGGTAGGAGACTATTGTAATCATTCAGGCAAAAAGTGATAAGCATCTGAATTATAGTAGTTGTGGCAAGTGTAGAGAGAAGGTAATTGATGTGAGAGATCTTAAAGAGGTAGAATGGACAAGACTTGGAAACCAATTGACTATTGGGGTGGGCGGGAGTAAGAGTAAAGAGCTGAAAATGATTTTGAGGTTGCAAAACAAAATCATAGAAAAGAGCATTTATTTTCCATTGACTCTGTGATATAAGTAATGAAGCATTACTATCCCCATTTTACAGATAAGGAAGTTGAGAGACTCATAATACAGTGACTTCCCAGTGGTCAACCAACTAATAGTTGACATTCACATCTAGTTCCCTTAATGTTGTCTAGTGTTCTTTCTACCATGTCTACTAAATCTATATGCTAATATAAAACCTATTATAATATTGTCATATATAACATCACATATTGCATATATCATAGAATCTATAGTATAGTTTATATGTGTATTAAATACACATATGTACATATACATATACATACACATATATCCTAACTAGAGCTACCTGATTTTTTTTTTTGGCCTATTCTACTAACATCACCCTCTGTTGTAGCCAAAATGGAATACTCACCTTTCCTTATTCCCCAAAAGGAGCCTGAATTTGCCTCCATTCTCTACTTGGAATATTCTCCCTTTTCTACCATTCTCTCCTTTTTTCCCCTTTTTAGAAAAAAAAAATCAGTTTTGTTTTCAGTTCTAAATTCTCTTCCTCTCACCTTCTCATTGGGAAAGCAAGAAAAACAAACATATGCAGTTAAGCAAAACAAATTCTAGAATCAGTCAGGTCCAAAAAGAAATATACCTCCATTAACACCCTTCAGTCCACTGCCTTTCTATCTGAAGCTAGGGTATTTGTGATGTTTTATCCCCCCAGTCTCTGCCAGTACAGACTTGACCTGCCCAACTCAAATGGTAACCCCTTCATGAAATGTTCTCTGATCCCCTTTAGATGAGAGTCTTAAACACTTTGCTTATGCTGGAGCATTGAAACATTCTGCCTGGCATTATAGTAAATTCTATAGGGTATCATCTCTGCTTCTAAATTATAAACTCCTTGATGGCAGGGACCCTCTTTTATTCATTCTAAATTCTCTCCACCTCCTCCCTATCACCTTTCTCTAACACAATGTAAAGTGGGAACTAATAGAATGAATTAATGAATGAAAGAAGCTAATTTTTATTTTCTCTTGGCTGCCTATAGGCAGTAACCATCCACTCAGGAGGTTATAAATAAGGTATATTTATATACAATCATCAGAGACCTCCAAGGTTCCATTAAATACTGTATTTCAAAACAATAGCATGAGCCACTAAAGTCCTACTTTTATCATATAATGGCACAGAAAGACCATGCAGTAGAGGAAAATGCTGGTTGGTTCTATAATTACTTATATGTCTTAGAACAAGAAGGGACAGACTAGAAATTATCAAATCCAACTCTTTTCTTGTAAATATAAGAATATTTCTCTCAGGTCCAGAGAAATTAAATAATTAAACCAAGGTCATACTGATACCAAGAATAAATATAGGATTTGGACCCGGGTTTTCTGACTCCAAATCTGTTAATAAAATTATATTTGACTCCTAAATGGGTTTGCACAGACATAGTCATGAAAATTCATAAGCGAAAGTATGTTAGACATGAGCATTTCTTGGTCTAATAGAGTTTAGGGCCCCTTTGGAGTCAGAAGCTATTTTGAAGATGAGACATAGTCTTGAAAAAACTAACATTCCTGGGTCCAGTAAAAACAGCATTGTCCAGGAGAAAATTGGGACTGCCCATGATTCCTATTGCTATTGATCTTTCCTTAATACCAAATGCATGGTCAGGATAGAGTGGGCACTCAGTAAATGTTTGACCGACCAACTTTAGAAGACCTTGCTGTTGTCTCAGGGTAGGCTCCAATTGGCTTTTAAAGATGCCCCCTTTCTATTTTCACATATTCTTCTCTGGGGCAAATATCCAAACAGGTTGGCCAAAATAGACCCCAAATGGTACTGCAAGGAGGTTTCCAGGTTTGACTTTAGTCGAATTCCTGTGTGAAACCTTCAGTCTTTCAGGCCTATTCTTTCCCTCCTAGATCAGTCTCTTCTCTGAAGTCTTATAGCATTGGGAAGCTAGGTTGGGCAGGACAGTTAGGTGATACAGTGGATAGAACACCAAGCCTGGAGCACTGGGTCAGGGGTAAGGAAGAGCCAAGTTTAATCTGGCCTCAGACACTAGCTGAGTAGCCCCAAGCAGGTCATTTAACCGCTATTTGCCTCGGTTTCCACATCTGTAAAATGGGAATAATAAGAGCACCTACATCCCAGGATTGTTGTGAGGATCAAATTAAATAATAATTGGAAAGAGCTTAGTATGGTGCCTGGCACATAGCAAACACTGCATGAATGTGAACTATTATTATTATCATTACAACATTCTAGGTTCTCAGATTTCTTATAGTCTGTGTGATGATCTTCTGTGTGTCAGTCTCTTCTCCCTACCTCACTATAACTACTTGAGCAGAGAGCCCATTTATTATATAAGGATCAAGAGTAGACCCCATATAAGTAGTGACACCCACATGTAGCAGGGAAAGACTCCAAGTATGCTGTGGACCTGTCTTTGTGTGGCTCCAAGGGGGCACAATAGCTATCTCTAGCCTCTTCTTCCCCTAACCTTCTCCAAGTGAGTCTCTCATTCCTTCCAAGAGGGAAAACAGGAGTTTGGGGACAGAAGCCACCATTCCTCTCTCCTCAAATGGAGAAGGGTATCAGAGTAGAAGAATATCTGTCATTTCCTTTAAATATTGTTCATGTAGGAGATATGATCAAGTTCCATTTAACTTCGGATCACTTTGTTGTTTCTGGGGGGAAGAGTGGCCCCAAGTTCTATATCTATACCCTTTCCCACCTACCAATTCCATAATGAATATATATAGCAAATAGCAAAGAATCTCATTTATCCAAATCATAGCAAAACAGAAATGAGAGGAGGTAAATGAAGAGGAATATATAGCAGACAACAAAACATGAAGGAACTTTCCCATCGGTAGTGAGATAACTCAGTGCACCCAAGAGAGAAGGTCCTGGATATCTCCAAAAGGAAAACTCCCCAAAGAGTAGTGACCTAAAAATCGGGACATGGTAGAGATTGCAAGCCCCTCTCATGTCTTCCTCGAGTCTTGTCCTTCAGCACCCTAAAAGTGGGGTTGGCCTCTTCCATCTTCTTTCTCTACGTTGGAAGTCAGGAGCGCCTGAAATGATTCAACCTTCAAAGAAGACTCAAAGTTTGATCGGTGTCAAAGGGGACTGGACTTGAAGAATCTCAAAGGGGGATTCTAAATAGATTCTTGATTGTGGAGTACCAAAAGACACTGGCTTTTTAGAGAATCCTCAAAAGGAACTTTCATTTGGAGACTCCCAAAAAGGACTGGATGAAAACTGAAACCTTCACCTCTCACCAGTTTTCCTCAGCCCTTCACTCAGGGCATGGCCTTCATCTCCACCAATAAGAGAGAATCCTATACTAATGGGCACACTTAAATGTGTTTTTTTTTCAGCATCCATACAGTGACTACCGCAGTGCCAAGAGTAGATTTTCCCCTAATCCCACTGCACCTGACTTCCCACCCTTCCCATCCCATAAACTTCCTTTGTTGTTGGAGATAAAAGCATGCTATTATGCTGCTAAAAGGAAGCCCTATTGTTGGGGGGAAAGGTGGAGAGCAGTGAAAATATTGAATGGCATTAAACACAGGTTAGAGAGGATTATAAAATATAAGATGGATATTTTTTACTATGTAAAATTGAAAAGGTTTTGAAGAAATGAAACCACTAGGAGAAAGATTGTTAGTATTTCTGATAAAGGTCTGAAAAGTAAACTATATAAGGTGCTCATACAAATATATAGGGCAGCTAGGTGACTTCTCTTCCTGACTTCAAATCTGGCCTCAGATACTTAATAGCTGTGTGATCCTGGGCAAGTCACTTAACCCTAAACTTTGACAGCTTCTTAATCTGTTAAATGAGCTGGAGAAGGACATGGCAAACCACTCCAGTATCTTTGTCAAGAAAACCCCAAAATGGGCCATGAGGAGTTGAACACAACTGCAAAAAGACTAAAACACAAATAAATAAAGATGAAAATAGTTCTCCAGTAGGTAAAAGGTATAAACAACAGTTGTGAGAGTAAGAAATATAGTTAATAAAAATCCATATAAAAAATCCTCCAAAACACCATCAGTTAGAAAAAATGCATATTAAAATAACTGAGGTTCTACGTCACTTCTATCTGATAGGTAAAGGTGAAAAATAAGGAAAATGGCAAAGGTTGGAGGACCTATGGGAAGACAGGCAAAGAAGTATCTATTAGTACATCTGAGAACAGACATTCTGGAAAGTAATTTGAAATTATCCCCCCCAAATCATTAAAGGGTATGTGGTAAACCAGTAATAACACTATTGGGCCCATATCCCAAAGAGATCAAAGAAAGAGAAAAAAGAACACATATGTACAGAAATATTTATAGTAGTTTTTTCAGTTGTAGCCAAGAAGTAGAAACAAAGGAGATGCCCACTCGTTGGAGAATGATTAAACAAATATGGCACATGAATGTAATATTATTGGGCTATGGGAAATGATGAAAGGGACAATTTCAGAGAAATTTGAGATTTGTATAAACTGATTCAGAACTAATTGAACAGAACCAGGAGAACAGTTTATACAATAACAATTTTGTAAAGAAAAGCAATTCTGAAAGACTTAAGAAATCTATCAATTAAATGGTCACTTATTCATAAGAACAAATAATGAAGCATGCTATCTACTTCTTGACTGAAATATAATGGATTCAAGATGCAGACTGTGACATATTTTTGGAAATGAAAAATTATATATACATGGAATTCTACAATACAGAGGTATATGTTTTGCCATATATACATATACATACATGTATGTGTACATATACATATAGATAGAATGTTTAGAATCAGTGCATGTGTTCTTAGCCCTAATCCACCATGTTATTATACTACTTGAAATTAATACTCTCCCTTCCACAGGTGCACACAGATATATACATGCATCCTTGCTGCATGGACATCTCAGTTTTCTTTGTTGGTTTTTTTTTGAGAATAAATCATATCTTTTAGTACTAAAAGTGATAAAACTTTATTTCCTTGCCTCCTTCATATAACAAAGACATGAATCAGGTAGTACCATAGGGGAACATCTTGAAAAACTAGGAAAAAGCCCAGGATGATTAAAGGGAAAATATAATTGTAAAGTAGACTGTCCCAAGTTTAATGTTGGGAAGAAAGTAAAGTATCTTTTCTTTAAATGATCTGTTGACTTCATGTTGGTGTTGGCATGGTGACACAGTAGGGGATGAAGGGATGTGAAGCTTTTTGTGACTTGAACAGAGATATCAATGGTTTTCTATTATATACCTTTAAATGAGGAGCCAGGGATAAGTAGAAATGCTGTAGACATCAGCAGATTGGACATGCTGGTTTAAATGTCTGCTGATCAATAGAGGGCTGTATAGTACCTCTCTCTGCATTGTGTGGCTGGACAAGGAAAGAACATAGGTTTTAGGCCCATTCACACAAAGATGTTCTCTTCTTTTATTGCCTCTCCCAGAAAAGCACTGAAAACACCTGATACTAATTGATCAACATCGAAGTGTCAAGTGATGATGGAATCCAAATCAATCAGTCACTAAATATTAGGTACCTACTATGTGCCAGGGAAGCTAAGTGTCACAGGGGATAGAGTGCCAGGTCTGGAGTCAGGAAGATTTATCTTCCTGAATTCAAATCTGGCCTCAGTTACTAGCTGTGTGATCCTGGATAAGTCACATGATGCTATTTGCCTCAGTTTCCTCATCTGTAAAATGAACTGGAGAAGGAAATGGCAAACCACCCCAGTATCTTTGCCAAGAAACCCCAAAGTGGGGTCACAAAGAGTCAGACATGACTGAAAAATGACTGAACACCAAAAACATGTGCCAGGCATTGTGGCACATTGTACCAGGAATTCCAAAAGAGGCAAAAGACAGTCTCTCTCCTCAAGGAGCTTACAGTCTAATGGGGAAACAACATGCAAACGAATATATATATAAAGTAAGCTATAAATAGGAACTAATTTACAGAGGGATGGTACTGCAATTAAGATCCAGAGAGGAAGACTCACATGCCAGCATAGTGTCCTAAACTGGGTGATGAAACTTAGCCCAGTGCCCAAGCCCTGACCCCTAGAGAGGCAGTGTGTTGTAAAGAATCAGTGATGGCAGTGAATAGAGCACCAGCCCTGAAGTTAGGAGGACCTGAATTCAAATTTGAGTTCAGACACTTGACACTTTAATTAGCTATATGACCTTGGGCAAGTCACTTAATCCCAATTGCCCTGACTTCCCCCCTATTAAAAAAAAAGGAAAGAATCAGTGATGCACATTGGAAAGAATATTAGATTTAGAATCAGAAGGTCTAGGTTCAAGTGCTGGCTGTGACAGTTACTAGAGACTTGGCCCTGGAAAAGTAATTTTCCAATTTCAGTTCCCCTATATTTAAGTGAGGGTGATGATATTGGCTCTTTGGTGGTCTGTAAGTGCTAGAGAAGTAGTGTTAGTTGTGGGAAAGGGGAAACATCCTGGGGGAGTGAGTGGAGTACTGAGCAGGGAGCCAGGAGACATGGTGACTAATCCTGGTTGTCTGTAGGGTGACTTGGAGCAAAATCACCTCTGCTTTCTCAGCCTAGGTTTCTTTTCTCATCTGTAAAATTAGTGAGTTGAGATAGATAACTTCTCAGGTCTCTAACCTTTATGTGACTCTAAGAATAATCACAGAATTTCAGAGTCAGAAGGAGTCTCTGAGATCCTCAAATCTAAGCTATGCTCAGAAGGAATCTTTTCAACCAGTGGTCACCACCCTAGGGTGAGGGTGAATATCCCAAGGTAACACCTTCTCCTTTAGCGTAGTTCTAATTGTTAGGAAGTTCTTCCTTACATGGAACTTAAGTTTTCTTCTACACAGCTCCCATTCATCACTGCCATCTGGGGTAAACAGAACAAATCTAACCATTCTTCTACTTGACAATTAGATTGATAGCAGGGATTGTCTTTTACCTCTTTTTTTGTATCCCCGGCACTTAGCATGGTGCCTGTCGCATATTAGGTACTTAATACATGTTTATTGATTACTTCATGGATTGGCAATAACTAATGGGTATCCAAAGTGGATTTCAACCCACATATTCATTCTACCAAGTTCACAACAACCACTCTAACTTTCTGCCTTATAGGACTGTCTTCACATATCTGAAGGGCTTTCACAGGAGGGAGATTAGACTTGTTCCTCTTGGCCCTAGAAGACAGAACTAAGAGTATGGGAGAAATAGGAAAGAAACAGACTTATACTAGGTGAAAGGAAACATTTCTTAATAATTAATACCATTCAAAAGTGGAATGGTTTGCTTTGAGAGATGGTAGTTTGCCCTTCTGCTTTGGAGGTCTTCAGGAAAAAGCTGGATGATCTCTTGTCAGATATGTTATAGAGGAGGTTGATTCTTTTCCATGTCTAGGTTGAACTAGATGGGATGGAATAGAATGAACATTTATTAAGCTCCTACTATGTACCAGGCACACTGTGCTATGCACTTTACAAATGCTGTTTCATTTGGTCCTCACAACAACTCTGATGTATTATCCTGTTGTGAGACAGATCAAAGTTAAGCGACTTGCCCAGTCAAATAGTAAGTGTCAGTGGTTCCTGAGGTCCCTTCAGAGTAAGAAGCTAGACCTTGGTTTGTCCTGTCCCAGCTTCTCCATGTCTCAATGTCCTCCCTTTAGATCTGGACCATGCCCAGTTTTGCCACTAAAATTGCGGAGGGCTACAGGAGTGGTGTTCTTATGGTCTTCCAACAGCACAAAAGAAAATGATGAGATGAAAAAGTCCAACTCATTTTGTCTCTAGACAACAAACTAGGCTAATTCAGAGTCCCTCCATGGTCTTCCATGCAGTACACATCCCATGCTTTCTTGCCTCTGAACCTTTAGCACTACTCCCCATGATTTCCTACTGCCATCTCTTCTGTTGCAAATCTTATCCATTTTTCAAACTTGGCTTGTTTGCTACTTATTTCATGAAGTCTTCTCTAATGCCCATTCCCACCTCAAGTGAGCATTGATCTCTATGGCTTCTCACTTCTCAAATAGTATTCTTTTCAGACTTCTTTATTGGCATTTGTCATATTCCATTTTGTATCGTAATTGTAGCAGAATCATATCCCCTGACTAGAATATAAGCTCAGTGAGGGAAAGCACTATCTTTTTTATCCTCCTACCTCCTGTTATTCCTGGCACACTGTTATAGAGATAGCAGATATTTCATAAATGTTTATTTAATTAAATCTTTTTTTTTTTTGGAGGGCAATTGGGGTTAAGTGACTTGCCCAAGGTCGCATGGCTGGTTTTTTTGTGTTAAGTGTCTGAGGCCAAATTTGAACTCAGGTCCTCCTGACTCCAAGACTGGTGCTCTATTCACTGCACCACCTAGCTGCCCCTCATTGAATTAAATCTTGCATGGCCAAGCCGTGTTCACTGCCCCACCAAGAAGTGATTCTGGATTGGGTGTTTTCCTCTCTACTTAGCTAAAATCAGGGCCTCTAAGCTGGCCCTTCCTCTCCATCAGCCAATGACAGATTTTCTCATGCAGGGAGACTCAGCCAACTTCATCTCCACCCTTGTCTGAGATTCTAGAACCCTTTGAATAACTCCAGTGATAATTACAGAATCTCCACATATATTGAAGAGAGGCGGCTACGTAAATAGCACAGCTTGATATTTACTAAGTGCCAGTTTTCTGTAAATATAGAATTTTGGCAATTATCACTATGTCTGCTTTTGAAGCTATTTACCTCCTAACAGATGGTGCCCACTTAGCCTAAGGATGATCCAGCCCAGGACCCTTTCACCTTGAAGATGCCCTGTCTAACACCAAGCCACAACTTACTCCTGTCTGTTGGCAGTCTTCTAGCCCAATGTGGTACAGTTTTGGAAAGAAATCACAAAATTGAGAACAGGAAGAGATACTGGGGATTGTCTATTCCAAATGTTCCACTGGATGGATGAGGAAACTTAGTCCTAAAGAGGTGAACTGATTTACCTGAGATTACATAACTCGCCAGTAGAAGAGCTGAAACTAGGACTCCTGTCTCCTAGTTCTTTCCCCACAGAATCAATGTCTGATACCTAGCTCCTGAGAACTGAAGGCAATAGCATCATCTCTGCATCACAACTCTGCAGGTAGCTCCTCTTTTCAAGGTTCTAGTTAGTTTTGAATCGAGGAGAGCCTACTCTGTTAACAACAAAAAGCTGCCTCCTCAATCCTGGTGTCCTATCTTTAGATAACTGAGGCCAGGTACTCTGACTAGAGCTAAGGAAGGGAGGCGTGATTTATTGTGCCCTTCATTCCAGACAGCCAAAAGGTAACTTCATGTCTTTAGTCATTAAGACATTACAAAGGGAGGTGGCTAGGTGGCATAGTGAATAGAACACCAGCCCTGGAGTCAGGAGGACCTGAGTTCAAATCCAGCCTGAGACACTTAACACTTACTAGCTATGTGACCTTGGACAAGTCACTTAACCCCAATTGCCCTCCAAAAAACAACAACAACAAAAAAGATATTACAAAGGATGGCTAAGTAAACACCTTCCTAACAGCCTTCCTCTGAATGAATTAGTTTATCTGTATCCTTCTTGCATTATGATACATGGAACTGAACACAATAAATACTCTAAATGCGGTCTGAGCAGAGCAGAATATGGGAAAACAATTCATCTCATTGTAGATGTTATTCCTCTTCTAATACAACATAAGATTAAGTAAGTTTTTTTGTCTGCCATGTCATGCTGTTGACTCATAATGAATTCATATCTTGCTGAGAGAGAGACAGAGAGAGACAGACAGAGAGAGACAGAGAGAGACAGAGAGAGAGAGAGAGAGAGAGAGAGAGAGATTAGCTATGCCACACCACCTTATTTGGTACTTGTGCATTCAGGTTTATGCTATTATTGTTGTTGTTTATATTAAGTTGACAAAATTGGAAATGAAGCAAGAGAATTATTGGGAATTGACGCAAATAACAAGAGAAATGTTGATGCATAGATCTTCTTAGTCACATGTGTCTTGTCCACTGTGGGGTAGAGAATATATCTTGTTCATCTATGGGCTGAACTAGATGACATCAGATGAGCCTTCCCAATCTGAAATAAATCAGTCAATTAATCATTTATTAAGCACTTACTATGTTCCAGGAATAAATCTAGCAAATTCCCAATCTAGTGGACTTTCCATTAAACAAGAGGTTGGCTGAGTTGGGCTTTTAGAGAATGGGTCACTGCAATTGAATCCTCAATGACACAAGGACTTTTAATGTCTGTGTGGGCCTGAGAAACCCTGGAGCTAAGCTTGACTTGTGGCAAGAAGCTAAATCGACACATCCAAGTCTTCCTGAAGAAGAGGTTAAGCAGTATCTCTCCCATGCGTCTCATCACCTCACCTGAATGGGCTAAATGCTTGGCCATCTGAGGTATACTTTTCCCTTGAAGGGCTTTAGGTATCCAGGCCATTTATAAAACAAGGATGAGGTTATCTACCACCTACATATATCTCAGGGCTTTTGTGAAATTCACTGAGAGTATATTAACATAATACTTTGAGTTCAGCAGAACAAAGATTTTCTATGTAAATCCATAGTATAATCAACTTTCTTATCTCTACCGTTGTAAATAACCCCCAAGTAAGTTTCCCTTTGTTTCTACTGTACTTATTAAGTATCTGAGGTGAACACAATCTGTTGACTCCAGCAAGTAAGACCTAGGATGAGAAGTCTTTCAAACTAAAACTTGAAATGAACAGAAGCAAGAGAACATCATATTCAATGACAGCAATATTGTTTTAAGAATAACTTTGAGTGAATAAGTCATTTTGACTATTACTAATACCTAAATTAACTATAAAGGGCATATGAAGAAAGATGCTATTTACATCCAGAGGAAAAAAAACTGATAAATAAACATATATGTAGAATAATTTTACATGTGTGCATGTGTGTATATATATACATATATACAAATATATATACTTATGTATGTGTATGTATACCTATTTGTATCTAATGGTAGCCATTTCTGAGGGGTAGGAAGATAAGGAAGAAAAGGGGGAAAAGAAAAAAAAATGAAATTTACATGATAACTTGTATATTTAGAGGGAAGTTGTACATAATGAATTTGCAGTTTCATGTGCAATCATCTTTTTTATGATAGTATGTTATGGAAATACTTTTTTGTTCCATAAATTAAAAAAAAACTAATTAAAACTTGTTCCCAAGTTTTATAGAAGGAATGAATTAGGAAGTAATAGAGGCAACCTAGTTTTGTATGTGACTTAGATATTTGCATCAATCTGAGAGTTAGTGTACTATCTTACCTACAAGGAGTGGAAAACAGGGAAAAAGTTGAACAAAGAACATAGCATCAAAGTTGGATAGCTAGACACTATTAATTATGTTGTGGTCTCATTATTTTTTTCAATTATTATAAATTCTCTTAAACAAGAAGTATCTATGTTCAAGTGTTAGTACAAAACAAATTTCAAAATAACAAATAATGATTTTTTTTTTTAATTTTCTCAAGGCTGTACCTTGCTAGTAATTCAGAAATGGAAAGTTAACAGTATTCAAGCTTGCATTGCAAATTTTTTCAGCTATAGCTTATTCTATAGTTCTAGAAATGTAGTTGACTGCTAGCAATTGATAAATATTTGCTAATATTTTCGATATATTTTGTTTCCCCCAGTTATATATTAAAACAATTTTTGACACTTGTTTTTAAAGTTTTGAGTTCCAAATTCTATCCTTCCCTTTCTCCATCCATCCATTTATTCATCCCTCCATCCATCTCTCCCTACCCTTCTTTCCTCCTCTTTGAGATGGTAAGCAATCAGATATAGTACAATATATAATACATGTACAATCATGTAGAACATTTATATATTAGTCATTTTGTATAAGAAGACTTGAATAAAAGAAAAAGAATGAATAAAAAAGTTAAAATAACATGTTTCAGTCTGTCTTCAAACAATATCAGTTCTTTCTCTGGTGGCAGATAGTATGCTTCATCATTAGTTCTTTGGAATTTTCTTGGACCATTGTATTGCTGAGAACAGCTAAGTTATTCACAGTTCATCAAACAATATTGCTGTTACTGTGTATAATGTTCTTCTGGTTCTATTCATTTCATTTTGCATCAGTTTATGTATGTCTTTCCAGGTTTTTCTGAAATTGTCCTGCTTATCATTTATTATCTCACAATAATATTCCATTATAATCATATACCACAACTTGTGTAGCCATTCCCCACTTGATGAGCATCCCTTTAATTTCCAATTCTTAGCCACCACAAAAAGAGTTGCTATAAATATTTTTGTACATATAGGTTCTTTCCCCTTTTTTATGATTTTCTTTGGAAGATAGACCTAGCAATGGTATTGCTGGATCAAAGGGTATACACAGTTTTATAGCCCTTTGGGCATAGTTCCAAATTGCTCTGCAGAATGGTTGGATCAGTTCACAACTCCATTAACAATGCATTAGTGTCCTAGTTTTCCCACATCCATCCCCTCCAACATCCATTATTTTAGTTTTTTGCACAGGCATAAGGTAGTACCTCAGAATTGTTTTAATTTGCATTTCTCTGATGAAGAGTGATGTAGAGCATTTTTGTTTTTTAAGCAATCAGGGTTAGGTAACTTGCTCAAGGTTACACGGCCAGTTATTTCTGGGTGTGGTGCTGAGTATCTGAGCCCAGGATTCGATCTCCAAGTCATCCTGACACTGGAGCCGGTGCTCTTACTCGCTGAGCCACCTGGCCACCCCTAAGCAATTGGGGTTAAGTAACTTGCTCAAGGTTACATGGCCAGGTGTTTCTGGGTGGGTGCTAAGTGTCTGAGCCTGGGATTCAATCTCCAGGTCATCCTGACACTGGAGCCGGTGGTCCTATTCGCTGTGCTACCTGGCCACCCCTAGAGCATTTTTTCATATGACTATAGATAGCTTTTATCTCTTTGTCTGAAAACTGCCTGTTCATATCCTTTGACCATCTATCAAGTGGGGAATACATATATTTTTATAAATTTGACTCAGGTCTCCATATATTTGAGAAATGAAGCCTTTCATCAGAGATACTTGTTGCAAAATTTTTTCCCCAGTTTTCTGCTTTCCTTATAATTTTGATTGAATTAGTTTTGTTTGCACAAAAACTTTTTAATTTTATATAATCAAAATAATCTGTTTTACATTTTGTAATGCTCTCTATCTCTTATTTGCTCATAAATTCTTCTTGTATCCATAGATCTGACAGATAAACTATTTCATGCTCTCCTAATTTCCTTTATGTGTAAATCATGTACCCATTTTGATCCTTATCTTGTTATATGGTGTAAGATGTTGGTGTATACCTAGTTTTCCAGTTTTCCCAGTAGTTTTTGTGAAATAATGAGTTTTTGTTCCAAAAGCTTAGATCTTTAGGTAGACCAGATCTTAGATAGACCAGATTGCTAAGGTCATTTACTGAAATATAACCTGTACCTTAATATGTTCCACTGATCCACCACTCGATTTCTTAGACAGTACCAGATTGTTTTGATAATTACCACTTTATAATATAGTTTGAGATCTGGTATGTATGGCTAGACTACCTTCCTTTACATTTTCTTTTATTGATTCCCTTGATATCATTCACCTTTTGTTCTTCCAGATGAATTTTGTTATTACTTTTCCTAGATCTATGAAATATTTTTAGTAGTTTGGTATGACACTGATAGATTAATTTAGGTAGCATTGTCATTTTTATTATATTGGCTCAGCCTACCCATGAACAATTAAAAATTTTCCAGTTGTTTAGAACTGAATTTATTTGTGTGCATAGTGTTTTGTAGTTGTGTTCATATAGTTCCTAGGTTTGTTTTGGCAAGTAGAATCTCAAGTATCTTATATTGTCAATAGTTATTTAAATTGAATTTCTCTTTCAATCTCTTCTTGCTGAGCTTTGTTGGCAATATATAGAAATGTTTATTACTTATGTGGGTTTATTTTGTATCCATAAACTTTGCTAAAGTTGTTAATAATTTCAAGTAGTTTTTTAGTTGATTCTCTAGGATTCTCTAAGTGTAACATCATAACATCTGCAAAGAGTGATGGTTTTGTTTCTTCATTGCCTATTCTAATTCCTTCAATTTCTTTTTATTCTCTTATTGCTAAAGCTAACATTGTTAGTACAATATTGAATAATAGAGGTGATAATGGGCATCCTTGCTTCACCCCTGATTGCACTGGGAAGGTCTCTATCCCCATTACAGCTAATATTTTTAACATTAATCATGTTACTAAAAATTGAAAATTTTGCAAAAGTGGGGCATTTCCCATGTCTGTAGTCCACATCACCTTTTCATATTTCTATTCCATCCCTTATGGACACTACCTGGAAAACTATAAGCATATAGTGAATGTTAAAAAGCTATGCTAATTGTGCCTTTACATAGAAGGAATAAGATAGAATGTATCCTTTTTTTTTAGCCCCAAAAGTCAAGAGTTTTCATTTTATGTAGACCATGTTTGACTTCATAGATATTTAGTCCTCCCCACCAGTCTAATAATTCTAATAGGGTCTTTTCTACCTCTAGTCCCTCTTTTTTTTCTTAATCTTATCCTTGTTTTGCATTTCCATTAGAGAAAGGAATCTTAATGATTTTTTTTGTTTGTTTCACAGGCTTTTTTGGAAGTCTGATGAAACCTATAGATCTCTTCTTAGAATAATGTTTTTAAATGTATAATTTTTTTTTAAAAAATAGGATTACAAAGGAAAATAATTATGTTGAAATATTTATCAAAGTATTTTTTAAAATTTCTTGGACCCCCAATCAATAAACCTTTCCTTAGAGGAATTATTCCATGTTAATTATGGTTAGAAGGTTGTATTACCTAGCAGTGCCTGAATACTCCAACATGCCACTTTTAGAATAGCTCGTACCCTCATACTCTCCATCCCTACCCCTCATAGTGATCCCTGTCACAAACTGTCATGCAAATTTCCTTCCTGTCCCATGCAGTTCTCATTCACGTCCTCTCCAAAGTTTGCTACTGGGATTCTACCCACATTCGTATAAAGTAAAACCTAAAAATTATGGTCTTACCCAGCACCAGTACACTGGATAAGTAAATTAATCTAGGTTTCCTTTTCCTACCATCAGTCATATAATTTTCTCTCCCTTCCTTGTTGTTTTTAAGGATTGGCATTAAGTGGAGAATCCAGTGTGCCCAGCCATTTCTACCTGTGGCTTTTCATGAGGAAGTTGTCCCCTTGAACACATTACATCCATCTTACTCAGCTTCTTGCCTCATTCTTCTTACTTTTTTCTCTTCACCTTAGATGATGCTTTGCCAAATAATGCCTATTTTGCATTTCAGGCTTCTTTGTGTTTCAACTGGGCATGATTATGGCCACCAAGTCCCTAGTAGACTGCTACTAGAATGGTAGCAGAATAATCTGTTGTGTGGGAGGTTATAGATATGGAGTAAAAGTTATTACATGTATTCTTCACCTGCCTGCATCCCTCTAAAAATTAAAATCATATGATGAACTTCCCTAGGGTAGAGACTCTCATCCCTCTATCCTTGCCAAATTCTAATGAAAGCACTCCATGTCTTGCCTTCCTTTAATTTTCCCTCTGACTTCAAATGAAGATAAACCCTTCCATTTCACACTCTATTCTGAATTGCCAGCCATTCCTGACAGGCAAAAGGAAGAGAATCCCAGAAGGGATGTAAGAGAAGGGGAAAAAATCAACAGTCATCTGGCAACCAATAGACTACTTGGCTGATGGATTCAAGTCTATATTTGAATGTGATATTTGGTTTATGAAGACAATCCTTCCATAAGACCAACTGCCAATAGGAAATAAGGATAGCTATTTATAAGTAGATCTTTCTTTAGGCAGTTAGTATTAACTACCACATAAGAATCACCATGATCTTGGAAGGAGGAAGGGGCTTTAAAAAAAAAAGAGAGAAAGAAAGGAAACACTCTATGCTACCTCTAAGGATGTTTCTGGAGGATGTGGCTGAAAAGAAACTCTTTGTTAAATCTTTTAAAACAGAATTTAAACACAGTCCACAATTTTAGCATGTTGTGTGGCTCACACAAATCAAAGTAACAAAGATGTAGAAGACACCTACTAGGTGAAAAAGATTATGGTAGGTGCCAGCTCCATGGAGCATGAGATGGGCTACCTCTGAAGGTCAGAGGACCATAGATCTAAAGCTGGAAGGGACCAAAGAAGCCTAATAGATGAAAGCTGTATGGAATGGGAAGGAAATTTGCATGGATAGGTTGTGATGGACATAATCAGAATGAATCCTAACATCTATGAAAATACAGAGATGTATAGGTCTTCAAGCCAAGGTCTAAATGACCCCTGGTTGATTATGTTGTAGACTGGATTGTTGGTAACCTAAGTGACCTCTGAGGTCCCTGCCCACCCTGAGGTTTCATGGGTTCTCCAATTATTTCTCCAGTTCTCCAGGTCTTTGCTTTTTCCTTAAGAATAACATTAAGTAAAAATATACTTTCTGGGTCCTCCATTAATGTTGAAAGCTTGTTCACTCTGTAGTTTTGAGACATGAAAAAGTGAAGGTTTTACCCATACTATAACATGCACTCCCCCACATTTTTATGTGCATTATGTGTATTAAGGGCATAATGCCAGTACCAAATTGAGAAATAAATATTACATATGTTAAATGTGGGTGGATTAATATTGCAGTGAGACTATAAGATGTGAATTTCATGACAGTTATATTTTTACATTTTATTCAACATTGCATTAATGGACTATTTTGCATTTAATTAACTCATTTTTTTAAAACCTTTAAAGATTTAAATCTATAAGTAGAGGCCAAAAGGAGACAATCCCTAACCAAACACATTCTTTACTGACATGGTAACATAAAAGTCACTATTGTGGAGTAATCAAACAATAGTTAACATATATCAAAGGGGGAAAAATAAAATTGAATCCCTCTAATAACAGTATTTTTTCATATAAGAATGTGCAAATGCAGAATTCATTTTTAAATTGCTTATAAGTTAATACATACATTATCTCCCCTATAATAAGCCTACAAAATTGTCCTCTGTAAGAATATAAGTTGCACACTTGAAACTCAAATGATTTTTGTGTTCCCTAAATTTGTAGCTTATATTTTATTCTACTTTGAAAGTAGCCTGTGTGTATGTGCATGTGTGTGTGTGTGTGTGTGTTTCCCCTTCTACTTTACCAAAGAAAAAAAAACAACCCAGCACCATGGAACAGATTTTGTTCAAGCTTTCCAGGAAAATGTACCTTTCGGAGACTAAAAGGCATTATGGAAATTTTTTAGACACAGAAGAAAAGATTGTAGGCTTGGAGAATGTTTTTAAAAAGATAATAATAAAAGTATGAGCCAAGATGACTATTATTGAGTGTGGTCTGCTAGAGAATTGATGGAAGATGGGGGCGTCTCCTTGGTGTTGTTTCTCTGACTGGCACACTTTGCTCCTACGCTAGCAAGACTATGATTAGAGCTGAGCTCCTTGCCCCTCAGGCTTTTGGTTCTTTTGCAAACTCTTAATAATAAATTTGATTAATGTATTTTTGTTTTTCTATCACAGTCATTTCTCTTTGTACCCTTCCTCTACTCCTCAGCTTTACTTCCTCCTCCTGTCTTGTAACAAAGAAAAACAGTCAAGTGAAATTAACTAATATAGCAACTATGTGTGACCGTGTGCTCCATATTGAGGATCTGTAATCAAGTGACCCCTGGATTCAATATTGATCATTGCATTTTTCTGAGGTCATCTGTGTTATTTTCAACATGACTATGGTCATCAAATGTATCGTTCTCTTGGTACTACTTATTATACTCTTTATCAGTTCATATGTCTTCCCTGAATTCCCTTCTCTGAATTCCTCCTATTTGTCCTTTCTTATAGACATTTATAGTCTAAATGTATAGTCATTACATTTTGACTTGTGACCCAAAGGAGTCCTTTCCAACAAAGGCTCCTATGCTGATTCCACAGATCCTAGATTGATCTTGGGGGTGACCTGACCCCTAAAAGCAAGGGAATCCAGTTTCTCTCATTGTCTGGCTTATTAGGCCTTCATCCCAGAGCAGAACTGTGGGGGAAATCTCTGAAACAAAACTTAGATATAGCTTATGTCTAATAGGCTCCCCAGAAGGTATTAACCAGGTTCCTTCTAGAAAAGGTACTCAATGTACAACATATTGTATATATGAGATATGGGATAGCTATTTTTTTTCCTTTAACAAAAAAAAAATTAAACCAAAAACGTGTAAGTGTTCAATAACAAATACATAACCTTAACAGCTTACAATTGCACTGATACTTTTGGAATATCCTGTATTTAAAATGTAAAATAATGAGCTATCATAGCTATTATACTTTTTTAAGAACAAAAGGCAACTTTGTGAGGCTCTGGAACAAAAAATAACCTTTGCTCAGAGTTACGTTCTCTGAGCAGCTCACGAAGTCCAGATTGTCTTTCTAGTCAATAATGATTCTGTGGTCCTTCCATGTTCAGAATGATCTGGTTTGTACTCATCCTGTCCTCTGAGAATTGGTTTGATTACGGAAATCAGCTCTTGCTGGGTAGCCAACTTAGGAACCCAGGAATTCTGTAAATTTTGCTCAGAGAAATAAACAAAAAACAGAAGAGGCACCCAGTGACTTTTTTTCTTGTGTAATACTACTCATGCTACCACAAATATTATTGGTTTTTAGACAAACATATGTTCTAATTGCCATTTGATTATTGTCATCATTGCTGTTGGATGGGGGGAAAAATTCTATCCTCCTCCATTCCCTTTCTTCCTTCCTAGCCCAGATTCCAAGAGTCACAAAGTGAAGACCTCAAAAGAGGCAAATAATATGTTTCAATCTGCATTTAGACTCCATAGTTCTTTTTCTGTATGTGGACAGCATTTTCCATCATGTGTCCTTTAGAGTTGCATTGCTAAGAAGAGCTAAGTCTATCAAAGTTAATCATCACACATAGTGGCTGTTACTGTGTACAATGTTCTCCTGGTTCTGGTCACTTTACTCAGCATCAGTTCATATAAGTCTTTCCAGGTTTTTCTGAAGTTTGCCTGGTCATCATTTCTTATAACACAATAGTATTCCATTATATTCACATAGTACAACTTGTTCAGCCATGCCCCAACTGATGTGCATCCCCTCAATTTCCAATTCTTTGCCACCACAAAAAGAGCTGCTATAAATATTTTTTGTACATGTGGGTACTTTTCCCATTTGCATGGTTTCTTTGGGATACAGACCCAGAAGTGTTATTGTTGGGTCAAAGGGTATACTCAGTTTTTTTTTTAAGTTAATTTATTTATTTTTAGTTTTCAACATTCACTACCAACCATAAGCATTAAATTTTCTCCCCCTCCTTCTACTCTCCCCCTCCCCAAGACAGCATGCAATCTGATATAGTCTCTACATATACATTCCTATTAAAAATATTTTCACATTAATCATATTGTATAGAAGAATTAGAAGGAATGGGAGGACCTATGAGAAAGAAAAAACAATAGTCTGTTTGACTCTGCATTCAGACTCCATAGTTCTTTTGCTGGATGTGGATGGCATTTTCCATCATGAGTCCTTTGGAATTGTTTTAGGAACTTGCATTACTGAGAAGGGCTAAATCTATCAAAGTCAATAATTATACACTATGGCTGTTACTATGTACAGTGCTCTACTAGTTCCGCTCACTTCACTCAGCATGACTGCATATAATTCTTTCCAGGTCTTTCTGAAGTCTGCCTATTGATCATTTCTTATATAGCATAATAGCATTCCATTACATTCCTATGTCACAACTTGTTCAGCCATTCCCAAATTGATGGGCATCCCCTCAGTTTCTTGGCCACCACAGAAAGAGCTGCTATAAATATGTTTTGTACATGTGTGTCCTATTCCCATTTTTATGATCTCTTTAGGATACAGCCTCAGAAGTGGTATTGTTGGGTCAAAAGGTATGCACATTTTTATAGCCCTTTGGGCCTAGTTCCAAATTGCTCTTCAGAATGGTTGGCTCAGCTCACAACTCCACCAACAATGAATAAGTGTTCCAACTTTCCCAGATCTTCTCCAACATTTATCATTTTCCTGTTTTGTCATGTTCGCCAATCTGATAGGTGTGATGTGGTACCTCAGAGTTGTTTTGATTTGCATTCTCTAATCAATAGTGATTTAGAGCATTTTTTCATATGACTACAAATATCTTTAATTTCTTTGTCTGAAAACTGCCTGTTCATATCCTTTGACCATCTATCAATTGGGGAATAACTTGTATTCTTGTAAATTTGACTCAGTTGTCTATATATTTTAGAAATGAGGCCTTTATCAGAGACATTAGTTGTAAAAATTCTTTCCCAGTTTTATGCTCCCCTCCTATTCTTGGTTGCATTGGATTTGTTTGTGCAAAAACTTTTCAATTTAATGTAATCGAAATAATGCATTTTGTATTTCATAATGTTCTCTATCTTTTGTTTGGTCACAAATTCCTCCATTCTCCATAAATCTGACAGACAAACTATCCCTTTCTCCCCTAATTTGTTTGTAGTATCAGCCTTTATATCTAAATCATGAACCCATTTGGACTTTATTTTGGTATATGGTGTTAGACATTGGTCTGTGCCCAGTTCCTATCAGGGTATGCCTAGTTTTATTCCCTTTGGGCATAGTTCCAAATTGCCCTCCAGAATGGTTGGATTAGTTCACAACTCCACCAAAAATGCATTAGTGTTCCAATTTTCGCACATCTTCTCCAGCATTTACAATTTTCCTTAAATAAACATTTATTAAGTAATTAATATGAGCAAGGCACTGTGATGGGTTTAGGGATACAAAAATAACAATGAAATTATCCCTCACCTCAAGGAGCTTACATTCTTGCCCTAGCCTATTTAGATTATTATCTAATTTAGATAGTTGCCTATTTAAGTATCAAAACAATGTTGATTCCCTATAGTCTTGGTGATGCAATGGATAGTACTCTAAGGCCTTAGAAGTGTCCAAAGTGGTGATACAGACAGGAGGTCAGATATACCCTCATATTTAACGTCATTATTTTAGTCACATGATACAGGTTACCACAGGCCAAGGTCTAAAAGAATTCAGGTCCAGTCTAAATGAATATAGTATGGTAGAGTGGAGAAAGCAGCCTCCACTACAGTGGAAACAGGGTCTGGAATGAGAAGGCCTGGGTTCAAATCCTGCCTCGATGACTTTGGACAACTCAATTAACCTCTCTGAGTCCCAGTTTCTTCATATGTAAAATGAAGGGTTTGAACCAGAAAGCCTCTGAGATACCTTCCAGCTCCAGATCTATGATCCTATAAATAGGTCCTCAATCAGGAAGGAACTCCCAGGTACTCACACTAATAAGAGATACACTTGTGCATTCTGTTCTTCAGCAAGATTTCTTCTTCGAGATGATTCCCCTGCAGTCCCACTTGAGGCAGCGGGCCTAATGTACTGACTTGTAGGAAAATAACTGGTTAGCTGCTGCCCTGGTATGAGGATTTTGTTTAATTAAGACTTGATAAAAGGGCTCCTCATTCTGAATCATGCTTCCATGCAGAGCTGAGAAGGATCAAAGAACTAGGTCAGCTCCACTTCCCTGACTGTGCAAAGGGAGAGATGTCAGTTTTAAATTGCCTGAAGCTGGTGTTGAACCCTTGTCCCTGCTGTTTCTTCCTGATGTTTTTGTGGGGCCACCTGCTTCCAAAAGAGGGTTTCCTTGTAGTAGTGGGAATGTGAGTGTCAGAGCCTCAATAAAATGACTTTATTAGGCTAGAGATGTAATTCTAGGTAATTATTCTGGAAGTGAGGGGGGAAAGTTTATTTCTTCTTAGATATAAGGACTATTTGAGGGTATAAAGCATGCTCATCAAATCTGCAGATAACCCAAAGCTGAGAGGCAAAGCTAACAGTGAATGACAGAGTCAGTTTGCAAAAGAATCTTGACTGACTGAAACTCTGAATGGAATCTAATAAAATGAAATCTGAGAGGAATAAAATCTTAAACTTGGGCACAAAAAAAATCAGCTTCACAAGTACAATATATAGAAGGCATGATGAGATGGCAGTTTTTCTGAAAAAGAGCTGGGTGTATTAGTGAACCAAATGCTCAATATAAGTAAAAAACACTATGCAAGGGCAGTTGAGGACTGAATTAGACATTATAGTTTCTGGGAATAAGGAGATGACAGTTCCATTCTTCACTCATCATATCTCATCTGAAGTATTATGTTCAGTTCTAGGCACCATAGTTTAAGAAAGACATTGGTAGACTGAAGTGTCCAAAGGAGGTAGAGTGAAGAACCTTAAGTCTGTCATATGAGTATGGTCAAAATCACTAGGGATGTTTGGCCTGAAGAAGGCCATCCACTGTTTCTTGGACAATTGCCAGTCATCTTGACTTTTGTTTTGCCACTGAACTTCAATGACTGGAGAAGAGTGAGGCTGACCAATTCGCACAACCCTGCCTCACTTAAATCCAATTCCTGTGCAAGTCAAGACATCACTTTGTGATATCATTGGATCTCTTTGAAAACAAAGGACCAGCAACAAGATGTAGAGACATGATAGATTTCTTCAAATATTTGAAAAAAATACAGGGGAGGATTTATAATTGCTTTGTTTGACTCCATAGGGAAGACCTGGGTGCAGTACATGGAAATTGGGAGATGTGATGTCAAAAAAAGCTCAGAAGTATCCCAAAGTGCCTTGAGTAGTGTTGACTTTGCACTCTCTGGTGTACTCTCTGCCTTCAGGGAAACACTAGATGATTACTTATTAGATAAACTATCATAGAGTTTCCTTTTAGTTTTAGATTGGTCTCCATGGCCATTAAGGTCCCTTCCAACTTTCAAAATTCTATGATTCTTTCCATTGTTAATAGGAACCAATTAATCAACATATTTGTTAAATGCCTACTATTGATCCAATCTGTTGAAATATCCCCCCCCCCCCCATTTTCTATATAATTGACAAAATCGGTAGTAGACATTTCCCTCCCTGAGGTTTCCCATTCAGATGACTCACAAAAGAAACCTCTGTCAGGGTTTTGACCCCTGACACAGGCACATTTAAGGGGAGAACAAGAGAGTTCAGAAGGTTTTATCACTGGTGTAAATATCACTAGTGATGTGATGCAGTCACCATCACTCAACCTTTTGACATATTCCATGTAGAAATCTTCCAACTGCTTAGAGCACAACCCAATGCGCAGCTTTACAAGGAACACAAACAAAAACTCATAGGAAAAGCCATTCGGGTAACCACACTCCCCAGAATGATGCTCCTTTATCCCAGAAGGGGACAAGCTCTCTTGATTTTCCTTCTTCCAAATAAATTAGTTTTGTATTTACAGTAAGTAGAGGAGCCAATTTAGGGACCATCATACCAGAAGCCTTGGCTTTCCCTGCTACCTATGAGTAGCCTCACATTGAGGAAAAATTTAGCCTTTCTTATAGTGATTGGCTACAAAGGCTGCCTTCCCATCCCACAGCTCAGTTGTCCATCTTCCCTGATTATAGTAGCATGCTTTGTATCAGGTCTTCCCATGAGACTGTATTCTAGGACTTTATTGAAGTAGACAGAAATGAGACACATGGTCAGAAAACCCTTACAAACATAGTCAAATTCCTATGTGCTTACCTTCTTAGGTTGTTGTTATTTTTTTGTTTGTTTGTTTGTTTTTGCTTTTTGGAGGGCAATTGGGGTTAAGTGACTTGCCCAAGGTCACACAGCTGGTTTTTGTGTTAAGTGTCTGAGGCTGGATTTGAACTCAGGTCCTCCTGACTCCAGGGCCGGTGCTCTATTCACTGCGCCACCTAGCCATCCCGGTTTTTGTCGTTGTTTATCCTTCTTTCTCAAAGAGGACCTTTTTAGGGATGGCAAGCTAATGTCCTTTTCTTCCTAGTTCCCTAAATTTACAAGTTACTCTATAACTTACTGCCTTCTGAGTTCCCTAATATTGAGAATAAATCCGGCTTTTCTTACTAAGGTCTTCTAAGTGACCACAATTCATGAATCCTGGACTCATATTTTCAACTAAGTCACCCCTGAGAAAGAAAAGAAGAAAATCAAGACTCTTGTGATAAGTTTTGAAATGTCAGAAGCTTGTGTGTAATCTCTACTAAGGCTCAGCCAAAAACAACTCCTTATCCCATTCTTTGGCACAACTAGATGGTTCAGTGAATACAGCACTGGTCCTAGAGTCAGGAAGAACTGAGTTCAAATCCAGCCTCACATACTTGCTAACTGTGTAACTCTGAGCAAGTCATTTAACCTCTGTTTGTCATAATGAACTGGAGAAAGAAATGGTAAAACACTCCAGTGTCTTTGCCAAGCATACCCCAAGGACAGTATTAGCATGCTATGGTCAAAGGGGTCACAAAAAATCGGACATGACTAAACAACACACCATTCTTCTTGCTCCAAGCAGAGCTCAAATGTAGATGTTAAAACAGCAATTCCTTTGACAGTATAGAGGGGGAAAAAAGATTCATGAGCCTAATAACCCTCTGCCCCAGCTATAGGTTTCCCTCTCACTAATTAGAGCCTCTGCTGCCTGGAGTCAGAAATTCAGCCATGTTAAGAGTGGCTTTAGCAGAATAGCTGTGGCACCATCTGGGAACAGTGAAACATTCTAAGGTGTTTTTCTTTTTCAACAGATAAGAAATGTTCAGCCAATTTTAGATACTTGCTTCTGGCTGCATTTAAAAAAAAATTCCTTCATATTTATGTGACTATTTTAGTCAGAAATACAGGTTAGTACAAGCCCAAGGCCTGAAAGAATTTGGGTCCAGCTTAAAAGAAATTGGTTTATGGCCAAGTGAGAATGTTCAAAAATTAGAAAACGTGGTTCCTGGGACAAGAGCTATATTTTGATTCTTCATCTGCATATTAGTACTGTGGCTGTGGAAAAGACAGAAGAGACATTTTTACAACCTTCCAAAACTCTTCCTTTAAATAATATGTATTGATATGAAGTATGATCATACTATAAGGAAAAATATATAGCCTACATGCATAGGTAGGACTGATATATAGATACAGACATGGATGAGATGGCTACACATATGAGTGTTAGAGACAGTGTTGTGCAATAGAAAGAAAATTTGGAGTCTGGAGATCTGTTTAAATCACAACTTTTTCACTTATTGCTGTGAGTGGCTTTGGGAAAGTTTCTTCACCTCCCTGGGCCTCAGTTTCCTCCTCTGTAAAATGAAAGGGCTAGACAAAATGACCTCTAAGGTCCTTTCCAACTCTTAATCTTTGCCATTTTCTTTCTAGAACTTTTGGATGCAGCTGACACTTCAGCTCAACCCTCTCCTTGTAGAGCAGGGTGGGGAATCTGCAGCCTCAAGGCCACATGTGGCCCTCTAGGTCCTCAAGTGCAGCCCTTTGACTGAATCCAAACCTCGCAGACCAAATCCCCTTAATTAAGGGATTTGTTCTGTACAACTTGGGCTCAAGCCAAAGGCCACACTTGAGGACCTAGAAGGCCACATGTGGCCTTGAGGCTGCACACTCCCCACCCTGCTCCAGATCTTCTCTCCTTCCCGAGTTTTCTTGACAATGCTCTGTCCTGGTCCTCTTCCCATCAGTCTGATTGCTCCTTCTCATTCTCCTCTGCAGAATCATCATCAGTTTCCTATCTCCCATCCAGTTCTCTCTCCAGAGAGTCTCTCGATATTTCATTAGCATCTTCAGATTCAGCTGTCTTCTCTGTGCAGGTGAATCCCCAGTTTCCACAGTCTGCTTTAATCTCTCTTCCAAAGTCCAGGCCTCCCAATGCCTGGGACATTTTCATGCTCCACAGGCATCTCAAACTCAGCATGTCTAAAACGTATCTCATCATCATTTCTGCAGAACCCACCCCTCCTGGCTTCTCTATTTCTATTAAGGACGTCACCATTTCACAACCTGCTGGCCATCTTCCATATTTCTTTCTCAACCCGAACACACACAAACCCAACAGGTAACCAAGTCCCATCTATTGCTATTCAGTATCACTTGCATACATCACCTTCTCTTCATTTATACCACCATCACCCTAGAATGCCCTCATCACCTCTCTCCTGGCCTACTGAAATAGCCTCCTAATTAACTTGTCATTCCCTTGCCAAATCAGTAGTCCTAAAGCACCTGCCTGACCATTTTACTCCCTGTTCAAGAAAGTTAAGCATTTTCCTATTGCATCTAGGATAAAAGAGAAACTCTTTCATATGGCATTTAAAGCCCTCTACAACCTGACTCTAGCTATCTTTCCCAGAGACCATGCCCTAGATGAACTTCTGTCCTGAGACCCTGCTATCCTTATTTGGAGACCCACCTCCCCCAGACCAGGCGGAGAGAGAGAAAGAAGGACGGAAGGAGGGAGGGAGGGAGAGAGAGGGAGAGAGCACATTAATGGAAGATCATGCAACAGAGCCTGCTTTCTTCCTCTTTTTCAGTTCTGGACCTAGTCCATTTTCCATCCATAGCATCAATCCAAGACACAAGGTATCCCAAAAGTCTTAATGCAGTGTTAAAACTTATTATACTACTGTACTGATGTACCAGCTCTGTGGCTTGTGCACCCCACTTGCTTAATATTCTGGATAACAAGCTTTCTTCATTCATTTTTAAGAGTTTGCCCTAACTATCCATTTCCATATGTGGATAGGGCCTCTTTTGTGTAATTAATTGTAGATGTCATTTAGGATGTTCAAAAAAGTTCCAGAATGGATACCATTAAGCACAATATCACCCTCCAATGGCAGCATCAGAAGAATCTCCACATTGTGGTAGATTCTTTTCTTCATCAGTGACATGAAGCTGCTCTATCACAATAATTCATAAAGATATTCACAAAGCTCTAAATAGAACGAAGATTGGAAGAACATTTGGATCAGACCAAATACACATAATGGAGGTCCCTAGCAGCTAGGTGACTCAATGGATAAGTTCAAATACAGCATCATACACTTACTAGCTGTGTAACCCTAGACAAGTCACTTAACCTCAATTTGCCTCAGTTTCTTCAACTGCAAAACGACAATAATACCTACAAAATTGTCGTGAGAGCAAATAGAATAGTATTTGTAAAGTGCTTGCCATGGTTCTGTAGAGCCAACACAATATTCACAGTGCCAACAGTGACTGTCTCTAATTGCTCTGACTCCCAGCTTCCTGTGGGCTCTACTGCAACCTTCAGCAAACTCTTACTGCCACAGGCTCCATGTGATTACATTCAGCCTATTAGGGAGCAGGGAAGATCTTCGAATCAGGGAAAGTCTTCAAATTTAGGCTTATTAAAGGGCAGGGAAGATCTTCAAATTCCCATTGTATTACATTTGGCCCCAAGATCTTTCATGTCCCTTACATAGCAAAAATACATTAACAATACATTTTATTACATAAATTAATGGAAATTTAGGGGTAACTGGTGTCAACAGAACTTTACAACAGTATAACGGGGATAACAGAATATAAGCACATAAAACAACATCTTGGGGTAGGGGCTTGGGCACAAGCACCCCATATTTCCCCCCTCAAACGAATGGGGCCCAAAATCTTGAGGTAAGAGGCAAAGATCTCTTCTCCCATAGCTACTTCCTGCTGAAATTGAACATAGATCTGTCCCTACCCCCAAGAGGTCTCATTCAAGATGTCAGTTCTTTAGCTGGCATCTGGAACTTGGTTGACACCAGGTCTGGGGTGGCACATCACAGTCATGAAAAGGGGGTGACATCAGTTTAAGCGATCAGACATCTGCAGGTGGAGGGTGCTAAGTCTGCAGGAAACAGATCTCACAAACAAAAAAGTTAAAAAGAAACAAATATATGGTCAGTTGTGCTTCTAGAGTCCATGAAGTCACTATCATAACCTCATTCATGATAGAATATATGAATTAAAGGTATAATTTGGCAATTATCTTCTCCTGAATAAACAGCAGTTACATTATTTTCCTTCCTATGTGCTATAATTTCCACAGCCGTTAGAACATCATCTGCCTTCTGCTTTACCCATACTTTAGCTCCCAATCTTATTCTATCAGTAGAACCAAACCCTTCAGTTCCTCTAACAGTTATTTCAGAAGGTCAGTTTTCACAAAGGGTATTATTTCACAAGGAATAATAATAACTTGAACCATTCTATCATTTTTATAAAACTGTATGGGTTCTTCACCCAAATTTTGGAATGTCACAGTAATTTCTCCTTGATGATTAGAATCTATTACTCCAGTCAATACATGTATTCTTTGAGCTGCTAATCGTGATTTAGGTAATATCCATCCAGAATGATTTTTAGGGATTCTCATACAAATTCCAATAGAGATGTTTCTTATTTCTTTCTTTTCCAACCAAAAGTTCCCTAAACAATGTAGATCATATCCTGCTGAACCAGGTGTTACTGCATATGGCGCTGGGATATCTTGCCTCACAATCCAATACTTGTAGCTGTACGCCAGGTAGCTCTAATTCACCCAAATGTTCAGCACAATCCTATGACAAATAGCAGGGCTATGCAGATATCCTCGTGGCAAGTGGAAAAAAGTATATTGTCTGCCCTGCCAAGTAAAAGCAAACTGGACCCATTGTTTAGAGTCTATTAGGATAAAGAAAACATTGACTAAATCAATAACTGGGTACCAAGTCCCATCATATTTCTGGAGCCTTTCTATTAAGGTGAAGGTAACTGGAACAAGACCATACAAGGGAGGAGTGGCCTGATTCAATTGTCTATAATTCACTGTCATTCTCCATGTCCCATCTGACCTTCATACTGGCCAGACAGGATTATTCCATCGTGTGGTTGTGGGGACTAACACTCCTGCTTCAATGTGTTCCTTTATAGTAGTGGTAATTTCATCTTGCCCACCTGGCACACGATACCGCTTTAAAGTAATCACTTCAGAAAGTTCATGTAAAGTGATTGGGTCCATTTTTATTTTTCCCACTAAAACTGTATTAATTCCTATCTTCTTTACTGCAAATTGGTATGTTCCTTCAGGTAAATTCAGGGTCATACCTCTCATTATATCTATTCCAGTGGTGTATTCGGGAGTAGGTACAACGACCATGGTATATTCTTTCTTAGGTAATTGTCTAAATTTCATCATTAGTTTTTTAACTTGTCTGGTTGATATTTAAGCTCCTCCCAGTCCTGTGATGGTAATAGGAGCTCCATATTTGATAGTAGGCACTTAATAAATGCTTGTTCCCTTCCTCTTCCCCCTGCTGAAAGCAACAACTTGGAGTGCTTTGAAGGATTGATTCTCGAGATACTTGAAAGAGGAGATGAAAGAAAAATCACACACTTTATTACCTAAAGAAAGAGCAATGAGAAAATATCAGTAACTTTCTATCCTACTGTCTCTAAAAAATCTTTGCTTCAATTATTTTTTTATATTTCTGTTGAGAGCTAGAAGTGCCTTTGTAAGACACAGTATGATAAAATGAATCATGAGCTGGCCTTGGAGTCAGAAAGACCTAAATTCAAACTCTTCCATTGACATATACTTGTAATGTGACCCTGGGCAAGTCACTTAACCTTAAAATGCCCCAGGCAGCTCAATAGGACTATAAATTACAGAGTTAGTACCAATGGATCTCTTTTAGTAGAGGGGATTTCCTCACTTAGCATCCCCAGGATTAACGAAATCACAGGTCCAGACCCTCCACTATCCAAAACAAAAACTTTATGAAAATACTCTACCCATGTATCAAAAGCTTCTGCGATGAGGGCACAAGAAGTGAGCAGAAAGAAAGGCTTTTTACAACTGGTACTTGACAGCAGATCCTTTCTTTACAGTCAAACAATTGACTAGAAAGTATAAAAAACACGAGATCCCATTACACTTATTTGTTGACTGTAAAAAAGCATTTGACTTGGTAGAACAAATTACTACCTTAAAAGCTCTTTCAAGTACATTTTCTCCATGTATATGTCAAATACCATACAAGAGTGCCTGAAAGAAGTAACATCAGAAATAACTTTGTTCATCTACTTTCCAATTATTGGTTTCAAGCAAAGTACACGTGGGAGATGTGCTTACCAAGTGTTTACCATGTGGGATGCCCAGCACAAAGATTCAGATACATTTTTGTTTTTTAAATCAGTCTTATTACATTATATAGGGCAGCAAGGTGACACGGTACATAGCACTGAACATGGAGTCAAAAAGACCTGAGTTCACATGAAGTCTCAGACACCCTGGGCAAATCACTTAACCCTGTTTTCTCAGTTTCCTCATCTGTAAAATGAGCTACAAAAGGAAGTGGCAAAATACTCCAATATCTTTGCCAAAAAAAAAAAAAAACCCAGGAGTCATAAGGAGTTGGATATGATTGAAATGATTAAACAACAATTTTATATATTTCATAGAATATAACTCCTTTTCAAGTATTAATGTTCCATTAGGCATTGAAGAGGGAAATATTGGTTTATCGTGATAACTGTTACTAGATGACAAAGTCATAACTAAGACAGGGCAACTGGAGCTGTGAACCAGGGCATTAAAATTAAGGGTCACTTTTATTTCATTCTCTCAATAGAACTGAAACAATGGCATCTAGTTTGTAAAAACAGAGCATTTATTAAGCACTTACTGTATGACAGGAACTATGCTGTGTTGGGGATATAAATACAGGACATAAGGTAGTTCCTATCCTCAAGTAGCTTACATGTTAGAGGCAGAAGACCATATCTAAAGAGAAACTGGAAAGGATGGGGAGATTACCTCACTGTTGTGAGGAGATGGAGAGGAAGTCCAAAGAGGGAGTCAAATCAGGATTGAAGGAAATGAAGTAAGTGATTGTGGTTGGGACCTCATTGTGAAATGACGTTCATGGATCAGGAGAGCACTCCTCAGGACAGACACATTCCAGGAAGAGAAGGTATAGCTGGAACCCCTCATGATAAGTTAAAATAGGAACTATGGTGTGGTGAGCTACCTGAGTTTCTTCCTCACCCCATTGTCCCCTCTTTCCCTCCCCTAACAGTTTCTCCAGCAGCATCCCTGAACTAGTGTCCAGAGTTACTGTGTCCTATTTTTCCCTTCCCCAAAAGAGAGCTCTCTTAGACCCTGGGTGTTTTGTAGTATTTGCGAGGCACATCGACATATTTCTATGCATTGCCATGTTGCTAAATATGGAAACTCAGGTTGTAGAAAATCCCACCTACTCCCATTCTCTTATTCTTTTTCTGTAAGTTGGTAGTATAAAGCTTTCTTGATTATTTTTTAGAAGGAAACAAAGGTAAGTAAAAGATACTAGAGAGAATATTTAACTGTTTATCTCCCTGAACAATCCTGAAAACACATCACAAATGTCAATTTAACAAGTCCCCCTGTGTCCTATAAGATAGGTCAGTCTATTAAAGATCATGAATGAGATTCTCACAAATTTAAAATATGTGCCTGGTCCACATAGCAAAACCTTAATAGACTTGGAAATAGAAATAGGACTCCTAACTAATATATAATTCTACTATTAATAATAACATAAACAAAAGCAAAATAGCATTTATCATTTAACATTATAAAAGCATTATATTTCTGCTAGGCAACGGAAGAGGCAGAGACTAGGGTAGTTGTCATTAGAGTTGAGAAAAACAGATCTAAAAAGATACTGAGGAGCATAATGGAGTATTTGTCAGAGTACTGCCATGAGATAATTTTGAAACACTTTGTAAGAAATAATTTGGGAAACTTGATTCCTGACTTTTCATTTGTGACCTACCAGTGCCTTGGAACGCTACAGAGGCAGAGCCCTAAATCTCTTTGGGAAAAGAAATGCCTTGAAAAGCTGTGACCAATTAAAGAACCATATTGAAAAATTAGAAAGTAGTGGTTAATAGCAAATGAGACCAAGAGTAATAGCAGAGAGCTAATTAGATCCAAGTTGGCAGCCTAGTCTAAAAGCCAATGGAGCTAGTGATGAGAGGACAGGAGAGGAGGGAAAAGCAAAAATCCATGGAGCTAAGAGCTGAAAGATGGTCTCTTCATTTTTCATAGTCTTCAACCACTTTAGTAGCTATTAATAAAATGGGGAAATAAGAGAAATTCTCATGAAAACCAATACAATTGATGAGAGAGACTGTACTGGAAATGGGGCAAAGGGGAAAACCATGAACAGCTTGCCTGAATTAAGATTTAGCAAGATATTTTCACCCTGTCTGAATATTTAATGTCTTCAATTCATCCTCAAGCCCATAAGCCCACTGTTACTTGTTCCTACTAAAATGTCTGAGGGAATATTTAAAAATTACCACTGAGTTCACCTGGTTTTGGGTGTTTAACTCTTCCTGGACTGTCCCTACAAAGTGTGGCATGGAGCAAATACCCAGCTTTCTTTCCCTCTCTATTTAGCCATCAGCAAAATTGTAAATTAGGGGAATTTTATGTCCAGCCCTGCTCCCTCCCCCTCTGGGAAGCAGTGGATGTAGCAGAAATGGTGCTGGCTTTGGAAACCAAGGACCTGAATAGGAATCCCAGTTTTGCTGGTCATGAGAACAAGGACATATCATTTGCCTTCTCTGTATCTCAGTTTCCTCTTTTAAAAAAAAGAGAGGATTGTACAAGATGATCTCACCAGTCCCTTCCAACTCAAATATTCTAAAATCACTCCCACTCCCCTTCTGCTTGCATGCTTCCATCCACTTCCCAAATATCTTTATCCTCAAAACTCACCTTTTAAAAGTGCTATTAGAAAGGCAATGTGATTAAAAGATGGGAAAACTTTATGAGGGACATATAATTCATCTTGGTTTATCCAAATAGGAAGATACTATCCCCATGACACTTGGTATGATTATATATATATATATAAAATGTGAGCTCACTGAGGGCAAGGATTGTCTATCTCTAGCACCTTTCATGGTGCCCCGTTATGTGTTTGGTATTTAATAAAGACTTTTACAATTAGATTTAATTGAGCTTCTATGGTGAGCAGCCCATTCTCATAAGCATTACTTGATTTTAAAGTGGAATCACAGAATTTCAGGGTCAGAGGGGACCTCAGCTGTCATCAATGCCGATCTGTCCCAGAAAAAAGGATCTCATTTGGAACATCCTCAGAAATCAGCCATTCAGCTTTCAGGTGAATACCTCCAGCCACACATTCAAACTTGTTACATTATTAGGCAGCCCCTTCCCCTTTTGTATAGCTATATTTTTCAAAGGAGCAGCTAGGTGGCCAAGTGGCTGTAGTGCCAGGCCTGGAGTGAGGAAGATTGCTCTGAATGAATTCAAATCTGGCCTCAGACTAGCTGTGTGACCCTGGGCAGGTCACTTAACTATGTTTGCCTCAGTTTCCTCATCTGTGAAATGAGCTGGAGAATGAAATAACAAACCTCTCCAGTATCTCTGCCAGGAAAACCCCAAATGGGGTCATGAAGAGTCAAATACAACCTGAAAACAACTGATTGTAAGAAATGGTCAGAAATTTCTTCTCAAGTCCAAATTTACCTCTTTATAACTTCTACCCATTGTTTCTGATATTTTTCCTCAAGAGAACCAAGTAAAAAAAAAATTATCCCTCTAACATTTGATAGCCCTTATAAAACTTGAAGACAATAGCCCCTTTATAATGTTATTACCTTCCCCTGTTAAAAAAGGAACTCCCTGAGAGTAGGGGCTTTTATATTTATTGCCTCAGGATATAGCAATGTGCTTTGCACACAGTGGGAGTTCAGTAAATATTTTTTCATTCATTCATTTCCCACCTCTAGCCTGTCTTCTCTTTCCTGGGCTAAAAGTCTTCTCTCAGTCAAAGTAAAGCAAAGTTTATTAAAGATTCACCATATTCAGGGTGGCTAGGTGGCTCAGTGAATAGAGCACCAGCCCTGGAGTCAGGAGGACCTGAGTTCAAATACGGCCTCAGACACTTGACGCACTTACTAGCTGTGTGACTTTGGGCAAGTTACTTAACCCCAATTGCCCTCCAAAAAGAAAAAAAAAAGATTCACCATATTGGGTAGATTCTTCAGGTGCCTAATTATCTGTGACCCTTGTATTGACAAGCAGGCCAGATCAATCTGATACAAAGTGAATCTGAGGTAGACTGAGTCTTAGCCCCTTCTTGGAGGCAAGAGGGATCTTATATACAGAAATATTGTGGGAGGGATCTAGGCGTGGTCTAGAGGAGGAGTTTGGGGAGGATGTTAAGGAGGAGCCAAGGAAGATCTTGATGGCACTGAGGTCAGACTCCAGGAATGGGATTAAGGGTGGGAAATAGCTGAAGGCTGCCTGGAGATGACAGACAATGGAGAACTTGGCTAGTTTAAGGGTAACGATTTGGGCATAGATATTTTGATAGGATCAAGGGTGGGAAGTAGCTGGACAATGGAGGGCTAGGCAAGGTTAAGAATAACAGAGATCTGGGCCAAACAATAAGGGAAGGCTTATGACCTCAGACAAATGCCTCATCAAGTGGAAAGATTCAAAGAGAGTTCAACGGGGTTCCCAGAGCCTGTACCCCATCAATACTAGTTTGTATGGCATGAACTTGAGTCCCTATGATATCCTTGTTGCCTACCTCTGGTTACTCTAGGGCTCATCACTGCCCTTCTTAAAAGGTGACTCCCCTCAAACCCTAAACTGAACACAATATTCTAGATGAGTCTGAAGAAGGAAGAATATAACAGAATTATCTCCTTATTCCAAGATGCTATTCCTCTCATTGGACAGTTACAGGAATGAGACTTAGGAAAGTATTTCTTCAAAGTCAAATGCAACTGTAAGCATGGAAGAATAAGAGGAGAGAAAAGATTTCCCCCTTACCCCCAGTTCACTTGACCTAAACACAGAAAATAAGGGGCAGGTAACAGAGGTAATGAGATGTTAATTTGTTAGTATCTAACTCTTTTATCCCCTCTCCAAGTATGAATGAGTTCTCCCTGATAGAATTAACAGAGCATCTGGCCTTGTTGGTGAAGATTGGTCATGAGATTGGCAGAAAGTGAGGGGCAGATAACAGAGGTAATGAAATATTAATTTGTTGGTATCTAACTCTGTTATCACTTTTCTGAGTTTGAAAGAGTGCTCCCTGATAGAAGAAGGGGAGCATCTGGACATTGTCAATGAAGATTGGCCTATGAATAAAAGAAAAGCTTGCTAGTCAGGCACAAATGTTCCAGACCTTCTAACACAGGGTTGGGGAACCTGCGGACTTAAGGCCACATGTAGTCTTCTAGGTCCTTAAGTGTGACCTTTCAACTGAATCAAAATTTTACAAAATCAGCATAATCAAAATTTGGATTCAGCCAAAAAGCCACACTTAAGGATCTAGAAGGTCACATGTGGCCTTAAGGCCACAGATTCCCCACTCTGGTCTAACACTCAAAGAATCTAGGGAGAGGGCATTATTTCACATTTCCCCTCTCTTCCCTGCAACAGCCAGGGTAATTTGAAGTAAAGTTACTTAATCTATAAAATACAATGCATCTGTGCCCTGGACTCATTCATTTTGTCCTAAAGAGTACCTTCTCACTTGACAGCCCCAATAAAACCAATCATTGAAAGCTTGTAGGAGTGGGTGAGCCTGACAGGATCAGGTGAGGCTGATCACACTTCTCAGGAAAAAGCAGAAAAATCTCCTGATTAAACACTAGAGTAGAGACATTCAGCTTCTAAGGAAGACCAAGGCCCTAAAACACAAATGCCTTGGGATAAAGCAATTGGAATCATTGAGTATCCCTCCCTTTCCTTCTCCAGACCATAGGGCACCACGTGGTGTTTTCTTTAGGGCACCTTGATCCTTTGGAAGTAGTTACTAGTACCTGATATCCTATAATTTTTTTCTTTCTTGACATTCTGGTCTGAGACAGCTGGAGACATTTCTTTCCCTTTTTCTAAGGTCTGGACTTCTATGCTCCATGGGAAGACTGAATATAATTTCATTATGAAAAGGCATCAAATTTCAGCTGATTCAGTTCAGTTTTTTGCTTTGAGGTTAAACATTTCAAAATTCTCTCTCTCTCCCTCCCTCCTCCCTTCTCTCTTTTCTTTTTCTTCCCCTTCTCCCTTCTCTTTCTTGTTCTTTCCTTCTTTCCCTCCCTCACTCTCTTCTTTTCTTCTTCTTTCCTTCTCTTCCTTTCCTCTTCTTCCTCTCTCCCTCTCCTTTCCTATCCTCTCTTTGGATCTCTCTATTTCCACCTTCACTGACCAGTGTCTCCCTGACATGAACATAGAGGACACCCTACCTTGAACTTTGGTTTCCACAGCCAAGAATGCATACTTCATAGGTGCCTCTACAATTATAAGTAACCAACTAGGTGTCATCTTGGGTGACCTTGGGTGTAGAAGAAGGAAAAGAAACCCCTAGCCAAACCCAACATGTAACAATCATCAAGAATTCCATATGCACACTGTGGTGAGGCAGATGCCAAGATGTGCAGTGTGCAAAGCCTTGAAATGGCCCTAGCCTAGCTTTAAAGTATGTGCATTTTTTTTTCAGTATAGGAGAATTATGCTACCAAAGCAGAAGCAGATTACAGGAATCTTGGGCAAGCCTGTGTGTCTTTCCACGGTCCCTGATGAATGTAGGCTGTAGCTGGTATTGACAGATCACTTAAAAGTTATGTTGATGATGATATGTAGATTACTGTTACTGGAAGACATTTAAATGCATTTCAAGAAGGAAAATTGCTTCCCAAGGAGACCAACCAACCTTGGCTCTCCTACTTGCTCAGAAAGAGTTGTAAGGAAGATTGAATTAACAGGATCTTTCTAGCATCTGCAGAAAGCATATTCTTTCTATAAAACCTGCTGCTAAGAAAGTTATTTGCCACCCCTCCCCATGGTATCATTAACATGCTATGTGTGAAGGAATATTTCACTGCCTCAAAAAGGTTTGAGAATTTAGGGGGAGATGTCCCAGACAGAGGGGCTGGAGGTGTCAGTGTAAAAAAAAAATGTAAACATCTTTGCCAGACTATCATGCATTAAAGAAAAAATTAGAACTGATAACTCCATTTTGATGGGGAATGCAAACATATATTGGACTCCATAAAGATATTGCTAGGAAATAGAATGTACAGGCAGGAAGCAAAAGGAAATTTCAGTGGCCCTAGTGGAGCGATTTCCATGAAGGGAAGCCCTATCAGAATGAGGGCATATTGGCATAGTTGGGGGAAAACTTCCAAGTTGGGAGAAGGTCAAGAAAAGAAGGGCATGGGGTGGCTAGGTGGCATAGTAAGTAAAGCGCTGGCCCTGGAGTCAGGAGGACCCAAGTTTGGTTCTGGCCTCAGACACTTAACACTCTCACACAAAAAAACTAGCCATGTAACCTTGGGCAAGTTACTTAACCCCAATTGCCCTCCAAAAAGAAAAAAAAAGGGCAGGATGGGAATGGAACCTGAAATGAACTTGCTGAGAAAAAGAAGAAAAAGAGATATGGTGAACCCCAAGTAGGGCCTGGGAGCATAGCTTCCCGATAGAAAAGCAGGCACAGGAGAGAAAGGAAGAGAAAATACCCAGCATAATTTGTTCCAGAGGTTAGAAAAATGTATGCTTTTTATAAAGGTCTATGGCATGGACCACAGAGAAAGAGCAGACAGAAAGAGACAATTTTTCTAGAGGCTAAATCAGTTGAATGATGGGGTTGGGGGTGGAATTGGACCAGCCATGGGATGACCAAGCATGATGGGGATTCTTAAGGTTTTGTAAGTCATGGATCGCTTTGTCAGTCTGATGAAGCCTATGGACCTTTTCTCAGAATGATGTTTTTGAATGAACAAAATAAAATATGTAAGATTGCAAAGGAAACCAAGTATATTAAAATGTAGTAATATATATATATATATATATATATATATTTTAAAGTTCACAGACCCCAGGTTAAGAACCTTTGAGCCAGCATAAAGGTTAAACCCAAAGGTGTTATGGGTCTGGTGAGATATCTAGAGAATGAAGGAGAATGATTAGAACTTGTGGCTGGAAGGTGCCATTTGGTCCGTTAAACCTGTGTTCCCACTTGAGGCAGTTGTGTGTGCCAGACCTATGATTTTGAGCAAAGCCAACTACATAAGATACATTGTGCTTATAGAGAACTTAAACTGTGTGTAGTCTTTAAAACTGAAATCCTTCCCACTTTGTCAAAGTTTAGTTGCACCTCTCAGTTATTTATATGTGCATGAATGCAATGGATGAGTTTCTGTGGGTGGGGATTAACAGATTGTTCAGTTTGGTCTTGGTTGAGTTCTTATAGGACATGATATTTCCAGGTCAACAGCTGGTCAGGGATGTGTCATACATGAGGGCTTGTCCATAGAGAAGGGGGTCTTCAATGGCCCAGTTGGCACAGAATCCTTTAAGGAAAAAGAAAAGTGAAGACCCCTGTCATATACAAAAGAAGGCACCACCAGGTTATCAAAATAGACTCTACAAAGGATCAGAGGTGAAAGGCATATCCACTTGACCGAGTCAAGTTGCTGGCAGCAAGATAGTGATGCTGTCTGAGAGAGGAGGCAGAAAGAATCAGGAGCTAAAACAAAAGTCACAGAATGGCCCAAAACAAGGCAAACAGAAGGAGTTCAAGTAATGTAAAACATTTTGCCATAACTTATAGCCAGTGAGCTGAAACCATGAACAGTTCTGCCATAGGATCATCAATTTAGGGTTGGAAGAGACCTCAGAGATCATCTAGTCCAAACCCCTCATTTTACAAAAGTGGAAATTGAAGTCACACAGGGCAGGGATTCAAACTGAAATTTTCTGATTCCAAATTTAGTGTACTTTCCATTAGTCAGTCAATCAATAAACATTTATTAAGCACTTACTATGTGCTTAATACAGGCAGTATAATGTGTGCTTTGAGTATAAAAAGAGACAAAATATAATCCCTGCCCTCAAGGAGCTTACAATCTAATAGGGGAGACAAGTAAATAAATATTTATGAGCTAGCTATAGAAAAGGTAAGTAGAAAAATAATTAAGAGGGAAGGCACTAGAATTACGAGGAGTTGGGGAAAGCTTTATGTAGACTGACATTTTAGTTGGGACTTAAAGAATGCCAGGGAAGCCAGGAAGCAGAAAGCCAGAGAAGATGCCCCTAGAGTGTGGCATAATGGAAAGAGTGCTAGATGGAACAGGAGATCTGAGTTCAAAGCTTTCCTTGGATACTTACTGTCTAGGTTCTCTACAGGACCTTTGTTTCTTTATCTGTAAAATGGGGGTGATACTTGCAGTACTTGCCTTGCTGTGATCAGCCAATCAGCAAGCATTTATTTATCATGGATCGGGTACTGCTTTAGGTGCTGGCATTACAAAGGCCAAAAGGAACCAGTCTCTGACCTTATTTTCCTCCAAACTGTCCCCGCCCATTAACTGGATCTGAAAACTGAATCTCTCTCTTTAGGAACCCTGGTTTTAATACAGCTGTTCATTTTTTCACTTCTCTGCCTCCGAGGGTCCATATTCTTTATTCCTCATTGCCACTTCCAGACACTTGCTGGGCCACCACCCCTTAACCAGGACCAATATTCTGGCTTCATTTTCCTCCCTTCCCAGTATTCAGGCTAGGGACAGTCACATTGCCAATGTCCTTTCCACTACTCTTTATTCCCTTACCCACCATTTCCTATCTGCTAACCCTCAATTCCAGGTTATCATTTTCCTCCTCTGTACCTACTCTGAATGAAATCAAGAAACTATGCTGACTGGATCCAGTACAGAATTCTGATTTCTACTGGATCCTGGAACTGCTGCAAAGCCATTCTTATAACTATCTCTGCTTTGATTCTCTAACATTCTACACAAAGGCTGCCTATTCTAAACTTTGGCTTTTCTCCCTGCACTCCCTCCCCTTTTAAGAGGTAGCCTTGTCTCCTATTCTACTGAGTGAAGCTATCTAAAGCAAAATTCCTTGTAGAGTAGAAAGAGAATGAAGAAAGAAAACAGAGGTTCAAATCCTGGCTCTGTTCATTATTACACATGTGACCTTGGACAAGTCATTGAGTTTCTTTGTATCTCAGTTCCTCCAATATATAAACATATCAAATGATTACTAAAGTCTCTTTTTCCAACTCTAAAACCTCACACCTTTCCCTCTTCCAACATGATTTCATCAAGAATAGCTCATGCCAAGATAACCTCATTTCTCTTTTTCAGCTGGATTACTGAACTAGTAGATCTGAGCAATGCTGTGATTGTTGAACTGTCCTCTGCCCAGGTCACCTCTGAGGTATCATCTCTCCCTGCTCCAATCCATCCTCCACAGAACTACCAGTGATTTTCCTAAAGTTTACGTCTGATGTGACCATTCCCTTTTTCAATGCCCTCCAGTTTCTCCCTATCTACCTCTAGGATAAAATTTAAACTCCTTTGTTTGGAACCGAAAGTCATTTACAAGCTGGCCCCCAGCTACCTTTCCAACCTTATTACACATTACTTCCCTTCTTGCATGGTAAGGTCTAGACCAACTGACTTCCTTGGCTATCTCTCATTCCTGGAGTACACTCATTCCTTATCTTCTATTCTTACAATCAATCCTTAGTCTCCCTCAAGACTTTCCTCAAACTCCACCTTTCACATAAAACATCCTTATTTCCTCAGCTGCCACTGTGCTCTCATCAACCACCTTCAATCTATTTTATATCACTCATCTCTCTCTCTCTCTCTCTCTCTCTCTCTCTCTCTCTCTCTCTCTCTCTCTCTCTTCTCTCTCTCTTCTCTCTCTCTCTCTCTCTCTCTCTCTCTCTCTCTCTCTCTCTCTCTCTCTCTCTCTCTCTCTC
>NW_027187378.1:12512819-12560255 GCF_028583685.1 Petaurus breviceps papuanus
CTCTCTCTCTCTCTCTCTCTCTCTCTCTCTCTCTCTCTCTCTCTCTCACACACACACACACACATACATATGCTGTATACCTTCATAGAATGTAATCTTCTCAAGGGAAGAAACTTGCTCCCTTCTGTCATTATATCCTCAGTGCCTATCACAGTACCTGGCACACAGTTAAGTGCTTAATAAATGTTTGTTGATGGATTGATTGATTGATTGAAAAACCAGAGAATGTTAACCATCTAGGATGGTTAAGATGGTAAGGAGGTTGGAGCTATGTTAAAAGAGTATTGACAGAAGGACCTAGGAATAGAATAGAATTCTGAAGGAGAGAAAATTTTTTTTCATTTTAAGGGGTATCATGGAAGAGATTAGATTTGTTCCATTTGAACTCACTTGCAGAGAGGCAGATTTAAGCCTAGATACAATGAAAGAATTCTCTTTCTAGAAATTTGGCAATTTCTAGGGCTCAGGGACGATAGCTTAAGGGACAAGCAGGGTAAAGACAACCCTATCTCCAAGCCAAACTTCATACAGCTCCCAGAAAGGAACAAGATTATAACTGAGTAAGGAAAGAACAGGGATATAGGAGCATGGAGTAGATATTGATGAAGTGTGGAGGGGAATAGAAAATAGACAGTACATGTGAGGGAGGGAAGAATTTACAGGTACACACCCTCAGAGCCAATTCAGTGCTCACAGTGAATCTTGAGTTATGGGTTCATGAGTTTTGGGAACAGGTGGAGGCAGATTTTCCCTACCTTTGTAGCAAATCAAGCTATCCAGTTGTGAAATAAGCTGCCTCCAGAGCACATTCCTCCTCATTCTAGAACTCTAAGCAAAGATTCAATGGCTACTTTGGGGGTATTTTGTAGAGTATGTGACTTGGGTCTTCTCATATGTATTCACAAACTCTTTGAGCTCAGCTCACTGACCTTTGTCCTATTCCCATGATGAGACTTTTGAGAGATTCAAAACTGTGGCATTCGTGACACCTCAGCACCTGTCATCTATCACTGCCACAAAGTGCCAGATCACTCTGTGGGGATCTGTACCAGGCTCCAGGCTCTCACCACCTCCCTTCACAATCAGGAGACTCACCTGGCCCTAAAACCCACTCTCCCCATGAGCCCAAAGATCAAGATGCACTCTGGGCACTGAGTTGGTTGTGAGAGTCCACACCTGTAAGTTCTTGCTCCCCCACATGTAATCCCTATTTTAGATTCTTCTTCACAGTAGATGAGTACATACTCTACTCTCTGTTCACTCCTGTCACCCTGTTCTTCACTCGCTCAAAAATCTTCTCCATTTTGGCAGCTGTGTGAAAGACGCTAGGCCATTAAACTCTTATTCCCCAGCTCTAAAAATCACCAAATTCCTAGGAAGAAAAGACTATATTAGTAGTTCATCACTCCCTAGCAACTTGACTTCTGTTCTCACCATTCTGTCAATCAGTAAATATTTATTAAGCCACCTACTATGTTCTAGGCATGGGGTTAAGTGCTGGGATACAAAAAGACAAAAGGGTGTTCCTCCCTTCAGGAAATCCATCTATTGGGGGAGATAACATGTAAACAAAGAAAGCTATGTGAAGAATACGTAGAAAAGGATCAACAGCACTAGAATAAAGAGAGTTTGGGAAAGGCTTGGTATAGAAGATGAGGTTTTAGTTGGGACTTGAAGGAAGCCAGGGCAGCCAGGAGGCAGAGATGAGGAGAGAGCATTCCAGACACTGGGCTATCCAGACATAATAACTAGAGCCAAGAGATGAAGTGTCTTCTTTCAGGAATGTAAAAGAGGTCGGTGTCAGTGGCTCAAAGAATATGTGGCAGAGGGTATGGCATAAAAAGACTAGGAAGTTAGGGGTGAGGAGTTGCTTATGAAAGGCTTTAAAAGTCAAACAGAAGATTCTATATTCAATCCTGGAGGCAATAAGGAATCAATGGGGTTTACTGAGTAGGGAGATGACATGGTCAGACCTGCTTTTTAGGAAAATCACTTTAGCAGCTGAATGGAGGGCAGACTGGAGTGAGGATTCACTCACCATCAGATTATTGCAAATTCTATTTTTAAAAGTTCTCCTGATTACTAATGACCTCTTTTTTGCTTATTTTTAAAATTAAATCCAATGATCTTTTTTTTTTTATCTTCATTCTCCTTGACCTCTCTACTGCATTCAACACGAAGGACCACACTCTACTTCTTAATATCCTTTTCTCCCTTGTCATCTGTGATATTGTCTTCTCATGGTCCTTCTAGCTTTCTAACCACTCCTTTGTCTTCATTGATAGCTCCTAATTCTTTTCTTGGCTATTAAATGTGGGAATCCCTAAAAGTTAAATATTTGGACTTGCTTTCTCCCTCTATTCTCTTTACTTTGAGAAGATTAAATTGATTCCGTATCTTTTTTATTTTTTATTTTTTCTGGTCTTTTTGGAGGGGGGAAGGCAGGGCAATTGGGGTTAAGTGACTTGCCAAAGGTCACACTGCTAGTAAGTGTGTCAAGTGTCTGAGGCTGCATTTGAACTCAGGTCCTCCTGATTCCAGGGCTGGTACTTTAATTCACTGTGCCACCTAGCTGCCCCGATTCTGTATCTTTTTTATTGATCCTATTTACAATTCATTGATTTTTGTCCTACAATTACTTAAATCATGGTTCTTTGTCCCTGAACTTATTGCAGAAATTCAGCTTGCTATAATAAGTTTAAAAATTCATTTGTCTTGCTTATCATTGTTCTATTCTTTCATCAAGAAAGTCTACTATCTTTGGGGCATGCCGATGGACATCAGGGAGTCTGGTCTAATCTTTATACCACCAATCTGTCCTTCAAGGATGTCTGCTTTGCTTTCCATAAAAGTCTGGACCACTTTCTTTTAACCTTGCAAGTAGACTCAAACAATGAACTTTTCTTAGTCACAGGAGGGGAGCTGTTGCTAGCCCTTCATTGCCAACTTCCAACTAATCATGTTGTCCCCCACTCCTCAGTTATGTAACCAATTATACTGTCCTCAAATCTATAATGTTACTGACTGTTCTTTGTTGTAACCTAATAAAAATGAGTTAAGTCTTCATCTTGAGGTCTTTGACATAAATCGACCCAATCTATGGACCCTTTTATTAATAGATTTGTGCCCTGTTAATAAGCTGTTATTTTGCTCTGCATAAACATACCTCAGTCTATCTTAGTTGAATTTTATTTGTGACAAGTTTGTTGATTTTATTCACTCCAAGGACTTTCAATTGTCACTTCTGTATAGATGGTTCCCTGATCTATGTCTTTACCCTCAGATTTTCCCTGAGATTCCACTATGAAATACTCTTTACATGGAACATAAACTACTTTCTCAAACTAGTGCAAGGTTTGACTTTGTCCAGAATGAGTTTGGAAGATGGGAGCTGACTGGTTAAGTGCTTGGTTTTTTAAAAATGCTTCTCTGCAAACAGAATAAACAGAGGTAGCTGAGATGTTGACAATGTAAGTACTTCAGCAGAGTACATGTTAATCTTCATTAAAATCACAGTGAGATTTGCCACAGGAATCAAAAGTTGACTTCATATGATTAGTTCCATTTTCCCAGCCACACAAGAAAATCCAGACGTAAACAATTGCTTTCTCACTGTCTAGAGAATCCTATGGGAAAATTGGTGATGGTCAGCTTTAATTAGTTTGCATTAAGAAGTTTTTCCCTGAAAACTCAGAGAACTGGGAAGGAATCAGCTGAACAGTTTAACCTCTTGAAGTTGTTACTCAAATGGAGTCTTTAGGCAAACCCAAGTAAGATTCTGATTTCAAACAAGAAATGTTGCTTTATGCTATCTATGGCGTGGATGACATTGTTACAGCATGGAGTATAAAGAATAAGCAAGCCAGTCAGTTCTACCTTAGTGTTGAATAAGTGTGTGGCTAAAAAAAATAAGTTAGGTATGCATTGAATTTTTGCTAATTGAATTACTAATGAAATTCATTTATAAATTTCAGGTATGTATCATCTCATCTCTTTTTTATTTCATTTGGGAAGATGTTTTTGTTGTTTCATAGTTTCAGTCATGTCTACCTATTTGTAACCCTGTTTGGAGTTTTGTGGCAAAGATACTGGAGTCTTTGCCATTTCCTTCTCCAGTTCACTTTGTAGATGAGGAACTGAGAAAAATGGGGTTAAGTGACTTGCCCAGGGTCACACAGCTAGTAAATGTCTGAGGTCAGATTTGAACTCAAGGAAATGTCTTCCTGATTCCAGGCCCAGTGCTCTATCCACTGTGCCACCTGGTTGCTCCCTTTGAAAAATATCTTGATTTTTAGTTTCTCTCTCCTCTTTCCCAAAACTCTTTGATAAGCAATGAATGACTTGTAATTATTACCAACAATAAGAGAGTTTGCTGTAACATTCTAATGGGTTTCCCTATCTCTAGTCCCATCCCTTTCCATATTTTCCCATGTACCACCAATAGATTTGTCTTCCTGATGTGTAAGTATGATAAAGTCCACCCATTGCTCAGACATCTTTAATGGCTCTCTATTGCATATCCAATGAAGACCATATACTTCAGTCCTTCAGGACAATATGATTGTAATCTACCTTTCCAAGTTTATCTCATATTACTTCCTCTCTCATATATCATACTCATATACCCCACATTTCAACCAAGAAGGTTATTTATTCATAGTTCCTTGAATATTTCCAATGATTTCGTCCCTACTTCCATGGTTTTGCTCATTCTCTTCCTCACTCCTGGAATACCCTTGTCTCTTGTTCCGACTCTTAGCTCTTAAAATGCTACCTATTCTCTAACATCTAGCCTAAATTCTGCATCCTCTGTGAAGCCTTCCCTCATGCCCCAGTATGGAAAAGATTTCTCTTTCATCTGAAAACTCTTTAAATTTATTTGCCATTACTATACTCTTATTATACTATATTTATATTAGCGCCTAGGAAACAGTGTAGGCACTTAATATTTGTTGAATGCATTTAAAGGTTTCATTTTATTGAGAGATCCTATAGTGAAAGCAAAAACCTTCTAATATATGTCAGATAATTCCAAATATTCATAAATTGGACTTGTCTAAAATGAGACATATACCATTTGATTTTTTAATCACTAGAGTGCTTCCAGCTGAGACATCCCATTATAATGTTTTACAAAGACATAAAACCATCTCTCGTATAACTTTGGTGATAAAACAAAGTAGATAAAAGGTAACTTGTCTGGACAATAAATGAAACTTTTTCAGTTTGAAAACAGTGAGTTAATGTCCTTAACTAAAGCCCTAGAGACAAAATCCAAGAAAAGAACCAGCAATAATACTGTAGGCCCAAATATTTATATGTAAATATACAATGTATGGGTAATAATAAAAAAATGTAAGCTAAGAATCCTAGTGCAAAGAGTCAAATTTGAGTTCATTGGTATCACTCAAATTTGATGAGCTAGAACATGTGAGTAGAATATGACTATTAGGAGGCTACATACCTTATTCAACAAAGGCTTGATTCATGTGACATAATTCAGGAGCCAGAAAGGGCAAGCATGGTACACAGCTTTTAGGAAAGCTTTACAGAGGGAGAAACAGAAGTAAAATTGTTATGAGAACCTACTACAGACCAAGTGGGCAGAAGGATGGTAGGAAAATCCAGTGAGTTCTTTCATTGGAAATCTTCAGGTGGAACCTAGGAAATTACTTGTTGGGAATCGTGGGAAGTCATCTTGTTTTTAAGGTCCCATCTATCTTTGAGATGCATTTATCCAGTGAGAATAACCCAAAGAAGCTGGGAGTCTTTATAAGAGCTATAAAGTAGATTTCTCTTAAATGCAATGAAAACAATTTGCTTCTTAACAGGAAGGAAAATTATTTTCCCCAGTTGTTTATCAGTGATTTTTAAAAATGGTAACACAAAGGCAAATAATGTAAGTCATTAAGTGAGTAATTGAATCCAATCAGATAATTGATTTATCTGAGCTTTCTTTATAATTGGAATTATATGTGGATCCTCATAAAGTGAATCAGCAATTCATTTTATTAAAAAAAAATCATTGTTTCTTATCTCTAGATTGTCTCCTTGTTGGTGTTCTCAGCTAGAGTAACAAGCCCAATATTTCCCTGCTTGACTGCCTACTTTAGCATTTCTGTGGTTGTGTAGATCAGAAAGAATCTTATCGCAAAATTTAATAAAATGTTTAAAAAACATAAAAATCTAAGCTCTCTTATAATAATAATAATAAAAACAATAATGTGTTTTGGCTGTGGAATTGCTTGCTCTTCCAAGGAAGCTTCCCACAGACACTGAGCAATTGGGCCTGGATTGAGACACTATTTTCCAGTATTAACATTGGGTTGTTCAGTGGGTTGGATTTTACCAATGTGTTGGCCATTCCCCTGACCACTGGGGAATCTTGAAACATGTGGTTGTTGGAATGTGAAACATGTGGGTTTAGATTTCTCTGGATGGATAATAACTCATATGGTATCAGTGTAAAGATGCTCAAGACCTGGAGGTGGGGGAAGTAACCCTTTGGCAAATGATTCCTGTGGGGTTTTCTTTGAAAACCCTTCAGTATGAGTAGTCTCTGCCAATAGCCCAGAAAAAAAAAGCTTAACTTGATTGTGTATTTTTAAAGGCTATATTGTACACCTTAGCAAGAATATATGACTGTCTGCCTACATTCATGTGTTATAGTGAAAAGAATTCTGATTTTGGACTTTAAGAATGTAGTGTGAATGTAGGTCCTGAAACTTAACCTCTGTGTGCTGTTAGAAATTCATTTCACCTCAGTGGACCTGTTTTATCATCTCTAAAATGAGAAGATTGAATCAAATGAACTCTAAGTCTTCTTCCAGTTGTGATCCAACTCCATGATCTTATGTCTGATTATTCTGTGACTTGGCTATGGAGTTTATAATCTTTCCATAGATTTACACTGGTGAAGTGGGAGAGAATTTGGCTCCTCTAATATTAGTAGTGGCCAACCAATAGTGTTCTCCCCTGTGGAGTTTTGGAAGGTATGTTGGTATACTGAGTCATGAAAACAGATTATTGGGCAAATGGAATATAGAGCTTTCTTCCCCCATTTTCACTCCTTCATTGACATAATATGGGTAAGAAAGACATTTGGGATCCATCATTGTGATGGTTTATATGAGTTCCTTCCCTGCCTCTTTGTTACTTTTGATATTTTATTGAGTCTTTTTTTCTTTGCAACACTTGAATCTTTAGGGATGGAAGAATTTGTTGAAAGAGGATTTATTTTTTAAAAGATTGGGTCATCCCATCTCACTGAGGTTGGAAGTTTAGGGCTACAAATGGCCCTGATCCCACTACTGATCTGCTCCATTTCCAATATGGACCTGTTGACCCTTTCTTAGACAACTTGTTGATCCACTTACTCCTGAGAGTTCACCATATTTATGCCAAATTTATTGTGGACATGTCATCTGTAGTGCTTAGGACTTTCAGTTTCAAGACATGTCAGCCTCAGCCTCCTCAGTAGCTGGGATTATAGGCATAAACTACCACACCTAGAAAGAAGATCTAGACCTGGGCCTTTTGCTTATATCTACAGCTCTTTTTAAAAATCTATTATTTATTTATTTATTTTACCAAGTTTCACTGAATCTGTAATATTAATTTCTTTTGGTACAATAATATTCAATTACATCTATTTGTTACAGTTTGTTCATTCATTTTCCCAACCCCACTGTCTCCGGTGCTTTTTTTTTAATTAATTTGTTTGTTTTCTTTTATTTTACAGGATTCAATTCCACAATTCCTTGAGTTTCATATTTTGTCCCCCTCCGTCCCTCCCCCCATGGCGGCATATAGTCAAGTATAGGATCTGTAAATACTTTCACATTATACATTAGTCAGGTTATAAGGATGGATTGTACCAGCTGGAATGAAAAATGGTAAAGAGGCCATAAAACCAAATAAGAGAAGGAAAAAGATCAGGTATTTTGCTTCCACCTGGATATAAACTTAGTTCTTTCCAGTTCTTTCTCTGGATGCACATATTTCTCTCCATCATGAGTCTTTTGGGATTCACTTATATCACTGCATTGCTGAGAAGAGTCCAGTCTATCAAAGTTGGTCATCACACATATTTTGTGTCTGTAATTGTGTACAAATTTCTCCTGGTTCTACTCTTCTCACTCAGCATCAGTTTGTATAAGCCTCTCCAGGTAAACATGAAGACCATCTGCTCCTCATTTCTTATAGCACAATAGTATTCCATAACATGCATATACCACAACTTGTTCAATCATTCCACAATTGATGGGCACCCCCTTAATTTCCAATTCTTTGCTACCACAAAAAGAGCTGCTATAAACATTTTTGTACATATGGGTCTTTCTCCCATTTCTATGATCTCTTTGGAATATAACCCTAGGAGTGGTATTGCTGGATAAAAGGGTATGAAAGTATTTATAGCCCTTTGGGCATAATTCCAGATTGCTCTCCAGAAAGGCTGGATCAGTTCACAACTCCACCAGCAATGCATTAGTGTTCCAATTTGCCCACATCCTCTCCAGCATTTGTCATTTTCCTGTTTTGTCATCTTAGCCAATCTGACTGGTGAGATGTGGTACCTCAGAGTTGTTTTGATTTGCATTTCTCTAATCAATAGTGAATTAGAGCATTTCTTCATGTGCTTATAGATATCTTTAATTTCTTTCTCTGAAAACTGCCTGTTCATATCCTTTGACCATTTATCAATTGGGGAATGACTTGTATTCTTATAAATTTGACTCAATTCTCTGTATATTTTAGAAATGAATCGTAAAGATCCTTTCCCAATTTCCCACCTCCCTCTTAATCTTGGTTACATTGGGTTTGTTTGTACAGAAGCTTTTCAATTTCATGTAGTCAAGATTATCCATTTTAAATTTTATAATGTTCTCTAATTCTTGTTTAGTCATAAAGTCTTTCCCTCTCCACAAGTCTGATAGGTAAACTATCCCTTGTTTTAGGAGACTGCTTACAGTATCAACCTTTATACCTAGATCATGCACCCATTTAGACTTGATTTTGGTATATGGTGTTAGATAATGGTCTATGCCCCATTTCTGCCATACTATATTCCAGTTTTCCCAGAAGTTTTTGTCAAATAGTGAGTTCTTATCCCAAAAACCAGGGTCTGGGGGTTTATCAAACAATAGATTACTATAGTCATTGACTTCTGAATCTCGTGTGCCTAATCTATTCCATTGATCCACTCCTCTATTCCTCAGCCAGTACCAAGTAGTTTTGATGACTGCTGCTTTATAATACAGATTGAAACCTGGTATAGCTAGTCCACCCTCCCTAGCATTTCTTTTCATTAATTCCCTTGATATTCTGGACCGTTTATTCTTCCAAATGAATTTTGTTACCATTTTTTCTAGCTCTATAAAGTAGTTTTTTGGTAAATTAATTGGTATGGCACTAAATATATAATTTAATTTAGGTAAAGTTGTCATTTTTATTATATTAGCTTGACCCAGCCACGAGCAATTGATATTTTTCCAATTAGTTAGATCTGACTTTATTTATGTGAAAAGTGTTTTGTAGTTATGGTCATATAGGTCCTGAGTTTATTTTGGCAGATAGATTCCCAAATATTTTATAATGTCTACAGTAACTTTAAATGGGATTTCTCTTTCTATCTCTTGCTGTTGAATTTCATTGGAAATATATAGGAATGCCAAGGATTTATGTGGGTTTGTTTTATATCCTGCAGCTTTGCCACATTTATTTATTGTCTCAAGTAGTTTTTTTTACTTGATTCTCTAAGTATATCATCATATCATCTGCAAAGAGTGATAGCTTGGTCTCTTCTTTGCCTAATTTGATTCCTTTGATTTCTTTTTCTTCTCTAATTGCTACTGCTAACATTTCTAGTACTAGATTGAATAAGAGGGGTGATAGTGGACACCTTTGTTTCACCCCTGATCTTATGGGAAATGCTTCTAGCTTCTCCCCATTAAATATAGTACTTGCTGATGGCTTTAAATAGATGCTACGTATTATTTTAAGGAAGGCTGCATTTATTCCTATATTTTCTAATGTTTTTAATAGGAATGGATGTTGTATTTTGTCAAAAGCCTTTCTGCATCTATTGAGATGATCATGTGGTTTCTGCTAGTTTTATTGGTGATATGATCAATTATACTGATGGTTTTCCTAATATTAAACCATCCTTGCATTCCTGGAATAAATCCTACTTGATCAAAGTGTATTATTCTTGAGATTGCTGGAGTCTTTTGGCTAGTATTTTATTTAGAATTTTTGCATCTATATTCATGGGAGAGATTGGTCTATAATTTTCTTTCTCTGTTTTATCTCTTCCTGATTTAGGTATCAGTACCATATTTGTGTCATAAAAAAAATTTGGTAGGACTCCTTCACTAATTTTCCCAAATAGTTTGTAGCATATTGGAATCAATTGTTCTTTAAATGTTTGATAGAATTCACTAGTGCATCTGTCTGGCCCTGGAGATTTTTTCCTAGGGAGTTGACTGATGGCTTGTTCAATTTCTTTTTCTGAGATGGGATTATTTAAGTAATTTACTTCCTCTTCAGTTAATCTGGGCAACTTGTATGTTTGTAATATATCTATAGCTTTTAAAAACTAACAGCTAATGTCAGTGCAAGGCTTTCAGTTTTTACAAGGCACTTTTCATACATTATCTCATTTTATCCTCATAGCAACACTGTGATGCAAATACCATAGTTTTGTTCTTTTTTTTTGCCTTTTGGAGGGCAGTTGGGATTAAGTAACTTGCCCAAGGTTGCACAGCTAGTATTTTTGTGTGTGTGTTAAGTGTCTAAGGCTGGAACCGAACTCAGGTCCTCCTGACTCTGGGGCCGGTGCTTTACTCACTGCACCACCTAGCCGCCCCCATAGATTTTTACTGCTGATGAGGAAACTCAGGTTGAGAAAGTTGAAATGGTTTGACCATAATTGCTCAGCTAATGAGTATGAGGCATGAGTTTCTAACCTGTTCTACTGGAACTCAGTTCTTCCTGACTCATAAGAGTAGTCTCCTCTACTCTACCTTGGTCTGAATAACTTAGGGTCATCAGTTTTCAATTCCTACAAAGCTTAGATCCCGGGGTGTGGAACTACAAAGGAGATAATAAATCTATTCGACATCTAGTAAAGGGACTTTCCATAGAATATCTTGAGATCATTTTTACCTTATATTATTGGTTTTCTTAAAAGGCTATATTAATAATAATAACTCTCATGTACTGCTTTAAGGTTTTCAAAGCACTTTACAAATATTAATTCATTTTATCCTCACAACAACCCTGGAAGATAGGAAACTGAGATGAGGAAACTGAGGCAAATAGAGGTTATATGACTTGCCCAACATCATGCAGCTAGTAATTATCTGAGTCCAAGTTTGAATTTCTTGACTCCAGACACATCCTAGTGTGATGAAAACATAATATGAGACCAGTAGTAGCTTCTTTTGATAAACATAAAGAAAAGAGAAAACACTCTTCAGTGAGCCTAAATGGGTCAATAGGAAGGCCAGGAGATCAACAGTGCCTATCTCAGCTAATTTTCTAGTGAGGGAGCATGTGAAGCTCCTAGTTAAAAGTCCATGTTAATGATCTGGTAATTGTTTTAATGGCTTTTCAGTAAAGTGTGAAGTGCTTGGATGGCATATCAACAAAGTGAGAAATATTATAGTAATGATGTATTGGCCTGGCCAGTCAATTCAGGTGGTTAGAGCATAGTGTTAATAAAACCAAGGTCACTGGTTTGAACCCTATTCGAGCAAGTGAGCTTTGTCTTGTTATGTAGCTGCAAATTGGGTCACTAGCCACAGTCATCCATCTCACTAACGCAGTCCACAGGTCCCAAAAAGAACAAAGTGAAAGCAGAGAGATATCTTAAGGCAAACATTACCACTCATGGAAAAAAAAGAACTGTCCTAAAAGGGGAATCAGGGCTGTCATCTCCATCTGGGAAGGAGGGCACCTTTATCCCTTTCTATGTGTAGGCAGGCTGAATAAGTGGGTGGAACACTGGGCCAGCATTCAAGAGAGTCCTAGCCTCAAATCCAACCTCCAATCCTGGGGATGTCAATTAACCTGGCTGAGCCTCAGTCTTTTCTTTTTTTAAAATTAGGATAATGGGGGCAGCTAGGTGGCACAGTGAATAGAGGACTGTCCCTGGAGTCAGAAGGACCTGAGTTCAAATATGACCTCAGACACTTAACACAGAAACTAGCCATGTGACCTTGGGCAAGTCACTTAACCCCAATTGCCCTCCAAAAAGTAAAATTAGAATAATAATAGCACCTACTTCACTGAGTTGTTATTAAAGTTAAATGAAATAATTTCCATGAGGAGCTTTGTAAATCTTAAACTACAAAAATGTCAACTACTATTACTTTGTATTTGTATTTAGCAAAATAGCATAAGGCACTTTAAAGTCTGCAGAGTACTTTATGAATATTATCTCATATGTTCCCTACACAATTCTGAGAGGTAGATGCTATTATTATCCTCATTTACAGATAAGGAAACTGAGACAGGTGGTGGTTAAGTGACTTGCCCTGGGGTCACACAACTCCTAAGTATCTAAGGCTAGATTTGAACTCAGGTCCTCCTGACTCTAGGTCCAATGCTATATTCACTGTGCCTATATGCATAACTAGATAAGTTGATATTTCTTAATAGACCTGGTAACACTAAACTTGATTATAATCCCACTGCAGCATAATACAAGCCTGAGGTCAGATAGCCAACAAGATCATAAGTTTCTGGAGGCAGAAATATTTCATTTATTCATTTAGCAAATTATCTACTATTCATTCAACAATATTCAATTAGATCCTGCTGAAAGCAAGGCCCCATGTTGAGCTTTGGAGTGATACAAAGATACATCATAAAGATAATAATAATGTTAAGCTTTACAAAGTGCTTTCCTCACATTAACCTATAGGTAGCATAGTACTATTATACCCATTTCAGAGTTGAGGAAAAACACTCAGAAAGATGAAATGACTTACCCAATGGCAATATCTAGCATGTTTTCCATTATTACTGCATCCCAAAAGGTGCATGTCCACAAGAACCTTAGAGTCCAATAGAAGGGGGCATAAGAACTATATTGGAAGAAAAACTAGAAGTAATCAGAGCAGTTGGGTATGAATCTTGCCTCGCCTATTTGATGCCTAAGTGAATTTGGGCAAGTTACAAGCTTGATTGGACTCAGTTTTCTCATCTTTAAAGAAAAAAATGTTGTTGGAAGAGGTGACCTCTGAGTTTCCTTTCCTCTCTAAATGTGACATGCTCCTGTGAACCTGCAGAAATAACTGTATGATTAAACAGGAGGTGAACTAGATGACCTCTGAAGTCCTTTCTCACTCTGTGATTTTAGCCAAATAACCAGAGACCTATGCCATGCTAAGGATTTTTTTTTAATTTTATAACATAATTTTTCTGAATAAATGAGAAGCCATGTAAGATTTTTTAATATGGGTCACGATGATCAAAGACACATTTCAGGAAGGTTAATCTGGCAACAGTGTGGAAGACTGAATGGGGTGGGGGTAAGGGTGAATTGTAAAGCACTAGAAAATGAAAAGGCTATTGAAATAGTCCAGGCAGGCGGTAGGGGTGATCTAAACAAAGGTAGGAAATGAGAATGGAAAATATAGGGCATGTGCAAGATATCAGGAATATAAAACTAAAAGGACTTGGCTATTTTAAAGCCAAAGGGAAAGAGGGAAAGCAAAGATCACATTGATATTCTGAACATGAGTCATGGGGACAGTAATTGTGCTGATAAAAGCAAGAGGACAGTCAAGGGGAGGAGTGGACTTGGGGAGAAGATGACTTGGGAGCTGGGAGGCACATTGATTTTGAAGTGTCAATGAAGTGTCCAGGTGGAGCTGTCCAACAGGAAAAGTAGAAACATGGGTCAGGATCTTGGGAGAAAAGGAGGTCAGGGTTAGAGAAACAGATTGGAAGTCAGCAACATACAGATGAGAATTAAAACCATGTGAATAGATCATTTTGCCCATGGAAGGCATAGAAAGAAAGCAGAAAAGAGAACCAAGAACAGGAAAGAGTGTCTACATTTGGTGAGCAAAGGATGGAACAAGAGTCATCCAGGAGTATGAAGAAAGAGTTACCAAATAGGAGTAGAATTGATAGATTATATTGTGACCGAAGTCAAGGGAAAAGAGAACTCCAAAAAGGAGGGGGTTGTTCATAGTAATGATAACAGTAATACCTCATGCAAATGAGACAATGCATGAGAAAGTGCTTTGTTAGCTATAAATGATCATGCAAAAATAAGGTATCATTTGCATAGTAATTTGCAGTTTACAAAATGCTTTCAGATAATAACAACAGCTAACAAATATATCACTTTAAGGTTTGCAAATTGCTTTCCTCACAATCATACGAGGTAGACTTTTTTTTTGTTATCATCATTTAGTAGTTTCAGTTGTGTCCAACTCTTTGTAATCCCATTTGGGGTTTTCCTGACAAAGATACTAGAATGGCTTTCCATTTCCTTCTCCAGTTCATTTTATAGATGAGGAAGCTAGGCTAATAGGGTTAAGTGACTTACCCAGGGCCACATAACTAGCAAATGTCTGAGACTGGAATTGAACTCAGGAAGATGAGTCTTCCTGACTCCATGCTTGGCAGTCTATCTACTAGGCCATATTGTTACCCCAAGGTAGTTGGTACAAGTTCCATTTTACAGGTGAGGATACAGAGAAGTTATTGACTCAGGGGCAATAGGAAAGTCCCAGAATGTTATGTTATGAAGGCCAGTGATTGTACTAAATCTACTAAATGTTGGTGATGATTATTGTGAAGCCTGAAGTTCATCAAGACAGCCATTCATTGAGGAGAGAGAGAGATGTCTACACAATGAATCAGTGACCTGAAACAAAAGAATCTATGGTCCTATAAGTACAGGTAAGTTTCCAGTGGCCTATAGCTCCAAGGATCATCTATCCATTGAATTTATTCAGTAAAAGGGGATATATGGGAGGAAATAAAGGATCCTGACTAGAGCTGATCAGTCTAGGAACAGCATCCTAGACCAGAATCAGAAAAGGGGTCACACAGCCCCAGAGTTGGAAGGGACCACAAAGACCATCTGGTTCAATGTCTACTTGAACAAAAATTTACCCTACTGTAATGCACACCAGGCAAATTGTCATCTGGTCTTGGATGAAAGACCTCTAAGAAGCAGGGAACCTACTGCCTCAGGAGTCAGCTCATTCCAGTTTGGGAGAGATTTCCTGGTTAGAGTTTAAATCAAGCTGAAATATCATAGAAGTCTTATGGTCCTGGGCCTCAGAGCTCCCAATACCAGTGTAGAACAGGAGGCAAAAGGCAATTTTTAATACCAAGGGACATAGAAAATTGGCACAAGATGGCCAGGGGAAATTTCTAAGGGTTAGATCATTCAGGGATGAATTATTAGAGTAGATGAAAAGAGAGAGGATGAAATATATGTCCAAAGAAGGTATGAGAGGCACAAGGCTGTAACTCAAGGGGATGCACTTGGAAGGCCAGAGGGAAATCCTTGTCATCTTGGAACAAGGGAAGGAATGATTTGCTTTAAGTAACAAAAGCATTGTATTTTAAGTGCCTGACTTTGAATCCAGGATATGTTACTTACCCATATGGCCCTGCACAAACCAGCCTCTTGGGGCCTCAGTTTCCCTTTGTCTGAAATGAGGGAGGTCAGATTAGAAAATCCCTAAGACCTCTTACGTGTCTAATGTTATCAATAAGGCCTAATTACCTCCAACTATTGCTTAGGACCAGGATTGACTCATAAAATTAAAGATATAAAAAGGGAGAAAATCATTGATGTAGCAAAGTCCTGGAGTAAAGAGAAGGGGCTAGATGAGAGGGCTTAATGAAGGAGTTATTACTGCTGGTAATGATGATTATGAGGACAATGATGATAACAATGATAAGCTTTCTAGAGTGCTTTAAGGTTTGCCAAGCATTTTATGGGGAAACTCAGTGGCCCAATGGATAGAGTGTTAGGCCTGGAGTCAGGAAGACTCATTTTCCTGAGTTCACATTTGGTCTCAGATACTTACTAGCTGGGTGACCCTGGGCAAGTCACATTTGCCTCAGTTTCCTTATCTGTAAAATGGTCTGGAGAAGGAATGGCAAACTACTCCAATATCTTTGCCAAGAAACCCCAAATGGGGTCACAAAGATTTGTACACAACTGAACAAAAAAAAAAAGCACTGTGTATATGTTGTCTCATTTGATCTTTACAACAGCCATGTGAGGTAGGTGCTATTATCATCTCCACTGAGGAAGACAAGTTTAGTGCCTTGCTCAGGGTCCCATTGCTAACAAATGCCTGAGGCAGAATTTGAACTCAGGTCTTCCAAACTCCATGTCCAGTGATCTATCTGCTGTGCCACCTACCTGCCTATTAAGAATAGAGGAGGCACAGCTCTTGCTCAGAGACATCAGGGAAAGGGAAGGAAATGTTTAAAGTCACAGAGGAATGTTGACATGTAAAGGGGGAAAGGCAAGGAAACACCCTTGGAATGATCTCTGTTTTCTCAGTTAAGGAAGGAGGCAAGGTCAGTTAAGAATTAAGAACCAAGGACAGCAACTTGTATGACCTTGGACAAGTCAGTTCCCCTCTATGTGGCTCTTTCCTCATGTATAAAATAAGTGGGTTGGGTTAAATAACCTCTGAAATCTTATTCTAGTTCTACTTTCTGTTAGTAATGAAAAGACTTAGGACAACCACCAGAGTCATAGCTAGGAAATTTCATACCACAATGTTATCACAAGGCCTTCCAGGATATGGGGATCCTGCCCCCTACCCCCAAAAGCTAAATGAAGTTAGTTTCATTTTTAATATTCATTCTTGATCACTAGGTACTCACTTCAGCTTGGAGGCATAGTGGATTGCCTGTTAGATTTGTAGTCAGGATTGAGTTTAAATCCAGTTTCATACTTTTACTAACTGTGTGACCTTGGGTAAGTCACTTAACCTCTCTCACTCTCAGTTTCCTCATCTGTAAAATGGGGATAATAATAGACCCAATAGACACAAGACTGTTGTGAGAATCAATAGAATTAACTTACAAAACACTTTGCAAACCTTAAAGCCTTTATAAATGCTAGCTAGTATTATTATTTTGCATTTAATTTCTAAGAAGCCTAATTACTGGAGAGGGGGTGGGAGTAGAGAGGTCACCCTTACATCTAGTAGATGGGTTCTTTGGGGAAGATGGCTGAAAGAAGACCAACTTCCAACAGATCCTACAGATCCTCCAAGAATCATGTTAGAGCTAGAAGGAACTCATCTAATCCAATACACTCCTTTTACAGAGAAGGAAAGTGAGGCCTTGGAGAAGGTAAGTGACTTTACCAGAGTCACAGAGGAAAGCTCATTCAAATCTTACTGAAATTGAACTAAGATTCAAATAGAGCCCAAATCTCCTAGATTCAGAGACTGTTAGAGCTAGATAAGGCCTTAGAGACCACCCTTCCTAACTTCCTTATATTACAGAGGGAAAAAAGAGGCCAGAGATACTGTCTGAGAGGGGACTAAAACCTGAGGAATCCTGATTCATAATCAGGTAATTAGCATTTATTCAGAGCCTGGCCTTCTTTAAACCAGATTAGGGCAGCTCAATGGTACAGTGAATAGAGTGCTGGGCCTGGAATCAGGAAGATTCATCTTCCTGAGTTCAAATACAGCTTCAGACCCTTACTAGCTGTGTGAGCCTGAGCTTACCCTGTCTGCCTCAGTTTCCTCATCTGTAAAAGGAGCTAGCAAAGGAAATGGAAAACCACTCCACTCCAATATCATTAACAAGAAAACCCCAAATGGGGTCGTGAAGAGTCAGACATGACTAAAAGTGACTTGAAGTTTGACTTTTTTCAGGAGGATGGAGGCTCCAACACTTCCAGAACAGTGTCATAGTTGGAAGGACCAATAATTGGAGGTTATGATCAGAAACACTATGTTGGTTGTTGGCATGTTGTGTCCTCCATTAGACCATGAGTTCCTTGAGAGGAGGAACTGTTTTTTGCCTTTTCTTTGTTTATCCAGAGTTTAACACAATGTTTGACACATAGTAGGTCCTAAATAAATGATTGTTGATTTGCCTCCTTTGTTAGTTCCCTTTTTCATTCTCTTCCCTTTCAAGTAAGCACTGAAGCCCATTGTTGAGCACACAGTGGGAACTCAGGAAATGCTTGGTAACTGACTAACAAGAGTTCTTATTTGCCAACACTTGCTTTGGCTACTTGCACTAGGTAGCCTCTGGCAAGAACCATCTCTCTATTCCTTTAAGGACTCATTTGTGAAAAGATGATGCCTGCCTCACTGGAGTATTGTGAAAACTAGTTGACCTTTATCAGAGATTTTGGAGATCTGAAATACAGCTCTTAAAATAATTCTGCTTTTACACCATTTTCTGCAGATCTCAAAGTACTTTGCCATAATTATGATTATGAAACCAGTTCCTACTGAAGAGGTAATTGTTGGCAAAATAGGCAGGGCTTTTCTAGGAAATGCACAAAAGTTGCAGATAATAGTAATGGTTTATCAGAGTGGACTGACTTTTGCACCAGTATCTTGAAGAGTACCCAACTGCTTCCAGGTGTCAAGACATTTGCATTTAGGGCCTTCATGTCATTTGATATAATTCTTTCTTCTATTACACTGTGGGGGGGGGGGTTGGACTGGGTAGTCAGCAGGTCATATGATACCATAAGTCACATATCTATATCAAAATATTTTCCCTATGACAACCCTATTAAGTAGCTAGGACAAGTTTTCAGTTCAACAAACATTTCATGGAATCAAAGATTTAGAACTGGAAAGGACCTCATAGGTCATCCAGCTGAACTCTCTCATTTTACAGTTGAGGAAACTGAGGCTCATAGATGTTACATTACTTACTAAGGGTCACATAGCTCAGACACCTGAGGCAGAATTAAAATCCCTGTCTTCCTGCCTCCAGGTACAATGTCCTACCCACTACCATGTTGCTATTCATTTATTAAGAGCCTGTTAATTAAGCAGTGTTGCAGTAGACTGGGAAGGTGGGTGGATACAGAGTTTATGAAAATTGTTCTCTCTTGCCATAGAGCTCACAGTCTGGTAAAGAGATAGAGAATAAATAAAAATAATTTAAAATAAAAAGAGCTAAGGAAATAAAATGACATATGACAAGTAACTGAGAGAGGTATATAAACAAATGGCAGTGTGAGTTCCACAGGCAGGGGGAATTATTACTAATAGGGAGATTAGGAAAGGTTCCCCAGGAGGGCAGAATTTGAATGGGATTTAAGGAATAGGTTAGAATCCAATACCGTGTTTCCCCGATAATAAGACCTATCCCGAAAATAAGCCCTCCCCTTACTGTGTAAGATTCCTCTAAAATAAGCCCTCCCCCGAAAATAAGCCCTATTTAGATTGCTACTGTAGTGAAGGTGATCCCCTGTGCTACAACACGCTACACGCTACATTACGGTACCCTCTGTATGCACCGTCCCCCCCCCACCCCGTGAAACGCACGCCGCGCTCCGAGCTGCATCCAATCAGAGCTGCAGCAGTGAGGGCGTCATCCTGTTCTTCCCCAGTGATTTGCTTGTTGAATAAAGGTACATTTTTTTTGTTCACATTTACCTGTTTATTAAAATTGCTGTCAATGTTCATTAAAATAAGCCCTCTCCTGAAAATAAGCCCTTTGGTGTTTTTCTGTCCAAAAAAAATAATAAGACAGTGTCTTATTATCGGGGAAACATGGTAGAAGGAGGCAGCAGGAGGGTATTTCATGCATGGATAATGATGTGAGAAAGTGTAAGGAATATATGGGATATATTTGATATATATGTATGTGTGTATATGTATTTATGTGTGTATATATGCATATACACATACACACATGCACACACACACATATATATATATACATATACACATAGTGTGTGTGTGTGTGTGTGTGTGTGTGTATAGTATATATTTGGAGAAGGAAATGGCAAACCACTCCAGTATCTTTGTCAAGAAAACCTCAACTGGGGTAACAAACAGTTGGGCAGGAATGAAACAACTTAACATCGACATATTTTGAGACTGAAAATGATTGAACAACAACAAAGAGTAATAATAGCACAGTCTAGATGAACTATAGTTTGTGACTAGGAGATCAACCAAAAGGATCAGTTGAGAACAGTCATAATTCCCATTTTACAGATGATGAAAGTGAGGCTCAAAGAGGTTGTTACTGACCTGGGTCTCATCCAGGTCTTGAGCCCCTCTCTACTGTCTCTGAGCTCAGAACTCTTTCTTAGACTTCATGCTGCCCTTCACAAATTTGAACAGAGCAGTAATTCTTTTATATAACCACAGGTGAGCAAATAGTACTTCTAATACTGGGCATGCCAACATGCCCATGTGACCAGAGGATGTTTTCTTTTTCTTGGCTGATACTTGAAAGAGGGATTACCCTTTCATATTTCTTTTTCTAATAAGAATAGAATGAGCATTTCTCAGCTGAGCAGAAATCAAGCCAGAAATTTAAAGGGCAGAGTTTTCTATTCCTTAAGTCTACTGGGACTGAATTGAGAAGGATTCCTCCACATAAAGATTATCCATTTCAGATATTGAAACATAGGAGAACAGCACTATGAGTACAGTGGGGCTAGAAGCCCCAAGGCATAGTGGTAAATGGATTGGATCTGGAATCCAGGGTCTCAGTTGATTCAAATTTTAGTTCTGCTGCTTACAACCTCTGGAACCCTGAGAAAATCACTGCATCCCTCCAAGTCTCTTACCCTCGTTTATAAAAAGAAGGCATTGGAATAGATGACTTCTAATTCCCCTTTAGGATCTAAGTCCAATGATCCTGACCCCTAGTGTTGTAGTAAGGAGTAAATGGCATTGACAAGGATAAAATTCTGTGTGTGTGTGTGTATACATGTTATATGTGTATATTTTGACTGAAGCAATGCCCATTCAGTGATTAAGGCTAGGTAAGAAATGAAGCAAAGAATGGCCTCTTTTGCCTACTCAAAAAAAAAAAAATCACTCTGAGAGGGGAAGACCCTCAGGGTTTCTTGCCAAAATTGAAACAACTGCTATTTATATTCACTCTAAGCCATTGTTGGCAAATCAATGAAAGCCAAAGTGATTTGGGTTTAAGGTGTGGTCCTTAAGAAAGAGATCAGGGAAAGACCTTAGCTTAAAGAGGCCAAAAGTCTCTCACTGCATCAGAGGCTATCTCCAGTCATCCTGATCCATATGTGGCCACTGGACCCAGATGACTCTGGAGGAGAAAGTGAGGCTGGTGACTTTGCACAGTCCTCCCTCAGTGTAATCCAATTCATATGCATGGCATCACCTTCCTGATGTCATAGTCTTCAAGAACAAAGGACAAACAACAACAATAACATATATGTGAGTGTGTATATATATATGCATATATACATATACACATGTGTATTTTATTTATTTGTACATGTATATGCATGTCTACACACATATAGATATGTGTGTTATATAACTATGTACACATATACATATATATTTTAAGTAGCATTCTATAGGCACAACTTTGTGCTTTGAAGAAGATGAGTAGTTAGCATCTGTAAACTGCTTTTAACTATTCAGGATGTCCCCAAAGTCTTAGTGCAGTTTAAAGCTCTAGAATCTTAAACTATTAATAGCTCTAGTAACTTAAACTACCCTAAATATTTTGGAACACTCTGTACACATATTGGTGTGTGTGTGTGTGTGTGTGTGTGTGTGTGTGTGTATACACACAGATGTTTGTAGAAAGAGTGAAGTCTCGTTATGTAATAGAATGAATAGCAAGCCATCCTCAAAGCCAAGAAAACTTGCATTCAAGTCCTGCCTTTTATAACTGTTCTGTGTGACCCTGGGTAGTCATTCAAAACCTCAATGTTCCATTGAACTCACTAAGACCTTTAAGTAATAAAGAGAGTGCCAATCTCCATTGAAAAAGGGATTTCCCTATACCAATGAAATCATGGTATATATGTATGCATACATACAGGGGTGTCCCAAAAGTCTAAGTGCAGTTTAAGCTACCAGAACTAGTAGTTCCCATCCTAGGTATGTATAGAATATATAAGCATGTATTTGTATATACACACATAATATCTATATGAATACGCATATATATACACAGGGGTATATATACATACCTATATATGTATGTATATGTATTAGCTTAATGTTACAGTAGATAAAGGGCTGACCCTGGAGTCAGGAAGACCTGAGTTCAAATTCAATTCAGACACTTACTAGCTACATGACACTGGGCAAGTCACTTAACCTTGTTTGCCTCAGTTTCCTCATCTGTAAAATAAGCTGGAGAAGGAAATGACAAACCACTCTAAAATATATGTGTGTGTATGTATATATAAACATATACACGTGTATATTCTCTAATAGGAATCAGCAGAGCAGTGATCATCTTCCTTGCCTGGTTTTGGCTTAGTTCTTGAAAGTAAGATGGATGATGAGGGATCATTTTATGACTTTTTTTGGAGGGTCATACTTCCTCTATATACCCAGTCGCACATTTGCCCCATTCCTCCTTGTATTAAGAACAGCAGAAGCTTCACCTTATGTGTATTGTGATCCAGCCCCCAAGAGATGTATTCTTCCCATCCATTGGAGTTTGCATCTTGTTTCCTTTAAAGAAGACTCATAACTTATAGACTACATATGCCAGAAATATCTATGAATGATAAAGTGGAAAGAACACTGAATCTGAGGCCAAAGCTTTGAAATCTAGTCCTGGCTTTGCCTTGCACAGCTTCATAACTTTAGGTAAATCACTTAAACCCTCCCATCCACCCCAAACCTCAACCCTCATCTGTAAAATGGGGAATGCTAATAGTTTTCTATGTAACACTTTAAGGTTTGCAAAGAGATGTTCATATGTTATTTGATCTTCCCAACATCCCTGGAAGGTTACAGATTAGGAAACTGAGGCTGGGTTAGTTTTAGTCACACAGCTACTGAGGAAGTATTCAAACACTGGTCTTCCTGACTTCAAGTCATGCGTTCTGTCTCTGGGCCACTTTTTTTTCTCAAGGGTCCTCTTGTTGTTAACACTGTCCATAGGTTACTACAAGTTCCCCATTGTGTGCCCTATCTCCTCTTAAGACCTCTGTCTCTGAGGTACTGACCTTTTCCTTAATCCTTTATACTTCATCAAAATGTGCCTACCAGTCTACTCAACAAGTTGATCAACAAAAAGGATTTATTACGGACCAATATATGCCATGCATTGTCCTAAGCACTTGAGATGCAAAGAAAGAAAAAAAAAACAATCCCTTATCTTAAGGAGCTCTGTCTTTTGCGGGGGAACAACATAGAGTTATGTACAAACAAGAGCCACAAAAGATAAAATGGAGAATCTCAGAGGAAAGATTTTAAGAAGAAAGCCTTCTTGCATAAGGGAGACTCAAGAGAAGCCAAGGGAGTCAGGAGATGGATGGGAAAAGATGAAGTCCAGGCATGGGGTATAACCACTGAAAATGCCTTGGGTTAGCCAATGGAATACTTTGTGCCAGGAACAGCAAGGAAGCCAATGTCAGACAGATCCTACAGTTACGTTAGGGAATGAATACACAAATCTAGACTATGGTAGTGACAGGCAATAGATAGGACCCTATGTGAGTTATCTAGGTGATACAGCCATACATCTGAAGTACAGCTTATAGTGACCACACTGGATGAAGCCCATTGGTAAATTGGAGCGGAGTTAGAGGAGGTCAACTTCAATGGTAAAGAGCTTCCAATTCAGGTCACATAGGAAGGGACAGTCTAAGGAACTGGGGAAGAAAAGAGACAAGTACACATGTTTTCAAGTATTTGAAAGAATACCATGTAAAAGAGGGATTTCACTTGTTCTGCTAAGTCCCAGATATAGCAAGAACAGCCGTAGATAAAAGTTGCAGTCTAAGATTAAAGGATAACCATCATAGTTGTCATCGTGGTGGTTGTAGCTAGCATTTATATAATGCTTTAAAAATGGCAAAACACTTTCCAAATATTGACTGATTTTATCCTCACAATAATCATGGGAGGTGGGTCTATTATTATCCCCATTGTGGTTGTTTTTATTCAGTTGCTTTCAGTCTTGTCTGCTATTTCATGACACCATTTGGAGTTTTCTTGGCAAAGATACTAGAATGGTTTTCCATTTCTTTCTCCAACTTATTTTACAGATGAGGAAACTAAGGCAAAAGGGGTTAAGTGACTTACCCAGGGTCACATAGCTAGTAAGTGTCAGAGGCCAGATTTAGATCCACAAAGATGAGTCTTCCTGACTCCAGGCCCAGCATGCTATCCATTGTGCCACCTAGCTGGCCATTCCCATTTTACAAGTCAGAAAACTGAGACACAAAGCCATTGAATGATTTTCCCAAGGTTGCATAGCTAGTGTCTGAGTTAGGATTTAAATTAAGGCAGTTAAGTGGAACAGTGGATAGAATGCTGGAGTCAGGAAGACCTGAGTTCAAATCCAGTCTTAGACCCTAGCTATGCAACCTTGGGTCTCTTAATCACTGTCTTTCCTCCCTTCCTTCTTTCCTTCTTTTCTTTCATTTTTTTCCTCCCTTCCTTCTTTTCTTTTTTCCTTCTTATCTTGCTTTCTCTATCCCCCATCCTTCCTTCCTTCCTTCCTTCCTTCCTTCCTCCCTTCCTTCCTCCCTTCCTTCCTCCCTTCCTTCCTTCCTTCCTTCCTTCCTTCCTTCCTTCCTTCCTTTCTTCCTTCTTTCCTTTCTTCTTTCCTTCCTTCCTATTTCAAAAGTGTGTGTTGTGTTGAGGCAAATGGGGGAAAACTCTGGAGACTTTTCTAAAATCCAAAGTGATGAATGATGGAAGTTTCAAAAATAATAAGAACTCAAGGAGACATATAGGAATGGGGGGATTTTAGGCACCTAGCAATCATACTAAGTAGCTGATTACTTGCTTTATGCATGAGAAGGAATAGATCATGTCACATATGAACCCTGTGCACAGCTCCTTAAAAATAAGTAACTCATTGGGGTGGCTAGGTTGCACAGTGAATAGAGCACTGGCCCTGGAGTCAGGAAGACCTAGGTTCAAATCTGGCCTCAGACACTTAACACAAAAACTATCCATGTGACTTTGGGCAAGTCACTTAACCCCAATTGCCCTACCCTCCCCCCTCCAAAAAATTAAAAATAATATTTTTTTAAAAAGTAACTCACAATTCTATCCTACTCAAAAGTTTATAAATTATTTTTCTCACAACAAAGTAGAAACTACAAACATTATCGTTTCCATTTTACAGGTGAGAAAGTTGAAAGCTATTGAGGTAAAGTGATTTAGCTAAGATTATACAAGTAGTAAGTCACAAAGCTGAACCTCCTACCTGTGTTTGCTGGTGCCAAAATTCAAGCCTTTTACCACACTGCTCCCCTTTTATTGTTTCAAAGATTATTTTCATTTCAAAGATTATGAATATCAACTAAAAATGTCATGCTTCCTGATTTTACACATTGTGAAACAAGAGATAGACATTTTAGGTAAAGATGTATTGTAATTATTTCTGAGTCAGTGCTTGATTCACTAGATTTTAGGGATGATATTGCCAGCCTTGAGAACTCCCAGTATGGAATCTTCCTCTACCAATGAAGATTTGATAGATAAATCCTAGAGAATTTCCCAAGGTCAAGTGACTTGTCCACAAATAATAAATATCAAAGGAAGGATTTTAACCCAGATTTTCTTAGTGCTCTATCTATTATACCACCACAGTAACAGATGAGGAAAAAAGAAAAAAGGAGGGAGGAAAAAGACAGGAAAACAGACAGAATTTTTACTTACAGAAATATATATTTTGTAATGGGAGAAGAAATGCGTTGGAGCATATCCCAATTCTCATACTGCAAAATAGCAACAACCACTATAACCATTAACCACAATGTCTGTTTCCTCTGTGGCATCATGAAACTAATGAATTTTGAAAATTCAAATAATTACAGGTCTTTATGTTCATGGTTTATCATGCTCTACAGTATGATAATTTCCTTTGGTATTAGGTTCTCTCCAAATAAACTTTTTCAGTTGAGGGAAGGAGAGGGTCTAGGAGAGGCTTCCTATATTTCAAAAGCTAGCATTGCCCCATGTTTCTGAAAGGGGTGGTTTTTCTAGCATGGAGAGCCTTGGTTTTTCTTTTCTTCTGTTTGCTTCTCCTTGGCAATTCCACTCCATTTTGAGTCAGTGTGGTCCCTGTAGAAAGAGTCAAAGTGTTCAAATCTCTCAGCTTTGCCACTTAGCCCTGTGTGACCTTGGGAGACTCAGCCTTTCTGGGCATCAATTTCCTCATCTATAAAATGAGAGTTGACCTAGATGGCCACTGAAATCCATTCCTGGTCTATGATCTTATGGTTCTTTCCTAATATCTCAGTCTACCCCTGAGAAATTCTCCCTTTCAGAACTAAAGTTTGTAGCAAGGGTTCAGCCTTCTTTCTAGCTCTTTAAGGAGAAAGAAAATGGATAAGAAAGGTCAGCTATTGCAGAATTGGGAATCTGGAGTCTGGTCATTCACTTCATGTCATGATAGGATTATTAGAGCCAATTCTAATTGGCTATAACAAACAATGCCTTAAATTAGAGAGAGAGAGAGAGAGAGAGAGAGAGAGAGAGAGAGAGAGAGAGAGAGAGAGAGAGAGAGAAAGAAATGCCAAGTAGGACCCTGTGTTATTCCTTTTAATTCAGAAGCGAAAGCAGCCAAAAGAAGAAAAGAAATTTACCTTAAACATTAGTCCCTAAGAATTCTAACTGACTTCCACCAAGACCTTGGGTATTTTTGCTGTTCCCTGGCAACCCTTCTGCCACCACCTTGTTTGAAATTGAAAATGGAGTGGCATGAATGTAAATGAGGTAATAAAAGGAAATCTCCTGTGAAAACTGCTGACTTTGGCTGCCACGTGAATTGACAGTGTTGACACTACACAATTCAGATGCATTTCTTTGGTATGACAATTGGGAAACCTTCATATATATTGACATCTCAGCTGCAGCCTGTTAACCTCCATTAAGGCATAGTGTACAGCAATTTCCTGCTATGTTAGATATTTTCTGTTAATCTCATCAGGGCCAAAATCCTATCATTTGACTCTTCTTCCATATTTCCCTGGACTTCCACCCCAAACAACACTTCCAACCCTAAGGTTGGAAAGAAAATGAAGATTTGCTTAGTGCCCTGTACTTTTTTGTCATTTTTAACAGGGGGGAAGGATTCATTTTATTGCTCCTTTTTTGCATAGATAATGTCTAAATGTAAAGGAATCACAGACTTGTAGAGTTCTCAAGCTGGGAGAGATTTCAGAGGTTATCTAGTCTAGAGCTTCTTAATTTTTTTGTCATGACCCCTTTGGCAGTTTGCTGATGCCTTCTCAAAATAATAATTTATTTAAAAAAATAAATAATTGGAGGAAATGCTAAAATTTTAGGTAGAAGTCAGTAAAAAGAGTGATGTGATTTTTTTTTCCCCATCCAAGTTTCCTATTGCTTCCATGAGCAAATGCTGTGTTTGGCATTCAAAGCTCTTCATAACCAAGCCCCCACCTTCCTTCATACTTATCTTATATCTTTCACCTTGGCACCCACCCTTCAATCCCATGACACTGATATCCTGGCTGTTCCACACCAACACTCCATCACTCCATCTCTCAGCTCCAGACATTCTCTCTGACTGTCCCCTGTACCTGGAATGCTCTCCCTCCTCTGCTCTGACTGCTGATATCCCTGGCTTCCTTTAAGCCCCAAATAAAACCCCATCTTCTATAGGAAGCCTATCCCTGACTTCTCCTAATTCCAGGGCTTTCACTCTATTAATTCTTGCCTATTTATCTTGTATGTAGCTTGCTTTGTATATATTTGTGAGTTGTTTCCCCCTTTAGACTGTAAGCACTTTGAGGGCAAGGACTATCTTTTGCCTTTTTTTATATTTTAACATTTATTTTTGGAGGGGGAAGGGCAGGGCAATTAGGGTTAAGTGACTTGCCCATAGCCACACAGCTAGTAAGTGTTATGTGTCTGAGGTCGGATTTGAACTCAGGTCCTCCTGACTCTAGGATCAGTGCTCTATTCACTGTGCTGCCTAGCCACCCCTATAGTAACATTTTATGTTCCTCTCTTATCTTCCTCTCTCCCCTCCCTGAGAGAGTAAGCAATCAGATATAGGTTATACATGTGTAATTATGTAAAACATTTCCATATATAGTCATTTTGTAAAAGAAGACTTGAATAAAAGGGAAAAAATGAAAGAAAGTGAAAAATAGCATGCTTCAGTCTATATTCAAACAACATCAGTTCTTTCTCTGGAGGCAGATACTTCACTTCATCATTAGGTCTTTGATATTGTCTTAGATCATGATATTGCTGAGAATAGCTAAGTCTTTCACAGTTCTTCATTGAACAATGTTGTTATTAATATGTATAACATTCTCCTGGTACTGTTCACTTCATTATGCATCAGTTCATGTTGTCTTTCCAAGTTTTTCTGAAAATATCCTGCTTATCACATCATATAGTACAATAATATTCCATCACAATCATATATCATAGCTTGTTTAGCCATTCCCCAGTTGATGGGCATCCCTTCTATTTCTAATTCTTAGCCACCACAAAAAGGGCTACTATAAGTATTTTTGTACAAATAGGTTCTTTTCCCCTTTTTTTGCATGTGGTTAGGATATAAACCTAGTAGTGGTATTGGTGGATCAAAGGGTATATGCAGTTTTTTAGCTCTTGGGGCACAGTTCCAAATTGCTCTCATGAATGATTGTATCCATTCACATCTCCACCAACAGTGCATTAATGGCCCAGTTTTCCAACATCCAACATTTTCTTTTTTTGCCATATTAGTCAATGTGATAGGTGTAAGGTGGTACCTTCAGGCTGTTTTAATTTGCATTTTTCTGATTGATAGCTATTTAGAGCATTTTTTCACATGAGTATAGATAGCTTTAATTTCTTCCTCTGAAAACTGCCTGTTCATATCCTTTGACCATTTATCAATTAGGGAATGACTTATATTTTTATAAATTTGACTCAGTTCTCTATATATTTGAGAAATGAGGCCTTTATCAAAGATACTTATTGCAAAAAAATTTCCCCAGTTCTATGCTTTCCTTATAATTTTGGCTGCTTGGGTTTTGTTTGTTTTTGCCTCTTTTTGTTTCCCCAGCAGTTAACATAGTGCCTAGAACATAGAAGGTAGTTAATAACTTCTTATTGATTGATTGATTGAAATCTGTCTGTAGAGCCCAGGTTAAGATCCTTAATCTAGTCCAACTTCTTCAATTTACAGAGGAGGAAAAAGAGACCTTGAGGGAAGAAGTGATTTGCCCAATGTCACATGGCTAGTTAGTGACAGCTGAGACCAGAACCTGGGTCTCCTGAGATACATTGCAGTGTATCTATGTGGCTAGCTGTCCCTGGAAAGCTAATCTAATAGAGTCTCTTGAAACAAATACTGACTATCTACAGTACATAAAACACTAGGCTAGATACTGTAGGATACCCCTAGGTAGCATAATAGAGTGTTAAATTTGGAGTCAGGAAGATCTGATTATGAATCCTGCCTTAGAGACTAGGAGGGGGACCCTCCTCAAGGCTTTTAAACTCTCAGCATCAGTTTCCTAATCTGCAAAATGAAGATAATAATATCACCTTCCTTAATGCGCTATATAAATGTAAATTATTATTTTTATTATAAGATACAGTCTTGCCTACAAAGAGGTTAAGTCTAGTTGGAAAATGAATGGAAAAAAAAGGAAAGCGACCACTGTGCCCAGCATTTAGCTATATAAATTCTGTACATATATATTATAAAAAAGAAGGCGGTGCCAACTTTCAAAGAATGTTTATTCTACCAGAGAAGACCACACATAGGGCAGTGGTGGCCAGGACGGGGTATTTTGGTTTTTAAAGTGACATACAGAAAGTGTGAGTAGGAGTCTACTCCCACACTTCCTGGGTATTAACTTGAGCTCCATTGACTCTCCATGCTTATTACCTCAGCAAGTCTGAGGATTCAGAGGAAAGTTCTCACCCCCTACCCCCCCCCCATCCTCATGAGATGACTAGAAGATAAGCAGAGCTTACCTTACAAGTAAAATAAAGAAGCATTGTGTAATTAATCCATCAACAAGCATTTATGGATCACCCATTTTACTCCAGACATTTTAAGGTGCTGGGGATAAAAATGTAAAAAGTTAAATAGTCCCTGCCCTCAACAAGCTTATATTTGATTGAAAGGAGGCAACAGCACATGTAGCACAAATAGGCTTTGGGGATCATCCTCCCCCTGTTATTGTTTGTCCTTCATTTTCAGAGGACCAGTGACATCATGGGTGATGTCTGGACTTATAAAGAGTGAATTGGATTTAAGTGAAACAAAGTTGCATAGTCATCCGCCTCACTCTTTCTTCCAGAATCACTGAAGTCCAGTTGCAGGACAATAGTCAGGACAACTGTTGATGGCCCAGAATGTGGCTGATGACCTTGGCATTTTTGAAGTCTAACCAAGCTCTAAGCGCCCCACAGCATTTGCTTTAGCCAAATTCATGGTCTTTGGAATAAATTGTTCTCATCAGCCCTTTCCATCAGGGAAATTCTTCACATGCTGCGGTAGACCCGCACTAACTCACTGCCAGCTCTGAGGCCTGTTGGATACCCTCAACATGGGTTAGCTCATCAGCCTACATGGTTTTACCAGGGTATGGCCATTATACATGTTATAGTTTATTGGAGCCACAAGTGAGAGTTGGATGACAGGTGGACACCAAAGGTGGATGAGCAGTCCTCTGTTTGCCTCAGTTTCCTCATCTGTAAAATGGTCTGGAAAAGACAATCCAAACCACTCCAGTATTTTTGCCAAGAAAATCCTAAATGAGGTTATGAAAAGTCAAACTGGACTGAATAACAACAGAAAAAGGCAGGTAGAAGATAGCCAGAAACAAAAGCTATGACTTGGAACATGCAGTCTATTTGTGGAGATAAGATGCTGATACATAAAAGAAAAAGAAAAAAATCATAAATGTTAAGTACCAAATTAGTGGTATAGTCAATCAATAAGCATTCATTAAACCCTTGCTGTGTGCTAAGCACAGAGGCTTTTGCCCTCAAGGGGCCCACATTCTAATAGAGGATAAAACATACAAATATATCTATTTGAATATATTGAAAATGGAAGGTAATGAGGAAGAGAGAGACATTTTAGATATGCGAAAAGTTTCCTGTAGAATGGAGGATTTGAGTTGAGACTCAAAGGAAGCCAGTGAAGTTAAGAGGCAGAGATTGAGGAAGAATATACCAGGTAGAAGGGAAAGTCAATGCCAAAGCAGAGCTTCAGGAAATGGAGTGTCATGTGTGAGGAGCCCCGAGAAAGCTCCTGTTGTGGGATTGTAGAGTACACAGAGGGAGGTAAAAGAAGACTGGGAAGGGGCTAAGGTTCAAAGGGCTTTAAAAGCCAGAGATAATAGGGAGACCCTGGAGTTTATAGAGGAGGAAGATGACATGTTCAGACCTGTATTGGAAGACAATCACTTTGGCAGCTGGAGGATTGGAGATTGATTTGAGTAGGAAGATATTTGAGCCAAGGAGTCGAATTAGAAGGCCATTACAGTAGCCCAGGGGCAAGGTGATGACAGCCCGCAAAAGAGAGAGGCTATGTGAGTGGAGAGAAGATGACTTACGTCAAAGATGTCATGAAGGTAAAGACTAAGACTCGGCAGCAGAAAGGGATGTGGGGTGAGTACAAGGGAAGATGTAGGGATGATTCTGAGGTTTCAAGCTTGGGTGACCAGGTGGATTCTAATAATGAAGATAGAAAGAATTCATGGCCTCTGCTCTCATGGAGAGAAACATCTAATAATGAAGATGGACAGAAAAAAACACAATACAAGTTAAGAAATGGTGTCTCACTGCTTACAACTTCAAGTATACCTTGCCATTCCTTTGTTTACAGTGTTCTCTCACCCTAAAATGAGCTTCTACCTGTCCATTTACATGACCGTTTTCTACCTATCTTCCAAAGCTTGGTTCATGAAGCTTTCTATGAACCACAAAGACAGACACTAGTTTGAACTAATTTAACCCTTCATATCTATCTTATTTCACTTCCACATTGTCTTGTATTATAGTTATTTGTGTAGAGTGCAGATAGCAATTGTTCTGGCCATAAACTCTGAAGGTTTTCCCCTCCCAAACTGATTCTCTTATGTAGGCAAACTAATCAATCTTTTGTCTTAATCCTTAACTTTTAATTACTCAATGGGTGTTTCCTCAGACAAACTGAGACCTAGGAAAGACCTTAGCTTAAAAGGTCAAGATTCCCCACTGCATCCATGGCCATTGCCTTTCATCCTAACCTACATCTTACTACTGGTCTTTGATGACTCTGGAGAAGAGAGTGAGGTTGATGACTTTTGCACAGCTCTGCCTCACTTAACTCCAATTCATTTGCAAGTCAAGACATCACCTTTCTAATATCTTTGGTCTTCTTCCAGGACAAAGGACAAACAACAACAATTTGTGCCAAGTTCTTGTCAGCTCTTTTGGGAAATAAGCTCCCTGATGACAGAAATCTTATTCTTTATGTGACCATGGATGAATGAAGTTTCTCGTTTTCAGTTTCTTATCTACAAATTGGGGGGAGGGGGGACATGGGACATGGAACTAGATAATTCCTAAGGTCTCTTCCAGATCTAAAATATGTCATCACAGTGGAGAGGTCTTATTCACATTGACACCATCTCCATCTCCCTGCTAAATCTAAGGTTATCCAATCTTGGGTAAATCTGTGAGTAAGTCTTTATTCTCCGGACTATACTCCTGACTTTCCACAGGACTTCGGCTTCCATGTCACTAACAGGAAGCTTAATGCCTCCCTAGAATACTTCTCAAATTGGAAGTATCATGGACCCCTGCAGCCTCTCCCTCTGATTGACTGGTTCCTCCCAGAACCTCCATTTTAAAGAGGAAGCCCAGGTCAACTATGTCTTCATTTTTTTTTCCTAGGCATCACTCCTGACTAGCCACAGGGCTTCCTCTGCCACTGTCCTGAACTGGGTACCCCATCTCCCCTTTATTTATTATTTTCACCACTAGAATGTAAGGCTCCTTGAGTCCAAAGACTATTTTTCATTCTGCTTGCTTGTATATCCTAGACCCTACCCTTACTGTAGTGCATGGCACACAGTAAGTGCTTGATAAATGCTTGCTGACTAGACTTTCTCTCTCCCTCAAGACTTTGCACATAGTAAGTAGCCAACACAAATACAGTAAGTAAGTAAGTAAGTATAAGTAGCCAGCACAAAATAGCAACTAGTGTGAGGCAGGAGAAGTGGTCATTTCAAAGGGTAGGGCCACATGCTCTCACAGGAATTCAGGAAATGGGACATTGTGGTAGGTCTAAAAATCAGCCTAGGTGACAGAGGAGACCAAGCCCTAATGTTACTTAATACTGACAACCATGTAATGTCTTTCATTAGTTGAAAAGAATTATCATCACAACCTAATATTTGGTCTGTAATAATTACTAATGGTTCTTTAGGGATTCATGGCACATTAAAAGAATGTTTTAAAAAGCCATCAACAGCCCTTATCATCTTTAATATCTACTGTAATCATGGCCCTGCCCTTAATAGTAAGAGTAATAATTGTCTCTGTTTAATTTACTGTGTGGTTAAGGTATTTTTCTATTGTAAACCTGGATTATGGAAAACCATTGGCTTCAGACTGTATCATCTCCTTTGTGACAATGAGCTTTGGAATTCCAGAAATGGGAACATGGTGGTAGGCAACCCAAACAGGCAATTTGGAGTTTATAGTGGAGAGTCAGTCAGGAAAATAATCCCCTATTTCCTTAAAAATTCTGCAACTGCTCTGATCCTTTTTTGAGCTGTTTGTGCCCACATACACATACACAGACATATGTGTGTATGTATATGCATATATATTACAGTATGTATATTATATAATATAATTAATTATACTATGTATGTGTACATGTATATATTTCCTGGATCACTGCCTTGTCCTGGTGGAGAGGCTTTTGTAACTCAATTGTCTGGGATAAAAGAGTTCAGAGTCTGAGATCAGAAAAGGTCTCTATTCTTCCTCATGAGAAAGGACCCTCTGCCCCTGTCGCTCAAATGGCGTCTGCCAAGGAGAGAGCAACAGGTAGAAGCAAGCCCATGGTTATATAACCTTCTAATGCAGAACCCCGGGAATCTATCTCAGAAACAAAGGACACAGAAACATGTGGGTGAACAGTGCAAGGCCAGGAAAGCAGTTTTGTCCTTATTTGGCATATCTTGTGCTGAGGTGCCACTGGGGAGAGTCTCCATTGCTCTAAGTCCCAGATTCCTGTAAGGTTAGGTGACTTCTAAACTTAGGCCTAGTGGATGCTGAAGCCACTCTAGATTTGATTTTTCAAAATGGGGAAACTTCATTGCAAATTATCCCTCACACAATGAAACTATGAACCATGCCATGAGAGGTTTCCCAAGATGGATAGGTCATAGTGGAGAGTTCTGAAAAAAGGTAATCCACTGGAGAAGCAAATGGCAAACAACTCCGTTATCTTTGCCAAGAAAACCCTATGGACAATGGGCCCAGCATACTAAGATCCATTGGATCACGAAGAGTCAGACATGACTGAACAATAATGTGTGTCTATATTAATTGTACTTACATATGTATATATTTTCTCCCAAAAGAGAATGTAAGTTTCCTGAGGATAGAAAGTGTTTCATTTTTGTCTTTGTATCCACAACACCAAAATAGTGCACACAGTAGGCATTGAATAAAAGCTTGTTGATTGATTGATTAATTGTTTGGAAGACAATTCTGGGAGCCAATGAGAAAGGCAAGTTCAGGAAAAAAGACAGGATGATTTAAGCTTTGTGCTACTAGACCATATGGTCTCTATAAAGTAAAGGTTCAGATGTTGATCTAGGGCAGTAGCTAAATCTAGCTTAACAAAGGACATAACTATTTGTAACAATCAGCTGTCAAATTTGCTTCCAGCCAAGCAATCAGGACAAAAGATTAGCAGATGGAGGCAGAAAAAGAAGATAAGGAAGAGGTTGGAGGGAAAGAGGAGAGGGGAAGAGAATAATAGAGATGAGGAGGAAGAGGGAAAAAAAATAACAGTTTCCAAATACCAGAGACCCTCAGATCTGACTGTGAAAATAATTAGATTCCAGGCAAGGAAGAATCTTTCTTACTCATGGTTGGAGCCAGAGGCAAGGATGGGATTTCAATAGACCCTTAACTATTGAAAATAAGGACAACCACATGGTACTTTTAGACCTGACACCCAAAGGAAGACTCTTTTAAGACCAGAGATGACAGTACCTGTTGTAAGCCTGAGACTTCCACACCTAGTGCTTATAGAGAAAAACATTCTATAAACACTAAGACACAAAGAATACTTGTCAAAAACCAAATCTACTTCAGTCTGAAGACTTGAGATTAAATCTAGTCCAAACAGGATTTGACCAAATGACTCAGAGGGCAAAATTGAGAAAGTCAGACCCAAGAAGAGGAATTAAAAATGAATAAGGCCTAAGTAGGACCAGAATTAATTGTTAAAGATTTATAGACATTTATAAAATGTGCATAATTTAATGCCTTATATGTCTCCTTAGTAATAAAATCCTTAAAACCTAAAAAAAAACAAAAAAACTTTGTGTACTGTTTTAAGGGAGCAAGGCTACAGAGAAGCAAAAAGGCAGCATAGCCAGTTATAAAGTGTCCTGGAGTTGTAATCCAGAAAATTTGCCTTTAAATCTGACTTCAGATGCTTTCTGGCTGTTTGACTTTGGCCAAGTCACTTAACCTTAAGCCTCCATTTCCTTATTTGTAAGGTGGCGATGATAACAGCACTCACCTAACAAGGTTCTTATGAGAATCAAATGAAAGAAGATATGTAAAAAGATTTTTCCAAATCTTAAAACATGATAGAAATGTGAGGTATTATTAGTGCCATTCAATAGCTTTGATTCCATAGTAATGGAGTCTGGATTACAAGGACAGGTGGTAACAGTGAGGAATTAATAAAGGGAAACTGGCATTCTAAGCCCTAAGACTGAACTTAAAAAAAAAAAAAAGTAGGGTCATGGGGATGCAGCAGGCTTGTAGCAGTTTGATTTTTTAAAAAAAAGCTTAAACATTGTTATTACTTTGTCAACCTAAGTACAACATGGTCACTGATTATTAGTTCAGTTAAAACTCGATTCAACAAACATTTATTGAGCCCTTAAGCGTTTGTTAAATGTATGTATATGGCTATGCTAAGCATTGGTTATACAAAGTCAAAAAAAATATGATTCTCTGCCCTCAAGGAATATGCATTCTACCAAAGGTATTCAAAACACACACTGGTAAGTAAATATAAAGCAATGCCCTTAAAAATACATCAGGAAGGATTTATTGTTGTTCAGTCATCTCAATTGTGTCCAGCTCTTTTTTTTTTTTTTGAGGGGAGAAGGTAGGGCAGTTGGGTTAAGTGATTTGCCCAAGGTCCCACGGCTAGTTTTGTGTTAATTGTCTGAGGCCGGATTTGAACTCAGGTTCTCCTGACTCCAGGGCCGGTGCTCTATTCACTGTGCCACCTATCCCCCCCCACTGTGTCCAACTCTTCATGACCCCATTTGGGTTTTTCTTGGCAAAGATACTGGAGTAGTTTGCTATTTCTCTCTCAAGCTCATTTTACAGATGAAGAAATGGAGGCAAATGGAGTTAAATGACTTGCCCAGGGTCACACAGCTAGTAAGTGTCTGAGGCCAAATTTGAACTTAGGAAGATGAGTCTTCCTAAGTCCAGACTTCATGCTCTTCCCACTGAGCCACCTAGCTGCCGTTCAGGAGGGTTGAGTACTAATCACTGGGATGACTGGGAAGCATCTCACATAGGAGGTTGTTACAGAATTGTGCTGAGAAGAAAGCTAAGGCTGCTAAGAGACAGGGAAGGGGAAGGAGTCTGTTCCACACCAGCGGTGTTGGGAGGGAAGGAGAGAAGAGAAAACCTATCAAAAGGGGCAGTTGAGACAGGTGACAGCTAGTGAGCCAATGTGAATGAAATACAATGCATGAAATAGAGTGACACAGAAGATACCTTGTACAGAATTTTAAATTCCAGGCTTAGAATTTTGCTCGTTACCCTAGAGGTAATAGGGAGCTAATGAAATTTTTTGAACAGCGGAGTAACACGATGAAGACTGTGTTTAAAGAACATTAATTTGGCAGCTACTGTGAATGATGGATCTGAGAGGCAAAACACTGGAAGCGAGGAGACCAATTAAAAAGCTATTGCAACAGTTCAACTAGGAGGTGGACAAGGGCCTGATCTAGACTGGAGGCTCATTGAGTGACATGAAAAGGAAGGTGGCAAGAGATGTTGTGAAGGTGGAAGTGACAGAATCTGTCAGTGGATTAGATGAAGTAGAGGGAAAAGACAAGGATGACTGCAAAGTGGTGAACTTTGGTGCCTGGAAGCATCCTCTAATTAAAACAAACTGTCGGGGCCCAACAATTAACAAGAGAGGCAACTTCCTAGCTGCAATGGATTCCCATTTCAGTATACCTTGTTAGTCCGCCTTCTCTCCTTTGCACATGGAAGAGTAATTAGGATGCAGTTGGCCACAACCAGCATATAAGTATTCCTGTGTCCATTTCTCGGCAATTACACATAGGCATACTGTATTTCTTTTAACACACCTATAACTCATCTAACTAATTTGTAGACAGATACATAGGTATCCTCAGACTTCCAAACACAGGGATCGTTGCTTATACTCCCCCAAACTTTTTCCAACTCAAACATTATGTATAATAGAGAAAAACATAGATATTTACTTTTGTGTTGGTCTTATTATTTTTTCCCCTTTCCCTTGAAACCTTGAAGAGACATCAAAATAGTATCAGTGGTGGCTGACATGTGTTTGGATTTCACAGGGGAAGTGTCACTTTCTCTGATCTTAAGGGCAAGAATTCATTTTGGGATCCCATCATTATTACTTGACTACTGTCTACAAAGTCAAAGGGAGTTATTCATGAAGTCTTAGGAGACATTGTTACCTAACAATGACAATGGGCATTATTGAACCAATCTGTCTTGTCCGAGGTGGTTTTAATTACATTGGCTTCAACAGAAACATTATTTCCAAGCAACAGTCCATCCCAGAGTTGAAAACCTGGACCTTTTATTTCCATTGCTGTCTTTGGGCAGCCTACCTATAGCGTATAGATTGTAGGACTTGGAGCTGAGAAGCTCTTAGTGAGAATCGTACCTCATACACACATGCCTGGTGCAATTCTAGGCAAATCACTTAATCTCTCTGTCTCAGTTTCCTTATCTGTTTTAGAGAAATCACTTTCTTTCTTCTAGCTATAGCTAATGCTATAACTTCTGTGAAACCATTCTTGATCCTGCCCCAATTGCTGGTGCCTTCCCTAACCCCCTTGTATTTAACTTTTTTTGTGTTGTGTTTCTATTTATTTTCTATATTTATTCTGCATATACACATGTATGGGTATACGTATACTTGTGTCCCTCATTAGAAAGTAAGTTCTATGAGAACAGGGTTTGTTGCATTCTTTTTTTTTTTAATTTTATTTTATTTTGAATTTATGGGATAAAACAAGCATTTTCATAACATAGTATAATAAAAAGATGATTGCACATGAAACTGCAAATCTATTATATATAACTTGCTGTTCATTTTAAATGTGTAATAAAGTTATCATGTAAATTTATTTTTTCTTATTTACATTTTTTCTTCCCTCCCCTCTCCCTTCATTTTAGAGATGGCTACCATTAGACACAAATAGGTATATGTGTGTGTAATATACATGTATACATATATGTAAAATTATTCAAGACATACTTTTATTTATCAGCTCTTTCTCTGGATGTAGATAGTATCTTTCTTCATATGTCCTTTATGGTTAATTTGGGTATGTATAAGTCAAAATTACTTTCTTGGCCCAAAGAGTTATTAAATTGCCTATATCCTTTGATCCAGCAATATCACTACTAGGTGAGTTTCCAAACATGATTAGGTAAAAAGGAAAAGAACTTATGTATTCTAAAATGTTTTAGCAGTGCTCTTTTTGGTGGCAGAGAACTGGAAATTGCAGGGATGCCCATCAATTGAGGAATGACTGAACAAGTTGTTGTATATATGATTGTGATGGAATAATACTGTGCTATATGAAATGATGAGCTTGATGATCTTAGAAAAACATGGAAAGACACAAAATAAAGAACAAAATGAACCGAACCAACAGAACACTGTATACAGTAACAGCAATATAGTTTTATTCTTTTTATTTGAATCCTCAGAACCCAGAACAGTTTTTGGCATATAATAGGTGCTTAATGAGTGCTTGTTGATAGATCAAGCTGAAAAATGGGGATAATAATAGTACCTGCCTCACTGGCTATTGTGAGGACCAAACAAGATAATATACAAAAAGCATTTTGCAAACTCAAACATTGTGTAAATGGTAGCTGTTATTATCATTCTGATGTCCTGGCCCTGAATATTTTCTCTTCTCTTTCAGGCTATGTACATGTTCTATGCTTTGGCCATTGTGTGTGATGACTTCTTTGTTCCTTCTTTGGAAAAGATTTGTGAAGTAAGTATCTCTCTCTCTCTCTCTCTCTCTCTCTCTCTCTCTCTCTCTCTCTCTCTCTCTCTCTCTCTCTCCATGGGTTATCAAGTAATTTAACTGTTTCTCAAAGGTTTTAATGATAGTACCATTTGAAAGAAAACCTTTCTCTTTCTGTTGACTTAATTTAGGGCCTTCATATGTGGCATACAATTCAGTTATTTCTAGGAAGCCTTCAACTGAAAGAGGAATTGGCCTCTAAATTTGTGTGAAACTACTACAAAACTAGGTTTACCATTTTCATGGCTACAAAGCAAAATAATATAATCCTTTCCCCCATCTCCATTTCCTCCTCCCTCCCCTCCTTTTCCTCCTTCTCCTGTAACCCTCTTTTATAGCTTCATACAGGTCCTTACAAAGTCTGAAACTTTCAGACACAGGTTTCTCTCCCTCTTTTTCTCTCTGTATGTATATATAATTCTCAAAGCAGAAGCTAGAAAAAGATAAGATGAAAGAGTTGGGAATAAAGACCAGGAAAAAAGATGATGTTAGAAGTCATCACAATAAGAAGGATACTGAATACCAAGTTAAATCACTTTAATCAAAAATATTCACCATATCTGCAACTCTTTCATTCTGTCTCCCCTTTCATCTCCCTTGTACATTTTGAAATTCAATTCCCTTTATCTGGGAGCTCTGTGGCATTTTTTTAAAATTCAGAATCCCAGTTGGGAAAAGGGATTTCTCTCTCCCACGCCTCCAATCTGGAGCTCCTTCTGTGGTTTCTCTAAAATATGAGTCCCCCGGAGAATGAGATTGCTTAAAAAAAAAAACCCTAGCTACTTATTGTTTAAAATCTAGGCAGGACTTTTTAAAGGCTTTATTATTAATATAATAACAAATAGAAATATTTATATGACTCTTTAAGGTTTGCAAAGCACTTTACAAATACCACTTCAATTTTTTTCTTCACAACAAACCTGAGAGTAAGGTGCTGTTATTATCTTCATTTTATAGATAAAGAAAATGAGATATAATGACTTGCCCAGAGATGCATAGCTAATAAGTGTCTGAAGCCAGATTTGAACACAGGTCAGTCTGACTCCAGATTCAGAGCCTGAGCCATTGTACTACTAGCTGATATTACTAACAATCCTTCATTAATTTCCTACTCCATGACTCCTTGTGGAATGAAAGTGACCCTGAGACCTTGAATACTCTGCCTGCCCCTGGAACTCAAGTGCTGGTAGATCCCTCCCCTGGAAAGCCTTCTAAGAGGTACAAGATGATAGGCTATATATCTGTCTGGCTAAGGGCCAACCTACATAAATCTGGAGATACTCATTACTAGGAAGACTGCAGGGTAATTAATGTTTTAGCAGCTCTTAAAGACCATCTAATAAGTTGTGGCAAGATTGTGATCTGGGTCCGTAGTGTGAATACTCACTCACCGTGACAAGATGACAGATCTTTGAAGTACTAATCTGGGACTTGGGTTCAGAAGTATAATAAGTAGAGAGAACTTTTAATATGGAAACCTCCCTATCCAAGCTCATATTGGTCATTTGTTTGAAATTTATATTCAGAGAGCTGCCTAGGTCGCATGGTCAGTATGGGTCAGAGGTAAGATTTGAACCCAGGCCCCCCTCCAAAACCAGCCCATTTTCTGCCATGGTAAATACCCTGCTACTTCTCTGAAGTAACAATAATAATAACAACAACAGGAATTCATATAAAGGATTACAGAAGGATTGTTGGTGTAAATCTATGCAAAGAGGGGAAAGCTTTAAGGGAGCTAGGACCATTTGTGGGGCAACTAAGTGCTCCATGGATAGTGTGCTGGACTGGTAGTCAGGAAGACTGGGGTTCAAATCCTACTTCAGACACTTAATTAATTAGTGGTGTGACCCTGGGAAAATCACGTAACCTCTCTTAGCCTCAGTTTCCTCATCTGTAAAATGAGGATAAAAATAACATCTACCTCACAGGATTGTTGTGAGGATGAAATGAGATAATAAATGCAAATCTCTTTTCAAACTCTTAAATGCTGTATAGAAGCTATTATTACTTAATTATAGGAAACTGAGGACAAAAGAGGCTGTGACTTTAATCAGTTAAGAAGCACTTATTAAGTGGCTACTCTGTGCCAAGCGTTCTGCTAGGAATTGGAGCCAGTATACAGCCAAAAGTGAAAATAGTCACTGCCTTCAAGGAAATTAGAATCTGGTCAAGGAAGATAAAATGCACATATATAGATAGATGCAAAACAGAGAGAAAGTGATTTTGAAGAAATTCCAGCAACTAGGAGTTGGGGGAGGGAGGAAGGGGGCAGACGGTCATGAAAGGCCTCATGAATAAGGTGAGAGCTGGAGGTGAAGAGAGTACATTTCAGGCATGGGTCTTATAGGTATTTAAGTAGTAGCTATAGGATTCACATTCACATTGTGTGATTCCAAGATCAGCAATCTTTCCAGAATACCTCCCTTAAGGAGGTATAGTGTCCACAGCATTTGGGGACCATTTTACTGATAAGACCCCTAAGTAGAAAGGAACATATTTTGTGAGCAAAGATGGCCTTTATTTAAGTGATTTGGAGACTCTTGATGATGCTTGCAAGTCTACCATCAAATTGGCTTACTCTTTTGTGGGCAACATTATTCCCCTCTTTCCCTTGCCATTGTCTTTTTGAAATTAAGATAGTCTGGGGAGGGATCCCTGACATTCTGATATGAATCTATCAATTTTTTTTTTCTATTGAATTGGGCCAAGTTAACAACCTCAGAACATTAGGCATCTGGTAGGGAAGAAGCATTGAAAAGAGAGAGAGGAGTGACAAATGGAGAGTCATAAGTAACCTCAAACACTTTATAGCCCAGATAGTTTTACCAGGTTTTCCCTGTTTAGGTGATGCTTTGCCAGAAAATGGACAAAGTAGAGAAATGAAAACAAGAGAACAAGGGGGGTCAGCCCTAGTCATGTTTTCCAAGGCACCTTGTCCCACCCCTCCCCTGATATTCTAATCCAATCTTGTATAAAAATGGTTATGACAAAGATTTTTTGTTTTGTTTTCTTTTTATGCTGTTCTAAGGAGAACTGCTGTGACTTCTCTGAACTGTTAGGAAAGTTGAAAAAACATTAGACATGTGAATTTGTGGGTGGTAGGGAAAGAAGTTTACATCTGTATATGTCTATCTATCTATCTATATATATATACATATATATATGTATATATATATATATATATATATATACATCTCTCTGGAAATGTGGGGCCAATTTTAATCTAAAGTTACATTTTCTCACAAGATTATAGGATTGAGATGAGAGGAAATCTCATGGCTGCCTAGGAGGGCTTTTACACCTAGAACTATATCTCATGTCTCCTGGAGTTCATAACCCATGTGGGAGGGGAGGCTGGCCTTGGGCAACTAGGAAGAAGACAATTTTCAATTTGGGGGTAGTTGCATTGTGGAGGAGGGTGGAATCAACACCCTGCATCAAACCACAATGTAAGTAACTAAAAACCTGCAGCAGGGATAGCTAAATGATACAGTGAATAGAGCACCGTCTGTGGAATCAGGAGGACTTGAGTTCAAATCCATCCTCAGACACTTGACACACTATCTGTGTAACCTTGGACAAGTCACTTAACCCCAACTGCCTTGCCTTCCCCCCCCTCCAAAAAAAATAACACAAAAAAACCCCTGTAGCATTTGATACAGGAAAGTTGGGATCAGGGAAAATTGGTGGGAAGATGAAAGAGAAAATCAGAAGGTGCAGAAGAAAGGAGAGAGTGGATAGAAAGCTTTGGAAGCATGAAGTAAAACCCATACAGAGACTCAGTTGTGCGATTGGTATTAAATACCTGTGACGTGTAAGATGCAGTAAGAAGTAAAGAGGTCTAAGGATGAGCTCCTCAGGAAGCTTAGTCTAAGAAGACAGACAAGAGGCTTACTTCTAAAAAGGTGTGCTTGTACCATTATAAGAAATGTTAAAGAAATGGCATAGATAATTCACACTTAGAGGTGATCAGGGAAGGAGGAGGTCACTTTCAATAAGCAGAAGCATCACAGAGGAGGTGGTACTTGGCCCAACCATAGCACAAAGCATACAGAGAGGAAAAGAGCAGAGAAGGCGCAGTCTCCCAAGATTCAGATTGAAGCCCTGGCTCTGGCTTCTCTAAATTATTTGTCCTAGAGCAGGTCACATAACCTCTCTAGACCTGTTCTACTCATCTGGAAAATGGGAATAATAATACCTGTCCTACTAACCTTACAAAGTGAGGAGCAATTTAAATTACACATGTGTGTACACAAAAGTATATGTGTGTATATATTAACAAAATATACACATATATGTATTTGCATAGTGTGTGTATGTATAGCTTTGTGCTTGTCTTTGTTACATATGATAGACACATAATAAATGTCTATTGAATTGTTGATTCAAAGATAAAATTAATATCAGAGTGAACAAAGTTGTAACTGTGCAATATTGTATGTAGAGAATGCAAGCAGGTCATTCTGGGGAAGGAAGGAAGGAAGGAAGGAAGGAAGGAAGGAAGGAAGGAAGGAAGGAAGGAAGGAAGGAAGGAAGGAAGGAAGGAAAGAAAGAAACATTTATTTAGTGCCTAATATGTTCCAGGCACCTCAAAGATGAATATGAAATCAGGTCTTCCTGATTCCAGGCCCATCTACACTACCACCCATTGTCTCAAGGAGGTAAAGTTGCTAAAATAGATTAGGGATCTTGTGGAGGGCCTTAAAGAATAGGATGAAGGATTTAGACTTTATTGAAGGTTCTTGAGAAGGGGAATGGCATTGTTTGACTGTGATTTATTAGTAATGTGTATGCTATCTTAGGGACCACTAGGTGGTGGAGTGTATAGAGAGTAGGAAGATTCATCTTCCTGTTTCAATTCTCACCTCAGACATTTATTAACTGTGTGACCCTGGACAAGTCACTTAACTCTGTTGGCCTCAGTTCCTCATCTGTAAAATGAGCTGAAGAAGGAAATGACAAACCCCTTCAGTATTTCTGCCAGGAAACCCCAAATGGGGTCATGAAGAGTAAGATAACAACCAAAAAACAACTTAGCATTTCAGGCTCTTAAAGACAACAATCAGAGCTTGAAAGAGATACAAGATAGATCAGGCTGCCAGACTCTAGTAAGCCATATTTGGCCTGCCATGTGTTTGATTACTCCCTTTACATAGTCTTCTCCTCTGGGCAGAAACCCAGGTGATTCCACTACTCTTCCCATAGCCCTACCCCTGAGCCTTACGGAATTCTCACCCCCAACTCAGATCATGAAGACCACCTCTTTCCATGGCATGATGCCCCTGTTCAACCAACAGTAAGAACTCAGGTCTCCTGATTTACAAGTCTAGTTAAGGATCACTGTTTAATTGTTATCAGTCTAGTATTACCATTGCTCACCCTTGATGGTGGAAAAATAAAATGCAACCAGAGATTGACTGAGTTTGGGGAAAGGACCCATGCCTTCCAGGGTCTAAAATATACTTGTTGGAAATTTGCTATTCACTCATTATCAGTGGGTTGCTTCTGTGCCATGAATAGCTCTTTGCCATATTTATTTATGGATCAAATGGGTGAAGTCATATGTCCTCCAGTCAAAGCAAATGTCTTAACAAGCACTCTCCCATATGGCTTTTCTTCCTAATCAGCAATAGCTTTCAGTTAATACATAATTTTACCTGGGAAACATAGGATATAACACTGAACTGTTTGGTTCCCGATAATTTACTGTATTGTATCACTCATGTATACAATTTGTATTGGAGTGCAGTGTGTCAGGATTGGGGGAAGAACAGACAGGATTAGTGCAGAGGGGGTGTCTCCACACTCCCCATTTCCAAAGTTTGCTCAGTATTGTTCTCCAGGTCTACTTTCAATAATTAGGCACCGAAGTAGGAACACAACCATCCTTTGCAAACTTGGTGTGTTTCCAGAGGGCAGCAAGATCAGTATTTGCAGGACATTGGCTTAGTGGAAGAACTGGACCTAAATTAGTAAGAACAGATAGGAAAAGCATAGTGCTGTGCCCAAAGTGAAAAGCAGAGTCCTCTCCTCAATTCAGAATACGCTGATCCTAATGAGATATCTGCCCATTACTAACATCTGTGACATACTGTCAGTAGTACGACTCTAACCAAGCACTGTTCTCCATTTTTCCATAATGGGCTTAGTAGTCAGAGCCAGGACAAGGCATCTGTGAACCCTCAATAATATTTTTAAAATTCCATATGTCACTGTCCACTGGAAGCTTCATGTCTCTTCTCACATTAGTGACTCAGTTTATCACAAAATATTTACAGAATCTATACCTTTATTATTTAACTGTCCCTCATGCCTGGAGTGTTCTTCCCCACTTTGACTTCCTGGCTTCCTTGCCCTTCTTCAAACCTCAGCTCAAATACTGCTTTCTGCAGGATGCCTTTCCCTGCCTCTCTAGACCCCATTCCTTCCTTCCTATAGTATCTTGCCTCTGAGATCACCTCCCGTTTTAGGTTGCATTTCTCTTGTATGTACAGAGTTGTTTGCATGTTGTCTCACCCATTAGATTGTAAGCTCCCTGAGGGCAGGGGTCGTCTTGTGCCTGTCTTCGTATCCTCTGTTTAGCAGCATCAGATGCTTAATAAATACTTGACTGTCTAGATTTCTTCCAAGCAGGGCTCAAGTGTCATCTTCAAAGGAAAAAGATGCCACTTCTGATCTGCTAGTTGCTCCTGCTCACGTCCTCTTGAAAGTAACCTATATATTTTATATTTTCTCAGCTGTGTACTTGTAAACCTTTCAGTAGAATGTAAGTTCACTGAAGGCAGAGGCAGGTTTTCGTTTTGTTTTTAAATCCCCAGTGCCTATCTCAGTGATTCTCAGGTAGCAGGTGCTTAATAAATATTTGTTCAATTGATTAATTCTGTGCCCGGCAGAGTAGAATCTTCTGATATTAAAAAATCAGCTTTTAAGTGTCTCATGGTGGAGTTGCCCTGCTGATACTTTTGGGAATTGTCTCCTGAACTGCATCTCCCCAAAACCAGGACCTGGGGAAATTTTGGGCCTCCAGTTAAGTCATTGATTTGTTCTGAGGTGGTTTTTTTTTTTTTGCTTGTTTGTTTTTTGGTTTTTGGTGTTAATTTTAAGGTTTTTGGTTTTCATACATACCTTAGCCTCCACACACATTCTTGACCAGGAGTGTCCTGATAAATATTTTAAAACTGGGTTCTCCTGGGGAAAAAATGTATGTACACATACTTTTAAGTTTAATCTTCATTATTAACACTTTCCTAAGTCTAGACAATAAACAAAGCAAAAAATCAAGACCTGATTACTAGAGACTGCTGATTTATGAAGTATAAATGCTAACACTGAAAATTTAACAATCCCTCACAAGTGGTTACAGCTGACTCAAGCACATCCTTTCTCCTGACATTATTCAAAGTCTTCCCTTCATCAGGTCATCATAACTCAGAGTCAGGTATTCAAACTAAGTGGAAGGGGATTCAGCTGAGTGGTGTGGGATGTTATACCTGAGGGATTTACCAGGGTGAGGGAAAAGAAGGTACCCACTATCCTGTAATTCAGGCTTTTATTGGGAACTATTACAAAGACTGTTGCCCCCAACTCTTTGGCTCTTTCCAAGCAAGTTACAAAGAGGAAGGCAGGTTTGTTTGAAACTGAGATCCAGATGCTTCTTCTGGGCCTCTTCTTTTTGGGTGTGTGTGTGTGTGTGTGTGTGTGTGTGTGTGTGTGTGTGTGTGTGT